>NC_090734.1:114521371-114533871 GCF_036898095.1 Palaemon carinicauda | reverse complement strand
GGGGCAGGGGCCTCCCTCGGACTGTTGGATGGCGATCTTAAAGCCTTGAGTAACTTCATAATCCAGATATTACAAGCGTTTACCTTTCTTCACCTTCTCAGTGTTTGATGTTTCAAATTCACTAGATTCAATATTTTGGTCGACACAAACTCATCATATTTCGACTTTAACTAGGTAAAACTAAAAAGGTTTACCTCATTATAAACTCTATCATAAATGAATTTCAACGGCACAATATATATCATTAATTCAGAGTTGAAAGTTTATTTCCATTTCACTGGTTCGTTAAAGTTTTAAAGTTTTCTTGTTATACTTTACACATGAAATTATCAGTTCTCGTAAATGCATGTTAGTGATTTATACACAATTCGTATCTATCTATCTATCTATCTATCTGTTTACCTGTCTACTCCTTTATTAACCTATCCAACAACCATACACAGACAGACATACATGCATGCAAAACAATCTCTTTATCCTATAATGTACTGTAGTCTGGTAATTGAATCATTCAAGACCTGTTGGGTAAGAACAGAGGAAATGCCAACAGAAACCCTCCAAGTGCGCATTCACATCTTCGCTCTCGTGATGCTTCGAAGGGTCAGGTGAGAGAGAGAGAGAGAGAGAGAGAGAGAGAGAGAGAGAGAGAGAGAGAGAGAGAGAATAAACGGCCGTAGTAAAATTTAAAAGAAGATATTATCCTATAGATCTCTTCTCACCCTCACCTCACCGCCCCTCCGACATTTGACCCGCTCAGCCCATCGTCCTGGAAAGCCCTTTCATGCAAAACATTGAGCGTCACGCCCGCTTCGTCTGTCCGTTTGTCTTAACAAAACGCTGATTTCACGGCTCTGCGAATACACGACCTCGTGAATCCGGCGCCAGATTGCAAACGTACGTACAGCAAATGACTTGTTTCAAATCGTCTTCTTGAGTAACGTTTTAAACGGCATAAACCGACTTACAATAATGAGGTTTCAATCTAATATGGCTACAGGAAATACCATCCTCTGTGGTCTGTTGTATTTTGTTTATTATTCAAAAGCTATAGGAAACTAGACGCCCAAATGAGAGGAAACGAATAAACTGAACGATAAACTATGAAACGGAAGGATAATTAGCTTCACTTCTTTGTTTATATAATGTTTATATCATTGAATATTCGTGGAAACAGAAGCATGATGAGGAAAAGAACAAAACTTTAACTTCAGCCAATACATATCCCTAAGCAGCATACAGAACACAGACATTTGCAATAACACAAATTAACAATAAGTTTTCAGGTAAAACTTGGTATGCATCTAAATAATCAGTAAACCAAAGAAAGTCTTCTGATGCTCACTTCATAAACAGTTTAACTTGTTTAATGAAAAACTATTTGTTCTCAAAAAAAAAAAAAAAAAAAAATCGGGCACAATGTTGTAGTCTCATTGATATAGTCAACAGCTCTAAATGTCAACCACATACACCAATGCAAAAACTGCATAAGTTTCATACTTGTAAATGAAAAGAAAAAAACACGAAAATTATCAACTAATTCTCATTAAGCTGTTTTTAATACAGCACAGGTTCTACTGGCAAGGGACCTGTACTGGATTTATGAATTTGAGCCATCATACTGAGGCTTGGGAGACCATTCAGCAACCCTGTTAAACAGGGGGTAACGCCAGCAATCGCATATGATGTAAAAGATAAGAGAATCAACAGCAAGATGGAAGAAAGAAGTGGGAATGGAGGTATAGTTAAGGGCTAAAGAGTAATTGTAATGACCTTACTTAAAGTATTACCTACAATACTCAGACCCGTTAGTTCTTCTGGTCGCTGCAACCTCACCATCCTTGTAAGCTAAGGATGGGGGGTTTGGGGGTGCCTATAGGTCTATTTGCTGAGTCATTAGCAGCCATTGCCTGGCTCTCCTTTGTTCTAGGTTGGGTCTTCCATTCATGAGTGGCCTTTAAAACCTTTAAAAGAGGAGCAATAGTATTGAGGGTGTTGAAAGACCTCTGGACTCTGCTTAATCAACAGAGACGATACAAAATATGAATAGTACTATCATATGCTTACTTTCATAAAGGATGATGAAAGCTTTTTCAGTTCATTTCGAGATTTTGGTAAATATGATACCAATATAAAATCTGAAACAGTCTGTTTAGTCGGTAGAGTGTTCGTTATTCAAGAGTTGCTATGAGGTTTTCGTGTACGATTATTACGAAAGTTTGATTGTGGATAAATACATATTCGTATATATACACTTCCTGAGTCAAAAGCGCGAAGTGGAAAATCATGTAAATCATATATACATATTTACATGTATATTTCCACAAACACACACACACACACACATACACACACACACACATATATATATATATATATATATATATATATATATATATATGTATGTATGTATATATATAGAAAAGGTAGTAGTTCTGATCAAATTATCCTTTTAAGCCATGTGGTACAGCAATGAGTAGAATATAGAAATCCATTTATGACGGTTTTTTGTGGACTATGAAAAAGCCTTTGATAGTGATCATCATCAAATTTTATGAAGTGTACTGCGTTATTATGGAGTTCCTCTCAAACATGTAAATTTTATTAAGTCTGTTCATGAGCATAGCAAGTGCAAATTTAATGTTAATGGAGTCTTATCAAATGAATCTCTAGTAAAAAGTGGAGTAATCCAACGGAATGTGTTGTCACCTATGTTGTTTATTCTCCACTTGGATTTTGTAATGCATAGAACAGTTGCAGATGGTGGAAAGGAATAGACTGGATTGGTAACAGGATATTAGCTGACCTAGAGTATGCTGATGACGCTGTCCTTATTAGCAGAACACCACAAGACTTGCAAAGCTTGCTTACCAGAATGCATGAAATATCACTAGAGGTTGGGCTCAAGATAAATAGAAGGGAGGCAGAAATAATGAGAACGGAATATGCAATGGAATATGAAATATCATTGGAAGGAGAAAGGATTATTGAGGTAAATTAATTTATATATTTAGGAACTATGATGTCTAATACAGGATCTTTGGAATTTCAGTTTGACGAAAGATTGAAAAAAGCAAATCAGACAATGGCTAGGTTAAGTGAAATTTGGAAATCAAATCACCTGAAATTACATATAAAAATCAGGTTTAGGGAGATCGGTGTTACTATATAGACATGAGTCATGGTATAACAATGAAACAATATCCAACAAATTTTGTAGATTTGAGAACAAAGCCCTCAGAAGAATATTGGGAGTTAAATGGCAGGACAGGATTAGAAATGAAACTATAAAAGGTATTACTCGAGTGCCATATGTGGATGAGATCATGGTGAGGGGTAGATGGAGATGGTTTGGTCATGCTCTTCGCACTCCCCAAGAGAGATTATTAGTTCACGAAACTTTCAATTGGGATCTGCAAGGCACTAGAAGTGTTGGAAGACCCAGGCCCACATGGCTGAGGACTATGAAACGTGAAATAGGAGATGATGAAGGGAGATGTAAAAGCTAGAGACGACTGGCGAAATATAACCGAGGCCCTTTACGTCGATAGGCGTGTACAGTACATCTTAGCAATCCATGTTTGCCAATGGATATATAAACGGATGACCAATTGGGCGGAGTAACGAGAACTTTAGTGTGGAGAAAATGCCCCCATAATCTGGATGAAGTCACTGGCAGCAGGGAGACGAATTAAGTTTAAGGCGATAGACAAGATGTCTTTTTGGCTTCTACTCCTGATGCCTGGCAGATGATCTTACCGGAATTTGTATAGTCCGGCAGGGGTCACTTTCCTTAGTTAGAAAGGCACTGCGCATCACAAGGAACTGGCTATCCTTTGATATATAGAGGAAATGAATCCTCTATGGATTTAGTCAGTAGCAAGGTGCTATTAATCTCCCGGTTTATAAATACACAAGAAAAATTGAAAATTGGTAATTGGAATGTTGGAACCATGAACCAGATTGGGAAGTTACAGCAAGTGGAGAATGAATTTATGAAATATAGATTGGATATCTTGGCCCTACTGAAACACGTATTAAGGGGATTGGTAAAGAAGTTTTAGACCAAGGTAATATATATATATATATATATATATATATATATATATATATATATATATATATATATGTATATATATATGTATATATATGCATATATATATATATATATATATATATATATATATATACTGTATATACATTATATATATATATATACATATATATATATATATATATATATATATACATATATCTACTCTTGAAGAACAGATGAACCTGGAGGAGAAGGGATAAGAATGATGATGACACCAAGAGCAGAGAAGGCATTAACGGAAGGGAGAGCTGTAAATAGTAGATTATTACTTGAAAGGTTTAAATCAAAGCAGTGCAATATGAGTATTGTAGTTTGCTATGCACGAACAAATGAATCCCCTGAAAAAAAAGGAAAGATGAATACTATGAAGAACTGCGGAGTGTAATAGATGAGATCCCAGAGATATCAAAATTGTGATTGCTGACTCCAGTGCTAAAGCTGGAAGTAATAATCAAGGTATAGAGAATGTGATGGGTGTTGAGGGCTTTGGCGAAGTTGCTTATGAAAGTGGGGCATTTTTTATGAGTTTTTGTTCTACATGCAATATTGTTATTAGAGGTACTCTCTTCCAGCACAAGGACAGCCACAAATATACATGGACTTCGCCATGGGGCAATTGCAAAAATCAAATAGATCACATAGCCATTAACAATGAGAGAAGGAGGACTCTGAGAAATGTAAGAAGCTTTAGAGATGCAGATATTGGTAAGGATCACCAGCTGCTCATTATCACACTGAAATTAAAACTGAAAGCATCCAACAGAAATGTAGATAGAATACCTAGGTTTGATACAACTAAGCTTCTAGAAGATGAGCAAAGAGAAACATTTGCAATTGAATGTAAGAATCGATTTACAGTCTTAGACACATTAAGAGACGAAGAGCCGAAAATTAATGAAGGATGGTGTGATACTGAGAACATGTATCAGTCTGTTGGTATATATATATATATATATATATATATATATATATATATATATATATATATGTGTGTGTGTGTGTGTGTATGTATATATACATACATACATACATATATATATATATATATATAAATATATATATATATATATATATATATATATATATATATATATATAACGCCGCATGGAACATATTAAACGGATTATATCTCAATCTCAGGCAGGATTTTTACACTGCTTCTTTACATATGTTAGTTTACAGCTAAACATCCCATGGTCCAGTGAATTTAAGGCATTCATATGCATTCATACACACACACACACACATATATATATATATATATATATATATATATATATATATATATATATATATATATATATATATAAAACACAACGAAATTGCGTACACGGATACAAACTCTTTGACCCGATTATTTGCCTATTTTGACACAGTGAAAAGCACCTGCACTTGGAGGGGCATTTCCTCCACCCACAGAATTCACCCAAGACTCCACCAATGATTTACATACTGACTGGCCTGATACAGCTTCCTGCATATGGGCCTTATTATTAATTTAAAAGTTTAATGATAAATGTGGCACTAACAGGCACTTGGAATTTATATATGACGTGTGTGTATTTTTCCCTAATTGTTCGTGTGCGCGCGTGCTCAAGCACGTGATAGTATGAAATATTCCTATGCGTGATATATATATATATATATATATATATATATATATATATACAGTATATATATATATAGAGAGAGAGAGAGAGAGAGAGAGAGCGAGAGAGAGAGAGAGAGAGAGAGAGAGAGAGAGAGAGAGAGAGATTTATCCTATCATTAACAGTCGTTGAAAATTACCACATGCCCAAGTTTAACATCATAACCTTAATGTAGAACAACTCTATACTTTTGCAAAGGATGCCTCTCGTCTGCCAACTAACCCGTGTACACATCATTACCTCCTCCGCCCCCTTTGGACTCGGATCATTTTAATTAGGTCTCATAAAATCTCACTTCTTAACCCCATCACATCATCATGCAAACTCTCGTGTCTCAACTACCCTCAATGAAATCATCCTTGAGGACTTTATTTAGCACCTCTCTCTCTCTCTCTCTCTCTCTCTCTCTCTCTCTCTCTCTCTCTCTCTCTCTCTCTCTCTCTCTCTCTCTCTCACACGTCTATTAGTAATCTTTCCACGTGCATGCATACAACTATGAAAATACTTTGATGGAAATATATGTATGCGTATGGTCATATGCGTCACGCAACAGGAAGACAACGTTTCTTTGTGCTGGGCAAATATGAATATTCACAAACATAAACTTATGTAAATGCACAGCTAAGTTCGATCCCTTTGCAGTTCGACTGGCAATTAAATGAGAGCTACGAGTGGTTTTAAACCCCCTTATCTTTCACACATCAGGATAGATAGAATAATTGTCCATGAAGCTTTTCAGGGTTAATATTAGTGCTATCTATTAAATAAATTGGCATGTGCCCATAACTACACTAGCAGCCATTCAGTGAAAAAGCAAATTATCTTGATTCGGAATTTAGTTTTCCTTACGCATTCAATGCTGACTTTGACATCAGTCAGGTTTCATTGTGTGCGTTTCTTTCATTGTTAGTTGCAAACTTGCAGAACACCTGCAAATCCACGAGTAAAACACATACACATGTACATAGATAGATAGATAGATAGATAGATACTAGTACTATATACTCTTCCGCCGTTAAACATTTCCCAATTTGGAGGGTTTGGTGTTATAGGGGGCAAACCCCTCTCTAGTTTCAAAATACGCTTTCATACACTGTATAAGGAGAGACAACTCCGTCGACAAGAAAAAGTTAACTCCGTTCAATCTAAAGACGCTCAAATCGCTTGCAGATCTTTGCCCAGACAACCTCTACCTTGTTTATAAAGCTTCCAGAAGGCTAAAATCACTGGCTCCCACACCATGTGCACTCGAACAGCTTCTATAACGTTTGCAACACTTCCAGAAGCCTAAAATCACTGGCTCCAACACCATGTGCACTCGAACAGCTTCTATAACGTTTGCAACACTTCCAGAAGGCTAAAATCACTGGCTCCAACACCATGTGCACTCGAACAGCTTCTATAACGTTTGCAACACTTCTAGAGGGCTAAAATCACTGGCTCCAACACCATGTGAACTCAAACAGCTTCTATAACATTTGCAACACTTCTAGAAGGCTAAAATCACTGGCTCCAGCACCATGTGAACTCAAAAAGCTTCTATAACGTTTGCAACACTTCTTGAAGGCTAAAATCACTGGCTCCAGCACCATGTGAACTCAAACAGCTTCTATAACGTTTGCAACACTTCTAGAGGGCTAAAACCACTGGCTCCCACACCATGTGCACCCGAACAGCTTCTATAACGTTTGCAACACTTCTTGAAGGCTAAAATCACTGGCTCCAGCACCATGTGAACTCAAACAGCTTCTATAACGTTTGCAACACTTCTAGAGGGCTAAAACCACTGGCTCCCACACCATGTGCACCCGAACAGCTTCTATAACGTTTGCAACACTTCTTGAAGGCTAAAATCACTGGCTCCAGCACCATGTGAACTCAAACAGCTTCTATAACGTTTGCAACACTTCTAGAGGGCTAAAACCACTGGCTCCCACACCATGTGCACCCGAACAGCTTCTATAACGTTTGCAACACTTCTTGAAGGCTAAAATCACTGGCTCCAGCACCATGTGAACTCAAACAGCTTCTATAACGTTTGCAACACTTCTTGAAGGCTAAAATCACTGGCTCCAGCACCATGTGAACTCAAACAGCTTCTATAACATTTGCAACACTTCTAGAAGGCTAAAATCACTGGCTCCAGCACCATGTGAACTCAAACAGCTTCTATAACGTTTGCAACACTTCTTGAAGGCTAAAATCACTGGCTACAACAACACTTGCATTCACTGCACAGCCTTTACAACGTTTAGTTTCTAGCCACACACCCTTTCCTTGACCCTTTGCAATCCCTATAGCCAATTATCAGCAGGGTCACTTAGTTGGAGTTAGGTCACAACCTAATAAGTTTCAGCTGAGTGCTTTATCACTCGGCCATAGAACTCACTTTGTGTGCGTGTAAATATATATATATATATATATATATATATATATATATATATATATATATATATATATATGTGTGTGTGTGTGTGTGTGTGTATATATATATACACAAATACATATATATATATATACAATATATACACATAAATACATATATAAATATATATATATATATATATATATATACATATATATACATATATATATATATACATGCATATATATTTATATATACTGTATACATATGTATATATACACATACATTATATATAAATATATATATATATATATATATATATATATATATATATATATATACATATACATATAAATAAATATATATATATATATATATATATATATATATATATATATATATATATAAATATAATGTTTTTATAGGGTAAAATCTAAAAATGTTATCCTATTAGTGATCCGACTACGTTTTCCAAAAATGATTAATTGGACTATGTCGAGAGACAGTACCATCTGTTGTTTTACAAATTTACAAATTTTCCTTTCATGATGATTAGTATCATCGTCTAGATTATAGTATGTTCTTCCTCCATCACAATGTCACCTATGGAAGTAATCGTTCTTCAGATATATCATTCATTACTTTGATTTTCGGTAGCCAAATTTTCTTACAAGGTCCTGCTTGCCATGGTCAGCCTTGAGCATGTATTGTAAACCACAGCACACACACACACACACACACACACACACACACACATATATATATATATATATATATATATATATGAGAGAGAGAGAGAGAGAGAGAGAGAGAGAGAGAGAGAGAGAGAGAGAGAGAGAGAGAGAGAGAGAGAGAGCTTTCAGAGGAAAGGAAGTTAACTGATGCCAGAAATACCTAACGCTAGACTGACTTCCTATACACTGTTATTATTTTTCTTGCAAGCAGGGTCAGTGCAGCCATGTCAATTTAAACCTTGTATCTATTACACGCACTGATCTACTCTGTTAAGTCAGCTGTATTACGTCACCAAATTTCGACTAATTCAGGGCAGCCATACGGTACATTCATGACCATACTTTTAGGTACATACTCAGTTTGTTTTTATACTTCTAATAGCAATATGCATGTGAAGGTAAATATAACACATTGATAATTATGACACATCGTCCAGTAAACATGAAATTAATCTCTATTAACCAAAACCCCGACATCTTGAGGGTACACTCGGGCACACTATTCTATCTTATATGTATTCTTCTCATTTTGTTAAAGTTTTATAGTTTGCATAGGAAATTTTTATTTTAATATTACTCTTCTTGAAGTATTCTAATTTTCCTTGTTTACTTTCCTCACTGGGTTATTTTCCGTGTTGAAGCCTCTGGGCTTATAGGATCCTGCTTTTCCAACTAGGGTTGTAGCTTAGCAAGTAATAATACTAATAATAATAATAATAATAATAATAATAATAATAATAATAATAATAATAATGATAATAATAATAATAATAATAATAATAATAATATACCGTTAGGAAAAGTGTAATTTTCAATATATATTTGCCAGGGAATATATGTTTTGAACCCAGTTTGCAGTGCCCGTGAATTGAAAAGGAAATGAAGAGACCTCTTACCAGGCAGATAGGCCTTCAACCGAACTTCGTCAATGGAACCTCATTTCCAGTCTATGAGAGTTCATTAAGAGGCCTAACAGAACACGTAGTCTTTCCTTTCATTTCCATTTCCCTCCCATTCGTCCCACGAAATCAAAGTGAATTTATGAATATATGTTATGAACATTAAATGAAGATGTGGCAAGTATTCACTTCGATATTCTAATAAATTATCCCATCCTTTTTTATGTTAATATCTAGACTCTAATTAGTTGTCTGAGCCTTTTGAGCTGTCTAATTAGTTTTTCATCATTAAATCGGCAAACACTCTTGAAAAGTCCTTCAAGGTTTTCGTATGCTTTGATGAAAATGGTTCAAGTAAAATAAAGTCCTATTTCATGTTTGAAATTAAATCATAAATAATAATAATAATAATAATAATAATAATAATAATAATAATAATAATAAAGATAACAATGGTGCAATTTATCCCACCAAATTGCCAGTAAAATGCTTATTAAAGCTTGCCAAATAAGCCAAGCAAAAGAAGTCATAGCAGTGTTAAAAAAAATGTAAAACGAAAAGAAAAAAAAAAAAAAAAAAAAAAACATAAAAAACGAAAGAGAAAGAAGACTAAATCTTGTTACAAAATTGAACACGAACGGAAAATATTTCAGGGGGAAGTTCTATCGCTTCGGGAGATCTGTATTTCGCCATCAACTTCTTTTATGAAGGGAGAGCACGGGAGAAGATCGCAGGTCACGCCTCCGACCTCTTCTGACCTCGACTTGACCTGAGAGGTCCATGTCATGAGTCAAAGAAAGATAATAGCTGTTCACTTACGTTATAAATAGCTCATTACCTCGGATACCCATACACATAGTAAAGGGCACGACATGAGTATACGAGGGCACAACGTGTATAGAGGACATGCTTTCCTCTTCATGGAAAGGTAGGTAGATACATTATTGATATGTACACGTATAATACTTGTATATAAACCATAATATGCCACTAATGAGAAATGAAATCCGAAATCAGTTTATTCGTCCTGATCAGGTAATGTGACACGTTACGTATATCAGTGGTCTTCTCATCTTCAATGTTATGCACCCTTCAATTTCAACTGCCATACAAACTATAGGCTCAGAAATGTAAGAGTAATATTTTCTGTAACCACCCCTTTAAGGGGAAAATGCGTGCAAGTGTGCATGAATTTATCCTGTGAGCATGATATTCTACGCAAAGGCAGCCAAGATTGGGAGAGACAGCGCATCCCCACAGAAGTAAAATGGTGTTAAAGACTTTGCACTTAAATAGTCGAGAAGAGGTTTGGTGGAAGAGGATGCCTTTGACAGAAAGCATTGGAGAGGGTGCATCAAGCAACAAGACACAAAAAGGTTTTTAAGGTTATTAAAACTCAAGATATTATCACCCCAAAAACATTCATAAGAGGGCTTCAGGGATGAACGATACACAGTAAGTGCTAAAATATTGAGAGGACATAATGACTTCATTCTAATACATCTAGAAAAAATGTATAACAGGTTTGTCTGAGACGTAATAAAAGACTACATAAGATTTGAATCTAAACATAGCGCTGGCAAAACCTCATTTAGTAACCTAAGCTACTCTTGGATTACATCTTGAGCTAAGCTTTCTTTATATAGTGCTACCATCGATCTTTTATACCCCAAGATGCAGGTAGATGAAATACTAAACACTTTAAAAGGACTAAGAATATTAAAAAATACAGACGCATGAAGACGAAGAAAACTTACCTAATCAGTACTGAACTACATCAAGTTTATCTGTTTAACGTGAAAAAATGTGCACAATTTATCAAAAGCCCCCCGCCCCCACCATTTAAATAAACAAAAATTGGGTTTTAATGTAATCTTGAAGAGAAACGATTACTTATTCGATTAATCAAAATCATCAGATATTCCAGTCATGAGACGCAAAGGACTTGGAGCATGTGATGCCCATCTTACAATTTCCAGTGCTGTACAGAAATTCCTTGATTGTAGTCAGGAAGTTCGAATGATTGGCCTTAGATTTTAGTGCTGCCTCTGACCATTTTAATCGTGAGGCCCTTGTTTCCAAACTTGAACAGATGAAGGTATGGTCTTTTCTTAGCATCATTATTGAATTCTTAAGTGACAGATTGCAAATAGTTGCTAATGGGCACCATGGTGATTATAGGAATGTAATATCTGGTGGTCTTCAGGGTAGTATTCTTGGCCCATTACTTTTAATACTATAAAGGCATGATATGTAATTTGACCTATAAAACAAGCTTATTGCATATTTAGATGATGCTACTTTGCGTTAATTCCATCTCCTGAATGTAGACCTTAATAAACATCTACTGTGAGGTCAAAATAAGGTTAACTGTTTAGAGATACAGAATTCGTATGGCTTATTATAAGGTCAAATAAGCCAATCAGCAATGTGGAATTGCTCAAATTGACTCATGACTCTTAACTACCCCCAGCAAGGTCAAGATATTTTGCTGGGGTAACAGATGTTGATCACTTACACCCAAATGTGAAATTTGCACTTAGGCTAACAGGTGATAATCTCTTAGATCAAACTGTTTTAAGGTGGCTATCTGGTACTAATCTCTTCTCCATTTGAATTTTTTAAAGAATAAAATTGGCAAATAGGTGAAAAAAACATGAAAAAGGTCAAATTCTAGAATTGGCTAATTAGTACTAATCCCAATGAGTGACCATATGCTACCAGCACCCAAATGAGCTAACAGAAGCCTTAACTCTAATA
>NC_090734.1:114513871-114518871 GCF_036898095.1 Palaemon carinicauda | reverse complement strand
ATATTTAAAAATGTAACTGCTTTTAAGGAAACTATTTTCTTACTGATAATGAAGACACTGACATTACTGTAGAAATTGCATTACTGATGCCTGTTCCATAAAGGAACATGAATACCATTAGGTGTAAACTTGGCGTTAGTAATCTAGTTGTACATGAATTTTCTTAACTATCATCTATTGTAGAAGCATGTTATTATTAGAAACTGCAAGAAACTCTTCTCTGCAAATAGTTGAGACTTTTTCAAATAAAAATGCTTCAATTTTCAAAGTTTCTTTAATGCCTTTTATATCTTCTAACATTTCTCGTATGCCCTCTGGAAATATCAGTAATGTTGGCTTCCCTGTTTGGAAGACATGGAATTTCAACTTCTTTAAAATGGTCCTGAAGTTTATTTTTGAAAGAAGTTTTACTTATTGCTGCAGTGACATCAAATTCTTGTAGCCTCTTTGCGTAAACCACGTAAAGGTCATTCAGTTTAAAGGTTTAAAGGTCTATCATGAATGGCAGAGGCAAGGGACAGTGACATTGCCCTAGCAATCAGGACAATGTCCTAGAGACTGACCATATATTATATGATCAGCGCCCAAGCCTCCTCTCCACCCAAGTTAGGACCAGGGAGGGCCAGGCAGTGGCTGCTGATGACTCAAGAGATAGACCTATAGGCTCCCCCAAACCCCCCAACCTTAGCTCACAAGGATGGTAAAGTTGAAGACACTAATGGCACTAACGAGTCTGAGCGGGACTCGAACCACCGACTGGTGAACACCAGGCAGAGACGTTACCAATCAGGCCACAGCAACCTACATTCTAATTCACTTTCTATTTTATTTACCATTTCATTCGCCATGTTAGTGATAACAGTATCAACATGATTGTTTTGTCTACAACAGGCTCGATATCTGTTTCAATATTTCGTCAAACATGTAAAATGATATTTGGCCTCCCAAGCAACTAAATCATCTGTTGAAACACGGGCAAGAATATCATTCTTCCATAGTGGGTACCATTAATCTTAATGATTTTTCAGCGCTCAGTGAG
This sequence comes from Palaemon carinicauda, assembly GCF_036898095.1. Classification (NCBI taxonomy): domain Eukaryota; kingdom Metazoa; phylum Arthropoda; class Malacostraca; order Decapoda; family Palaemonidae; genus Palaemon; species Palaemon carinicauda. Next base: position 114,517,832 of record NC_090734.1, on the reverse strand, counting down.
GAATATCTAATAAGTTTTCCTGTGGGTGTTGAACAGAAAAGGCAGCTACTACTGGCTGTGGATAAGTTTTGTGCCAGCCTCTTTGATAAATATCCGTTGACTGCATTCTCTTCCTGACTATGACTTCCATTTCTTGCTTTGGCATTGTACTGTAGTTTATTACTGTTGAACTGTTGTGGCAGTAAACACTGTTTTCTACAAATGTGGCTACTGTATAGTTTTCATCAAATAGAATTTAAAAAGCTTTAATATTTTTTTTTTAAATTTCAAAACTTTCCCTAGCAAAAAATCGATTGCCTTTATTTGGAAAGACAGCTTCTTCCACCGTTTTTAATTGACAAAAAAGCAAACCGTCTTCAAGGTAATGTCTGTAAATTCTGTTAAATACAGTGTTGAAATATATATACATATATATATGTATATATATATATATATATATATATATATATATATATATATATATGTGTGTGTGTGTGAGTGTGTGTGTATATACATATATATATATATATATATATATATATATATATATATATATATAATATATATTATTATTATTATTATTAGTATGTTTTATTCAAGAGGTGGCCATCTTGAGATATGTCCATAAAAGTCATAATAAAGGATATTTTAGCTGGAGCCATTATAAACATTAATCTTATAAATTCCATTTATCATCTCTGAAAGTACGGTAATTTTGTCCGAATTGTAACGCTTCCCTCTATTACTCGTATTTCCAGTGGTATTCATAACAATTATAATATTCTATCATGAATATTCTTTAATTGTGGAGAAAATTTCATTTTCATTCTTGTACTTCAATCCTATTAATTGCATTTTTTGGAAATCTTGTATTTTCAAATCATTGTCTAAGTGATATCAAGATAACAGATATAGGCCCTATACCAAGTAGTTTATTCACACATTTACATTAGTTGGTAAATATAGAATTTCTTGAAAGCAATGTCTCACCTTATGTTCAAACGACATTCATGATGGTTTTATTTATGCACGTTCAAGATATTTCACGTGTTACTTTAGTACCTTAATAATAATAAAAAAAAATTAAAATTATCATCTCATGACTTTTCTATATATACAGAACAGATATATTACATTCAAATTTCTACCCCTATCGAAGAAGACAAGATTATTCATTGGTAATATTTAACTCAGTTTTTGTTTTAAAACTTTACTTGCTTCAAATAATACAATCACACACAGACACACACACACACACACATATATATATATATATATATATATATATATATATTTATATATATATATATATTATATATATATATATATATATATATATATATATATATATATATATAAACGTGTGCATACATATAGATCACTGAATCAAAATGTTTGAGTCTCTTATGGCTGGAAAAATACAATATTCACATTTGGTATTTCATCCTGCACTCACGGTAGGAGTTTTAGGGTCTGTTAATTTTACGGATTATATATCATTATTTTTACTTTATCTACTTTTGTCACAGATTGCACACCGAGGGCCTCGACAAGAATAAATATTTGAAAGTTAATTAAAATTGATAAGTCTTGTAACACAATTATTCGTTTTAAATCTCTCTCTCTCTCTCTCTCTCTCTCTCTCTCTCTCTCTCTCTCTCTCTCTCTTCAAGAGGTTAAATTAGTGAATATCAAATTTCCGAACATGTTAAATGCATTATTATTGTTTTTTCTTATTCTTAGTTAGAAACAAACAAAAAATATAACATTGAAAACCGACTGCTAAAGAAAATATCATAACACAGTTCATTTTCTTTCCTTTCACTGTTTCCTTCCAGCTGATTTAATCAGTTGACATTTTCAATAAATGGTAAAAAGGTCAACCCGTTTTCCTTTCCGACTCAATAAACTGTATTCGGCGAATAAATCGGGATAATAATTGTTAATTTTCATCACATTTAATCTATCCATTTAACTAGTTTTGTACAAAGATTTTTTTTTGTAAGAACACTTTCTAAATTAATTTTGTGGAAATTTCATGAAACTTTTAGAAAATATCTTGTAATTAACTTTTTAAACCATATCTTGTTGATGCGAAGCGCACGAAGGCGTTCGGAAATTTCTTGAAATAAAAAACGCTTATTGAAAGTATCCGGAAATTTTCTACCACGAAGACACGGAACGGAATGTAGCCAAGAATCTGGGAGGATAGCACATCGGCCGGTCGTCCGTCCTTCCACCAACAACCTCAGACACACACTAACCGTGATCGAGTCAGACATGTAACATGTTCAACCTGTGGCTGGCTTAGTCCAGGCGGGCTGCCATGAGTTCCTTTATGGCATTCCTCTGATGTGCGCCGACATTAATTTCATCATGTTTATTGTAGAAGGATGCTTTTCTGCTTTTTTTTACTAGCAGGAACCCTATAAGGTAAGAGGACCCGCTATTATGGGATAAACATAGCCGGCAAATATATCATCGAAGACAAGGCAATGTAACTGATGTTTAACCATTAGGAATGACAGAGACCATGCAATCAAAAAAAAAAAAAAATTCAATCACATACAAATTAAAAATTTATCATGAAGTTTTTCTTTTATTCCCATGTAATCAAAGAGACATTATAACGTAGGAATTAAATTTCCAAATACGTCCCCAGCTGGGCAGCAACGGTAAAGGGAAAGCAAGTGCCAAAATCGACGAGGAAAAAATCTTTTAGGAAAGGTGGCAGACAGATTTCCGATTTCTTCTGTGCAGTTGAAAATTCATTATTCTGAAGAATATCTGGGAGCTTAGAAAAAAAACTCCATATCGTTAATACTTGAGTTTTATATTTAAAAAAAAAAGAAAAAGAAAAAAAATCTATTTATACGAGTATGCGTGTGCATTTGTGCAGTGTTGAAATAGTTTAAAGTGTATAATGCATCACCACAAACATTTCCCTTCTCATATATATGGACAAAAACATATGTCGTTATTCAACAGGTTAGTAATTTAGAAACAGGTGCGGGTGAACATACACTCACAACCACAATCAGCGATGTTATTGTAATTTACAGAGGAAAAAAAAATTGGTACAGACTAATTTTTTTTACCTTTCCTTGTTCTTCGTCATTATTTTACCCCCGTTGTAAATATTTAGTTTAAAGCTCTAAATCACGAAGACAAGACAAAAGTTGAGTATTTTGTTTATCAGTATTAATTAGCAGAAAGAAATAATTTATTTAAACGCGATTCAAAAGTCAATCTACGCAGAATTAAGGTTTCCACAGTCACAAAAGGAAGAGGTTGTCTAAGAAAAAAAAAAGGGGGGGGGGGTTTCTATTGTTAAATTGTTCACTTGTTGGGGAGAGCCTCAGGTTTGACAATGCCATCTCAATCCCAAGATCAAGCTCCATTATTTATATTTATTCGGAAGAATACTAACAACTAAAATCCATATATACGGAAATTACTTTTTTGCTTACGCATCTAACCCACACAAAACATATATATGTACATACATACACACATACATACATATACATATATATACACATATATATAATATATATATATATATATATATATATATATATATATAAACACACACACATGTATATATATATATATATATATATATATATATATATATATATATACAGTATATATATATATATATATATATATATACATACATTGTTTATATATGTATGTATGTATAATATCAACCACACTGGCATTTAATGTCGTATTCTGCCTTTGGGAGTGCATATCCGCTGGAAATTCATATGTGATAAATGCTTCTGGCTGGTTGTGGTTGATATTTACATTGATTCAAATCACGAGGGATAATAATTTATGGGTGTATATATACATATATATATATATATATATATATATATATATATATATATATATATATATATATATATATATATTGTGTATGTGTTTTTTATAAATACAAATATAGATACCCACACAGGGGTACGGAAAAACG
>NC_090734.1:114488871-114503871 GCF_036898095.1 Palaemon carinicauda | reverse complement strand
TGTCCTTATGATGATTTACTATGGAGATCGATCTTGATAAATATAGCGTAATTCTATTATAGAGAAATTAGGAAGATTCATCTCATAAGGTGTAAACCAGTAATGAAATGTACTTACATATTCATAATAAAAAGTGTAAAGGTAATGTAAAACGTCTGACAAAGACGGAAAGATGTACGGTAAAAGTTAATTTGATAATGGAGAAAAAAAAAAGACAGCAAAATCATTTAGTCTATATTAAATGAAATTTGAATAGCATAGCATGTAATAAAGCTTGCCGTTGGAGATTTGTATCCTGAAATATAGAAATATAGGAAGTCATTTAATAGTAATCCGAATTTTGATTAACCATATTCGACAATTTTAGTACACGATTATAGTAAGGAAACAATCATGTTTTGGCCGAATATAATCCTAATAGAATTTATAAATAAATATATAAATAAATATATATATATATATATATATATATCTATATCTATATATATATATATATATATGTTCATGTGTGTGTATGAGTGGGGATACTTTAACGTGGTGAAAGCGTTTGATCATCAAGTCGGGGCCACCCATACTAGGTTGGGTTGCCAAGAGCAACCAGACAAAAATCTCCAACCATCGCCATATCCAATCCACAATTGGCGAGCGTGGTAATGAAAACAGGCCAAACCACAAACATAAGGAAATGTCTTTGTCCTACAGTGGACTATAAATGGCTGCATTTGTTGTTTTATATTATACTGAATGTGTGTTTATGTGTGTGTATATATATATATATATAATATATATATATATATATATATACATATACACACATATACATATATATATATATATATATATATAGTGAAAATAAGTACAGTACAGAGTATCTTTGCATTCTTGTTTAGTGCTGTTTTCCCGATGTTACTACATCGCTCAAGAAAATAGCGTGATAACTATCAACACTAGAGAGAGAGAGAGAGAGAGAGAGAGAGAGAGAGAGTGTGTGTGTGTGTGTGTGTGTGCATAAACGAATAAAATATTTTCATAAAACTTACCTATCACATTCGAATGAAACTTCGACATAATTGCGATAAAAGCAAACTTTTATATATATATATATATATATATGCATATATATATATATATATACATTATATAAATATATACATACATACATTATAAATATATATATATATATATATATATGTGTGTATGTATATATATATAATATATATATACATATTTATATATGTATATATATAAATACACATATATATGTATATATATAAATACATATATATAATGTATTTATATATATATATATATATATATATATAAATACATATATATCTGTATATGTATATATTTATATATGTATGTGTGTATATATATATAATATATATATATACATGTATATGTATATATTTATATATGTATGTATGTATATATATATATATATATATATAAATATATATATATATATATATATACACACACATATATATATATATATATATATGTATATGTATATATTTATATATGTATATGTATACATTTATATATATATATATATATATATTGTATGTGTGCTTTATTTTCCTTCTTACAAAATTTTTTCACGAAAAAAACAAAATATAAAATTTAAATATTTCTCTATCCCAAGAAAATATTTCCTTACAGTAATGCTTTTTTTTTTTTTAGTTTTAAGGGTTATCAGAGTTTTGGAAGTTAATTCTACGGCAGGACGTTGAAAAGAGATTTTAAGCAATATATTTAAATAAAAAACCAAGACAGGGACATAAAGTTTCAAGCCGAAATGCATCGAACACGAAATTTCTAAAATTTCCAAAAGTAATGCATTTTAAAAGTAAAATTATTAATAACGATAGAAATATGCATTGAATTTATGGTTGCAATTTGAAACTAGATAGCTCAGTCCTAAAATAACCTCGCCTAGTATAGGTAACAGCCTTGTACCCACGATCCGAGCCTCACTGGATCACTGAACCTCATCTTAGCTGCAGCCCAACGAATTTGTGGTTCCCAGGCAATGTAGGCACCGGAAGTAATGGGGGAGATGCTCTTCCTCCACCACTGCCACCTGCTTATTTGTTTACCAGTGGGTTCAGTCAAGTACCACAACTTTCAAATATGGCTCTTGCTCCTCTCTTAGGAAAACTTTACTGTGTTTATCCGTTTTGTGTACTTATAAAAAGCTACTCTCTCTCTCCCTCCACCAGCAAACCCCACCCACTCTCTCTCTCTCTCTCTCTCTCTCTCTCTCTCTCTCTAAGGAAAATTCTTGTGGCGTTCAAAGGCAAATATCCTTAGTTTAAATCATAAACATAAAGGAATGCTATTACCAAAAATCCTCGACAATATGCGTTAAAATTCTTATTCTTCATCCTTCCCATCTACATCTCTTCCATGTATCAGTAACAATCGTGTCAAATCTCACTGGCCCCCTTCTTCTCTCGACCATATTAGTCCCACTATATAAAAGGGTCGGCCGGCCGATTCAACTTTTCCATCTATTTTTATTCCTGGCATCTTCTTCCCCTCTCCTACATCGGCCATACTCTTCTCAACCAAAAATATCCCCCCATCTCTCTTGATTGGTTCCACCTCTCCCCGTCTTATTACATGACCACAGTATCTCAGACAAGCTTCCCTAGCCTTATCTTTTACAATACTTATACCAAACATTCTTCTTATACCTTAACTCTCCCGACTTTCCAGTAGTGATATTCCAGCAATTCATCTCACCATCCTCATCTCGGTTATCTCCAACAGTAACACCTTTTTTCTCAATCGAACCGAATAAATAAATTTGAAATTAAATCTTAAATATCAGTAGCCTTGGTATATACTCACGTATAATTGTGATCGCTAGTTTATAACCTAGAATATTCCAACTCTTAACTCTAACAGAGTAAAAGATGTAGACCTATTATAGTTTTAAAAAAAAGTACAAAGTTACTGAAAAGCGTAATAATATATGCCAAACCAACCAAATAAAAATCATATCTTACCCAAAACAGTGAACAGCAAACTTTGAATACAGTTAATAACTTAATCTGTTTGAATAGAAATAGTAGAAATAAAAAAAAAAAAAGATATGTAAAAGTGGCTGCTGAATCCTATATAGCTTTAATGATATTCCGTCACAACATTAGCATGACATTGTGAACGGCCAGGTTTATTGCTGTATGAGGAAAATCGTTTCCAAACGCAAAATGATAATGGACTCTTTGTTTACGGAATCATTTTCGTGATTTTTCAATGAAGTTTGAAAATTACGTTAATCAATAAAACAAATAGCAGCCACCAATGTTTAAAGGTTTAAAGGCCGCTCATGAATAAAAGAGGCAAGGGACAGTGACATTGCCCTATCGAGTAGGACAATGCCCCAGAGACTGACCATATATACATATGAACAGAGACCAAGCCCCTCTTCACCCAAGCTAGGACCAGGGATTGTCAGGTAATGGCTGCTGATGACTCAGCTTTTAGACCTATATGCTCCCCCAAACCCCCCATCCTTAGCTCACAAGGATAGTGAGGTTGAAGCGACCAAACTAATGAGTTTGAGCGGGACTCATACCCCAGTCTGACGATCACCAGTCAGGGACGTTACCACATCGGCCACAACAACCCGTTATACTAAGTTTAATGTTGTGCCACGTAAATGAGGTATATCGATAACATAGAGTTGGATTATTAGAATTGCATCAGACTGGTGAATAAGGGTTATATACCTCGGAGCTGGGACGTGTAATAAGGCCATTCCGCACCCAAATGCAGCTGGACGAAAACCAGGCAATTGAACAAGGAAGTCAAACTTTAAGAGAAGTTGGACAACAAAAAGAAAGTAGGAGATTCCAAAGCAAGTGCAGCTAAGGTTCGAAGGAACACTTCTAAGACCGAATGAGATGCACGGATGGAGAGTTGATAATTAAGATTGTCTTTTTTTTTCTCTTCGTAACTTTTACAAAAAAAAAAAAAATCTATAAGGATGACTGTTTGTTAGATCTGTAACAACTCTACATGTATAATATCATGTATTAGTCATACACACATATTGTATGTGTAGTTAAAATACATACGAAGAATAAAAGGTTAAAAAGATTTGAAAAAAAAAAACCGGTTTAAGCCAAATAAAGTGGTACATAGGATAATTGGTAATTGACCTTTGGTGTTTGTTGTTTCAATAAAATAGATTGAAATAAATAATCAATAGTAATATTAATAATAAAAATGATAATTATAAAGAAGGAAAGCATAATTAAAAAATTAAGCTAAACTATAATTTTTTCTTATGCAGAAAAAAGATCCCACAAAAATAACATTCAGCTTAAAGAGGTCAGATTATTACTCTTCTCTAATGGTGCATTATTAATCAATGAGAGAGAGAGAGAGAGAGAGAGAGAGAGAGAGAGAGAAAGAGAGAGAGAGAGAGAAAGAGAGAGAGAGAGAGAGAGAGAGAGAGAGAGAGTTTGCGCTTGCCATCTGGGAGCATTGTTTTCATAAGACGAAAGCTGAAACGCAATGACAAATGCTTAACAAAGGGATACGAATTCTCATGACAAGACGCATAAACAAAAGAAACCCGAGATGGCGTGCAATGGCGCACAGGCAGTAGCATCGGTAACGGCCTGTCTGCTTCACACTTGTCAACACTCTCCTCTGTTAGTTAGTAATTAGGGCGAATCACTTGCATCGTTGCGTCACCTACTTCCCCCCGCATGGACTCTGTCAAGAGGACAAGGCTCGTCTTTTGGGGTTCAAACTGGCAAAGAATTAAATATCCCATGGTACATCGTAACATAATTTTTCTTTAAAGTGTTACAACGGGTAAAATTTACTGTCTGGTGCTGATAAACATATAGTGGACAAAAAATTTTTTTTCTTAAGAGGAAGTATTTTGGTAAAAAAACAAACTTCCAAACTGTTATCTTCCTATCGGTAAATATAAGATAATAAAGCTGGTATATTTAGAGGTTACTTACATAAACTTAGTATTCTTTACACATACAGCGGATTGAAGCAGTGTTTTTGTCAAAAAATGCAACACGACTATTGCTACTACAAACACGGCGAAAACGACAAAAAATATCTTTTGTTTTAGCTCATTACTGTATAATTTCAAGTGCAGATAAAAATATTTACCAAAGAAATTTTTAACAGCTACAATATAATAATGACTATAATAACTATTATAATAATAGTGATAAAAATAATAATAATAATGGCGAAGGCAGTAACAATTTTGCTACTACGTTGGTCTTAAGAGAAGCTAAAACCCCCTGGGGTGATCAGTACTTATAGTCGCCTCAGAGATTCCGGCCGAAATAAGCCCCCACCCCCTTATGACGTCATAACCAATGATGTTGTCTCCTGCGTTAACAACGGTCACAACACATCGCCTTAAGTAATTACCAATTAGCATAGTTTGAAATTTGTATGGAGATGTATTGTGGCCGCTGTTAACGTGGGAGATAACGTAATTGGCTATGACGTCATCAGGGGGTGGGGCTTATTTTCCCTGGAATCTTTGCGGCAACTATAGTTGGGTGAGCGACAGGGAATGAGCACAGACATCCGTGAGGCCTGTCATGGGGCTAGCAACCTCATCCTATTAACACCTGTTGAAATTTAGAGGGATAACAGCTAATGATGCAACCTCCTAAATTATAAGAAGAAATAGGCGTATGTGTATGATGAATATGATTAAATCATATTAGCTATGGCAATAATAATATATAATATAAAATTCTGCTTGGATTTGTGTTCGTCCTTGATGCTTCATGAAAATCTTGTGGTTTTAGTATATTTAATCATAGCTCAAAGTTAGTGTGGCACTAAAAGGAACCTACTCTAGAAGAAAATCATCATCTGACGGCTCAATAACACATAACATTAAAAGTAGTGATAAAATCTCGATATTTATGGGACATAAATCTCGTGAGTTATCACTAATAATAATAATAATAATAATAATAATAATAATAATAATGTGACAGAAATTAAATACAAAATTAAGAATGAAAATATGCCTCAAGTGTGTCAGTCACAGCAGACAAATAACTAACTTCAAAGATAATGAAAATGATAACAGGCACAAATATTAATAGTAACAATAATAATAATAATAATAATAATAATAATAATAATAATACTAATAATAATAATAAACTGGCTTTGTCTCTATTAGAATTATGTATAAAAGTATATCTAAATGCATAAGATTTAGAACTAATTTAGGCATAAGAAAGTTAAACAGGTTTCTTACAATACAACATACACGAATAACTAACGTAAATTAATTAACAAATGAACTAAACAGATAAATATTTTCACTACACTGAATACTAAAAGTACTATTTCATTACTTTCCGAATTACAAACTTTTAAACGAAATAAACAAATTACCCATCAACCAACTTGTAAACAGAACTGCCATTATCAGAGGAAAACTTGATCCTCATTTTCTTTGTATGTTGCCACAGCGGTAACTTCAACAAATCACGTTCCTTTGACATTCGAGGTCTTGTTTTGAAATGGGTTTGGGGCACTATAAAATGCTCGTAACTTCGTGTGAAGTTAAAATTCCCCCATAAAATCTAAGATTTTTTTTATCAACATTTCAGAAGAATTAATTGCGGAGACAGAATGTTAGGGAGATTCATATTGGGGAATTATGCAAATTCGATATTTCTACAAATCTAAAGTAAAACATTGTGATGACTGTTTTCTCTCATGTGCCAATAATACATCGCATGCATTATGCAAATAAACCAACTCCTATCTTATGCTTATAAGAAGTTTTCTTTGGAAAAACTAACTATTTCAGTTGTATTTTAAAGTTTTCTTTAAGAAAGTGATATCAGAATAAAATAAAAATTCCATACAAAAATATAATCTCCACTAAACAAAATTAATGGAATGTTAGCCTAAACTGTGCTAAAAATCCTATGAAAAAAAAAAATGGTTTCCTATTCAATAATGCAGCGAATCTTACTGAACAACTGCAAGCTCAGAAAAAAATATTACGGAATGAATATCATACATCTTTACTTTGCTAAGAACAACACGCAAAAACAAACAAAATATGCATTCCCTCATTGTAAGTTACTTTAAACGGATATATATATATATATATATATATATATATATATATATATATATATATATATATATATATATATACATATATATATATATATATATATATATATATAAATACATATATATATATATATATATATATATATATATATGTGTGTGTTTGTGTATTTTTATGTATGTTGTATGTATTTATGTACCATAATACCCCCAACTTAATTGTTATATATAAAATGTTTGCTTCAGTAAACTCAAATAAAATGAATGCATGAAGAAATAAGCAACGATCAATTTCATTTGATCAACAAGATGAAAGCGTCGAATAAACTTTAAATCAAAGTATTCAAATATATCTTACCTAAGGAAACTAGATGGTAAAAACGTATGGTTGTAAAATGATAGTCTATGTAGTATAGACTATCATTTTAGAACAACACGTTTTTACCTTCTAGTTTCCTTAGGCAAGATATATTTGAATCTTTTAATAGTACTCTAATGTATGGCTGACTTATTACTTTTTACTCTATATTTCTTGATTTTAATCTTGGTTAAAAAACACACTAGAATGACATAGAATCTTTTGTATATTAAAATTCTTTCGACTGAAATGTATTTCAAATGAGCAGTTATGATGTGCAAGAAGACCTGAAATGGCACCGAGTTCAGATTGCTTTCATGTTGGAAGAGTCCTGATCTCTTCTTACTAAAGTCAATAAACTAATGGAAGAGTCCTGATCTCTTCTTACTAAAGCCAATAAACTAATGGAAGAGTCCTGATCTCTTCTCACTAAAGCCAATAAACTAATTCATCAAATTAAAATATATGACAAGTTTCATCAAATTCTGCTTAATGGTTCCGAAGTTATTCCAATAGGATACGCACATACACATACACACACGTACACACACATAGATGCATAGAAGGAAAAATATGTAGACTGAGAGTTACCTTCTTCCAAATTTGTCAGAGGAGGTAACATGATCCCTGCTTATGCTGTATATGTTGTCTATGTAATAAGCAATTAACTTCTTTTAATTTAAGAATTTCGTGAATAACTACTTTTAATTTAAGAAGTATTATTCAATAGTCGGAGAGAGAGAGAGAGAGAGAGAGAGAGAGAGAGAGAGAGAGAGAGAGAGAGAGAGAGAGAGAGAGAGAGAGAGAGAGAGAGAGAGAGAGAGAGGTTCCTACTAAAAGAGCTGAGATGCATTGTTGTGACATTTACTGATTCATAGGGCACAGTGCCCCACTTCACCTGTCATGTGGAGACCCAAAACTCTTCTAAAAAGAGAAGATACTTCATAAAAAAAATATACCTACTCACAATAACAGAGAGAGAGAGAGAGAGAGAGAGAGAGAGAGAGAGAGAGAGAGAGAGAGAGAGAGAGAGAGAGAGAGAGAGAGAGACTCTAATTCATGTGTTTAATCATTACAGTAGGTCAACTCTTAAAAGATGCGTTGTCTCTCTTTCTGTGGTTAAGATTTTACAGTTTTCTTCAACTATTTGGAAAGTTAGATTATGAGACTAAATATTGAGAAAATGGAATTAAGAAACAATACCAACAATTTCTTCCGTCTACGAAATTCGTAATGAAAATCTTTAAAAGTATACCTTTTATATAAATTTGTGTTTCATTGTGAGTGTATATGTCTATACATGGTTCTTTTTAGATGGATAAACTAAAAGAAATGTATTATAACAGAAAATTATTTTGCTATGCTTAAATATGAAACATGAATAACCATCAAAATATTCTTCAAGGTATTCATAAAAACACCATAATGACTAAAGTTCCAGTATTGCTCAGTAATTACTATTACTAGAGATATCACCACCCTTTCATAACTGGAGGTTACTCGTATGCCAAAAAAAAAAAAAAAAAAAAAAATTACGAAAGTTATTTTGGTAATGACATAAGAAAAATTATTTTTTTTATCATATATGAATTATTTTAACCACTAAATATATAAAAGCAATTATTTTAATACTAACGTATTCATATACGTGATAGGCACAGAAATATTAATAGAGACATAAATGGAATACCTTTAATGGTGCTTGTTGAAAATTCTATTTGGGTTCCTTCCTGGAATGTATTTCCCGTCCATTTGTCTAATAAAAGATAAAAACTTCACTGAATTTTCTTTACGCAAGGTTCTTCAGATGTCATGTAAACTCTTGTTAATTACTCCTCTTTTCAGTATTTTAGTACACAATTGACAAACATGACGAAAAATATCATTCATAAATATTTGATCTAAACCGGAAACTATCTATATATATGAATGTTCAATATCAAGTGTTTAATTACTTATGAGAAGTAAACAAATGGCACACAGAAATATAACAATAAAAAAGTATGCGCGTATCTCATCTTAATATACAAGAAATGTGATGACCTTCTTACAATCTCCAATGCTGTACAGAAATCCCTTGATTAATAACGAGGCCCTTGTTTTCAAACTCAAACAGTTGGGAATGGGTGTGTCGTTTCTTAGCATTATTATTGATTTTTTAAGTAATAGATCTCAAAGAGTTGTTGTTGATGGGCACCATAGTGATTATAGGAATGTGATATCTGGTGTTCCACAGGGTAGTGTTCTTGGCCCATTACTTTTCATACTATATACACATGACATGTGCTTTGGCATAGAAAACAAGCTTGTTGCATATGCAGTTGATGCTACTTTCTTTGCATCATTTCCATCCCCTGAATTTAGATCTGGGGTTGGTGAATCCCTTAATAGAGATTTAGCTAAAATTAGTGCATAGTGCAAATTATGGGGTATGAAGTTGAATCCTAACAAAACTCAAAGTATGATTGTAAGTAGGTCAAGGACGGTGGCTCCTCAACATCCGGATCTCAGTATTAATAATGTTTCTTTAAATTTGTATGACTTAAAATTCTAGGTGCGATTCTCGACAGCAAATTTACTTTTGAGAAACACATTAGGTCTGTGTCTTCTTCAATTGCACAAAAAAATGGCTTATTGAGAAAGTCTTACAAGATTTTCGGTGATCAATCTATTCTGAAGAAGTGTTTTAAATCTTTCATTCTACCTTGTTTTGATATTGTTCTCCTGTCTGGTGTTCAGCTGCTGATTCTTATCTTAATTTGTTGGACAGAAACTTACGGTCAATTAAATTTCTTATTCCTGATCTAGATATTAATCTTTGGCACCGTCGTTCAATTAGTTCATTATGCATGTTGCATAGATTTTTCATATCTCTGACCATCCTTTACATTCAGATCTCCCTGGACAATTCTATCCTGTTCGTAATACTAGGCAGGCAGTTAATTCTAATAGCCAGGCCTTCTCCATCATGAGGCTCAATGCTACACAGTATTCTAGAAGTTTTATTCCAGTTGTTACCAAGTTGTGGAGTGATCTTCCTAATCGGGTAGTTGAATCAGTAGAACTTCAAAAGTTCAAAGTTGGAGCAAATGTTTTTATGTTGACCAGGCTGACATGAGTCTTTTTATAGTTTATATATGACATATCTGTTTTTGACGTTGTTAATAGTATATAGGACATATCTGTTTTGACGCTGTTACTGTTTTTAGAATGATATATTGTTAATTTAATCTCATCATTTATTTCCTTATTTCCTTTCCTCACTGGGCTATTTTTCCCTATTGGAGCCCTTGGGCTTATAGCAACTTGCTTTTCCAACTAAGTTTGTAGCTTGGCTAATAATAATAATAATAATAACAACAATAAGTTACAATGGTCGCCCGAGGAGGACGATGTAAATCGTCTCTGTGGAGACCTAAAACCCGCAACTTTAACTTTAACTTTAAGAGAGCGAGTGGAATGTTATAGTCTACCATTCAAAATAACGTTTTCTTTAGACATGTCGAGTTCATTTTCTATGAATATCTCTGATATACTATTGGAATTTGTACGAAATATTCTGTTCTATTTAAACTTAAAGCTGGCTTATGGTGCACTCCAACAGAAAAAAACAAATAAATAAATAAAAAGATTATAGAGAGATAAAATTTCGACGGGTGTGAACCTTGTACATAGGAAAATTATGATTACAGTACGAGAATTTGTGTATGGTTACATAAAACACAAGTAGTATAAAGGTTCAATTTGCTCATTTTTAAAGGTGAATAAAGAGGCCTGATCAACGATGATCACTACCAACATAACGAATTATGTTAAGTCCATTAGGAAAAGGTAATTTATAATCTCACGGAAATACATACATAAAATTCGGCACCTCCTAAGTTATTTTGAATTATTTATTTCACGAAAACTATGACTATAATATATCATCACCGGACAGGCTGCAACCCTAGTTGGAAAAGCAAAACGATAGTGAGAGCAATAACTAGGAAAATAGCCACACAAGAACAAGAAATAGGCCTAAACAACAATGAACCTCAACAGAAAATACAATAAACTTAGCAATAGTTTATAGTTTATATAGGAATTATTTATTTCAATGTTGTTACTGTCCTTAAAATATTTTAATTTTCCTTGTTTCCATTCCTCACAGGGCTATTTTCCCTGTTGGGGCCCCTGGGCTTATAGCATTCTGCTTTTCCAACTAGGGTTGTAGCTTAGCAATTAATAATAATAATAATAATAATAATAATAATAATAATAATAATAATAATAATAATAATAATAATAAACAAAATGATGTCAGACATCTCAGAAACAATAGAAACAAAGAGTAACATACCATAAACAAACCCCAGATTGCGACTACTTGAAAATACTCACCTAACAATTAAATTACCTTAAAAAAAACGCACATAGATGGATAGGGATAATATACACCTTAATGAGACACATCCACAATAAAATAATTGAAGAACCAAACAGATTAAATAGAGAAAACTGGAACAACACGATAATCAAACTAGGACAAACATACAAAGACCCAGAGAAATTCTGGAAAAAATCTACAAAGATTACTGGGAAAAAAAATAGAAATGCCATACTTAATCAACAGTATTGGTGATAAAGTAGAAGACATGGAAGACCAAATTGAATTACTAACGGAAACATGGGCAAGCACATTCGAAATTACAGACCAAGAAAATGCAAATTTCGATAGGGACACAGAAACTGAAGTCCTCAACTTCCTATTAAAATCCAGATATACAAAGACTGGACGAGAACAACTACTTAATAGCTTAAATTGAAATACACAAGATAATGAAAGCAGTGAAATCATTTAAACACAAAGCACCAGGTAAAAGTGGCATAAATAAGTTAATGTTATCAAAATTACCAATGATGGCATGGAGAAGACTCCTACATATATTACACCTAACACTCTCAATGGGATATCACCCAAAAACAAACCAAAAAAGGAATTCTAATACCCCCTACCAAACCAGGGAAAGGCCTAAAACAGCCAGCAAACAGAAGACCAATTACACTGCTGGAAGTCTCGGGAAAAGTGTTTGAAAAAATCATAAACACAAGACTAAGGAGATTCCTAGAAAGTAACAATAAATTTTACAAATACCAAACGGTTTCATGACATGGAGAAGCACTGAAACTGCCCTTATGGCAATTTACGAAACAATAGCCTTGAACTAACAAAATAAAAAACACCAATGCAATATATGCAGAGATATATCCAAGGCATTTGATAAAGTATGGCGTGACAGCCTCAAATATAAAATACTCCAATTAGAACTACCAATAATATTGGAAAAACTCCTCTCAAGCTACATTAAAGACAGAACTATCAGAATACGTAGCAGAGATGGGAAACTGGGTGAGACAATAGATATAAAAAGTGTGGTGCCACAGGGGGCAGACTATCCCCAACTCTTTTCATCATCTACACTGCAGATATGCCACCCACCCCTAAATATGCCATAAACTATGTCTATGCAGATGACATCACACGAGTAATAATGCATCCTACAAATTCCAAAAGGTTTATGAAAATAAAAACCGAAAGAGACATCAAAAGAATAAATGATTACGAAAACAAGTGGAAAATAAAGGCAAACAGCTACAAATTCCAACTCGTATCTGTATCAAAAAGTGAACCAGCAACAATAACAGTAAACAACACAAATATCCCATTCAATAAAGAAGTAAAAATCCTTGGTCTCTCTATTCTAATAACTGGCATAAGATGCCATTTCAAACAAAAACTCCAACTGGCAAAACACAGAAACGGGGCATTAAAACGTTTCAAACTATGGGACAAAAACATAAGAACAAACCTCTACAAAAGCCTGATAAGGCCCCCTTTTTTAACATTCAATAGCAGCAGCATGCACAAATTAGAGTTTAGTGAAAGACTGAATAAAAAGCAAATCAGACAATGGCTAAGTCAATTAAATTTTGAAATCAAATCACCTGATATTACATATAAAAATCAGACTATATATCAGTTTATTGTATGGACATGAGTCATGGTATGACAATGAAACAATCTCCAATAGATTTAGTAGATTTGAGAACAAAGCCCTCTGACGGATATTGGGAGTTAAATGACAGGACAGGATTAAAAATGAAACTATAAGAGAGATTACTCGAGTGCCATGAGTGGATGAGATCATGATGAGGGGTATATGGAGATGGTTTGGGCATGCTCTTCGCACTCCACAAGAGAGATTAGTTCACCAAACGTTCAGATGGACTCCACAAGGCACTAGAAGAGTTGGAAGATCCAGACCTACATGGCTGAGGACTATGAAGAGCAAAGTAGGCGATGATGAATGGAGAAGCATTGAATTAAAAGCTCACGATAGAGACGACTAGCGCAATCTAACCGAGGCCCTTTGCGTCAATGGGCGTAGGAAGAGATGATGATGATGATGATGATACTTTGATAGGAGTATACAAAAGAAGAGGATTAACAGAGCCTCAAAACTTATATGAAGAGGATAAGAATTAAATACAAAATTTTATAATTCTAATCCAGTGAAGATGATAGTGAAATACGCGTATACCATATTTGAAGTAACGACAAACGAAAAAGGAAGAAAAAAAAAAACTAGAAGGAGTACCCAAGGTGCCATTGTAAAGGTAAATTCTTAACTCTAAATCTGACCCTGACCTTGTTCGCGGATAGCTTTTCATAGGCAGTAAATTGGTACACGCCATTTATACAATGATTTGCGTGTAGATTAATCTTTGAATCTATTCGTTTGGTGCTTTCTTCACTCCATATTCTATTTTTTTTTTTTTTTTTTTAGACAAGAGAATTCTATTGCAAGTAAATTTCTTCTAAACGGTAATGCCCATTAAAGGTTGTTGCATAAAATATTGACTTGTCTTTCAAAATAACAATAATGACATGAAACGCATCGTGTACCATTATTATTTTGTCAGAGTATTACAATGATAAAAAATAAGATTGATCTATCGTCGTTCAGTCCATGGATATCATCACTCACAATTAGCCTTCATTAAAGTATGCAGAACGTAAATATTATAACCCAATAATCAGGACAGTACACAACGTCCCTAGGACAAGGGTAAACGGTGGATAGGAAAACAATCAATGACAAAATGCTCAAAAGGAGACCGCATTTCACCAACATTCTACGCCGGAACCTCGATCACCATGAAACTGGCATATCATTTTCGCTTATGTCTTTTGCCATGACTTTCGTATTCTTATGCCAGGCACGCTGGGTTGGTGGTGGTTTGTTTAGATTAGGACAGCTTTATGCCAGTATGAACTTTTGCCCAAAGATGGCACTGAAGTGGAATAAGTTATTGAAGGGAAATTTGAGGCTTGGTGATAATCTCGGGACCGAATCGCAAGCGAGATGTATTTCTAAAATATTCTCGGTAAGTTTTTCATAATAAAAAATTTCTGAATTTATTTATTTATTTAATTACTTATTTATTTATTTATTTATTTATTTATTGAGAGAGAGAGAGAGAGAGAG
>NC_090734.1:114476371-114483871 GCF_036898095.1 Palaemon carinicauda | reverse complement strand
CAATAGATTCTGCCTCCTTTGGGCTGTTAATGAAATAATAAGTTCTGCCTATTTTAGGGTGTTAATAGAATAATAAGTTTTGCCTCCATTGCGGTGTTAATAAAATAATAAGTTCTGCCGATTTTCGGGTGGTAATCAAATAATACGTTTTGTCTTCTTTGAGGTGTTAATAAAATAATATGTTTTGCCTCCTTTGGGTTTTGATAAAATAATAAGTATTGCCTCCTTTGGCGTGTTAATAAAATAATAAGTTTTGCCTCCTTTTGGGTGTTAATAAAATAATAAGTTTTGCCTCCTTTTGGGTGTTAATAAAATAATAAGTTTTGCCTCCTTTTGGGTGTTAATAAAATAATAAGTTTTGCCTCCTTTTGGGTGTTAATAAAATAACAAGTTTTGCCTCCTTTGGGATGTTAAAAAATTAATAAATTTTGCCTCCTTTGGGGTGTTAATAAAATAACAAGTTTTGCAGCCTTTTAGGTTTAATAAAATAACACGTTTTACCTCCTTAAGGATGTTAAAAAATAATAGGTTTTACCTCCTTTGGGGTTTTAATAAAATGCACAAAGAATCATAAAGGAAAAATATTACATTGTGAAATTACTCCTTTTACGAGACCAAATGTAAATTTTCTGCAGCTCTAAGGCATAACCCTGTCATTTGTAATCAACTCACATCACTCATTCATAATCCCCCAGAAAAGCAGCTTTGGGGCTGATTATCTTTCCTCTCCAGTCGTCTCTTTAACAGATGTGTCGTTTTATTCATTTGTTTATGTAAATTTATGTCTCAACGGTAAAACATCTATTTTAAAACTGACATTTTCAACAAATAATTATCACCGTTAGTAAACTGGATCAGTTATCAGCAATTCAGAAAGTGTAGAAATAAAGATACAATGTGCATCATCCCTTACAGTAAACTGATGACTATTGCTCAATCACCAGTACATTTAAAGGAAGAGGCTGCCTTAAAAATGCAGTGTCTTTGTACATAAAAAATCATTATAACTTTAATTTGAGAACATGTAGGTATCGAGAGCCAAAATGAACTGTTGTGACCAACATTACCTAGAAGGACTCTGCCTGACGAGAGAGAGAGAGAGAGAGAGAGAGAGAGAGAGAGAGAGAGAGAGAGTTATATACTTTTACACGAACAGCACGTGCATGTCTGAAGGTCTCATCCGTCATCCTGACCAACAAGGAAATAAGCAGTTACAGTAAAGAGCCATAATTGTTATGCTACCCCACACACGACCATTTGCCTGAACAAACAGA
The DNA here is from genome assembly GCF_036898095.1 of Palaemon carinicauda. NCBI lineage: Eukaryota > Metazoa > Arthropoda > Malacostraca > Decapoda > Palaemonidae > Palaemon > Palaemon carinicauda. Next base: position 114,482,597 of record NC_090734.1, on the reverse strand, counting down.
CATCAGTCAAAATCTGGAAGTTAACATGTCATCTGATTGCAAAGAGGTTTGTTCTTTACTGCAATTAATGTTTCCAAATTTTTGTAGCTGGGTTAGGTCTGTCATATCTTCATGGTTGAGATTGACTCATTATTACAAAGTAACAGGAAGAAGGGATGGATACTTAATCTTAAATGACTTGTATACTAAAGTCTTATGTGATGAGAGATTTTATTAGCAGTCTAACTGTGATGCTTTGAATTTTATTCTTATTTTTTTCTTTTCTACTGACCTTAAACAGAAGGAAAGAAGGCTAACAGAGAAGGGAGAACGAGAAAAAATGAAAATAGGAGTGGATATTCTTCGGTGAAGCTCTTGGCATGCTTTGTAAGAAACCCTAAAACAAAAATGGAAAAGAAGCGTGTTATATCAAGGGAACATTTTCTTCTCAACATTCGATTAGTTATAGAGATGCATGGATGGTGAATGTACAGCATATGCAGTGGATTTACATAAGATGGCTATCAATGCAATGTGGGATTAGCGAGATCCCAGACATTTAAAGTGCGCTTGTGAAGATGTTATCAACTATATTGGGTTTCTACTATTTTTGGATCAAACCAACATTACCAGCTGTCAAGGCAGATTTTTGGTGAGAACTTTCGCGTGGTATGGTGTCTGACGGCAAAACGCGTAATAATAATGGTTAAGTTCTGCATGGCATATAGGAAGAATGGTTAACTTCTTCCTGTACTGGTACGTATAGTTAACTTGTTCCTGCCATATATATAAGAATCGTTAATTTCTTTCTGCCATTTATATAAGAACTGTGAGCTTCTTCCTGCCATATAGGTAATAATGATTAATTTATTTCTGTTATATAGGTAAGAATGGTCAAATTCCTCATGTCATATATGTAAGAATGGTTAACTTCTCCCTTTCATATAAGTGAAAATGGTAACCTTATTCCAGTCTAATATGTAGGAAAGGTTACCTCCTCCATGTCATATATGTAAGAATGGTTAACTTCTCCTATGTTCAAGAATCATTAACTTCTTCCAGAGCAAATTTTAAGTAAGCTACTCACAGGTAACTGGTTGGACATAGTATTCACTAACTACCCTGGCATTATAACAAGTAAGGTTGGTTCTCCAGTTGAAACATCTAATCATGCCTCAATTGCATTAGCAGTCAAGACTGAGCAGCCTTCTTCTTCTTCTTCTTCTTCTTCTTCTTCTTCTTTGTCTATATCATTTCCCACTTCTATGTGGGGTCGATGTTTCTGACCAGCATTCTCCATCTACCTCTGTCCCACACCTCATCACTGGTTAATCCCTTAGATCGAAGGTCATCCTTGATACATTCAAGCAGACTGGAATGGCATTGTGAGTGATCTTATACACTTGAATTAGTCACAATTGTATGTGTTTTTTTTTTTTTTTTTTTTTTTTTTTTTTTTTTGCTCTGAGTTGATGCTTCAACTGAAAATTAATGCAATTCAACCATAGAAGAAATCCCTTCTGGTACAACCCAGGAACATAACTGATGGGCTACTCTTAAGTCTACAATCTTTGTAGATGTAACAGTTCCTCCTTTACTCAAACCATATGGCTCTGTCACTGTCTATCCAAAGGGAAGGCCAACCCTTTTGGCTTGATCTCCCTCATTCCTGTTTTCTTGAGGCTAAACTAACTAATTTAGCTTCTGGGTCTCGTGAAATTAAGGCTCTCTTGATGGACCCTAAGCTGTCTGGTATTTTCCGCAACTTGGAAAGAAGAGGTTCTTTTTGCACTGGTTGGAAGATGTTTAATGTTACTCCATTATGTGTCTGTGGTTGGTCAAGTCCAGCCGATTACCGCCAAATTTCCATAACTCCTATATTATATAAAATATCTAAAGTCTTTTGACAAAACGTATAAATAGGTTACCTGAGGGTAATCATCTGTTCCCTAGTTTGCAATTTGGCTTTTGTAAAGACCTTGGAGCATGTAAAGCGCTTCTTATAATCTCCAATGCTCAACAGAAATCCCTTGATTGTGGTCAGGAAGTTCGTATGATTAGCCTTGATTTCAGCGTTGCATTTGACCGTGTTAATCATGCGGCCCTTGTTTTCAAACTCAACAGTTAGTAGTGGGTGGGTCTTTTCTTATCATCATTATTGAATATCTAAGAAAAAGATTGCAAAGAGTTGCTTATTGTTTATTGCAAGAAAAACTATATTTTCATTCTGGTGGTCCTAATAAGAGTAATCAAACACGTGTCTTGTGTTGAAACAATTATTGAAAATGAAAAAACTTATGCTACATTCGCCAAAAAGGGGTGCCAAGTATTTTTCTTTTTCTTTTTCAAATTCGCCTTTCGCCTTACTGTTTCTACAACTGTGAATTTTGAAATAAGGATCATTTCAATCCTACATTGGAATTTAATGTAAGGAAACTAGAAATTTGCTGGTGTTGCATGATAAAAAGATACATTATCTTGAACAAAGTGTCATGATTTAATAAAAGCCAGATTTCGAGTCACCGATCTTTGGTAAGAAGTTCAAACAAGCAAGGGCCGGAGTAGGGGTTAAGTTCGTTTCCTAGTGGGTGAAAAGATGTAGCCTACCCAAGATGCAGATGTTATTTAGACATGAAAACTGTAGTTAAGTAACATCGTCTTTCAACTATTATACATAGAGGATTGTTCATTATATTCTTCTTATCTATATTAAACTCAATCTTAATAACCAAGCCTAATAATTTTTACTTCCGTTTTTGTGTGAATACAGTAATTATATAGCCTGATCTAGCTACAAGTATTTATTCTCTTTTGTTTACATTATCTAATACCATGAAGTCTAAATAAGATTAGTATAGTATGTTGTTATGTTATGATCAACAATTCTATAAAAAATCTGTTTAAATGTACTGTAACTTAGAGATTAAAACAAACGTACAATTGCTTTATACCAAGCGCTTCACCAACTGAATGGGATTTCTAAATTTGTTCCTTCGTCAGTGTTACTGTTATCAAACTTAGTCAAATGTATATTTTTTATTCGCAATATCTGGCCTAGTCTGCTGAACATCTGACACTATTAGTGTCAGTGTGTTCCTTCAATATGAATGCATCCGAGAGTTATGGGGTCCTTTAACTGGCCAGACAGCACTACATTGGATACTTCTCTCTGGTTACGGTTCATGTTCCCTTTGTCTACACATACATTGAATATTCTGGCCTATTTTTTACATAATGTTTTCTCCTCTCTCCTCATACACCTGACAACACAGAGATTACCAAACAATTCTTCACCAAATGGTTAACTAATACACTAATTGTTCAGTGGTCACTTTCCTCTTGGTAAGGGTAAAAGAGACTCTTTAGCTATGGTAAGCAGCTCTTCTAGAAGAAGGACACTCCAAAATCAAACCATTGTTCTCCAGTCTTAGGCAGTGCCATATCATCTGTACCAAGGTCTTCCACTGTCTTGGGTTAGAGTTTTCTTGCTTGAGGGTACACTCGGGAACACTATTCTATCTTATTTCTCTTCTTCTTCTTTTGTTAAAGTTTGTATGGTGTATATAGGAAATATTCTAATGTTACTTCTCTTAAAATATTTTATTTTTCCTTATTTCCTTTCCTCACTGAGCTATTTTCCCTGTTGGACCCCCTGGGCTTATAGCATCCTGCTTTTCCAATTACAGCTGTAGCTTATTAAGTAATAATAATAATAATAACCTGAATCTATATTTTATCAATTATCCATATGGATAAAGAGCGAAATGTACTTTGGATTACTCAACTTTCTTCTTCTGAATAGTAAACCCGAAAAATGGGACATAGGTTACATATTAATGAACATTGTAACCTTAATTTTCAGAAATAAGCGTTTTAAAGAGAAACAGTATTATTTACAGTCATCTCTTTTCCTTTTTCGATTACTCTGGAGTCTAATAAATCGATATCAATGTCCATACCACAAACATACCCAAATTCATCACAAAAAAAGGAATAATGAGCTTTATCTACAAGAATTATCATAAAAAATTAGCTTAGTTTATACATAATTATAAAGATTTTAACCCTTGCATTCGAAAAACTGAAACCTAACAATAATAAAAGTTGGTAAAAATAGGTTATAATTAACCTGGTAACTCCTTAATTTTAGCCTCCACTTAATCTCACGTTTCATAGATAATACCATTCTATTTATTTTGGAAATATGAGGAAATGTTTTTTGGCCACATTTCTTTTTATTACGATAAATGTATAATGTTTTTTAAAGTTATCTACGATACTCATATTTTTACGAAAGTACAGCATAATAAACTATTATCAATAATAGCAGAAGACTGGATATCAATTGAAATAAACTCAAGTCCGTTCCTTTTACTTCATGAAGGAAGATTTTAAAGGGACAGGTGGAATACGGCATAGGGGGGGTGTTCATAACTTAGAATATTATTTCAAAATGCAACCTTTGTGGGGAGAGAGAGAGAGAGAGAGAGAGAGAGAGAGAGAGAGAGAGAGAGAGAGAGAGAGAGAGAGAGAGAGAGGGAGAAACTTGAATACAAATGTAAACATGTAAACGTGCCATCAATTCCGTGTTCCATGACGCAGGGAGTGATGATTCAGTCTTCAGATATCTGCATTGCTGCAGTACATACCTCTGCAATTGAGCATAATTACCAGCAGACTCTAACCAGGCCGAGAAATCCCTCTGAAACCGCATCTTGTTTTAAAAAACCAGTTAGGCCAGTAAATAAATAAATAATCAAATTTCTAAATGGATAATCAATTCTGGTGGCAAAAACAAATGAATTCGATCAATAATGGTGGGCGTTGAAGGTGTTGAATAGCAAAAATATAATGGCCACTTTCAAGCAAGCCTGATAAGAGAATCCAATTGGCTGCGATGAAAGTGAAATTATATGTTTGTGGGAGGACAGAAGAATAACAAGCAAAGGGCTATGATTATGATGGCCTCATTCACAAGAAGAGGGTACACATTGACCCGATGTATTACTGGCATTCTCTTGTTCTTCGGCTCCCCCATTTAGTACTTCGAAGTCAGCAATATGTGGAGGACAATTCTTTAGAAAAAAATACATGGGAGCGCTTACTTGCTTAAATTCATACATTTTGAAAGGTTATTTAATGCACGCATACAGCCACAACAATACAAATCTATGCTACAAAGAAGCTGTTTTCCTGACAAACATATAAAGGATGACTTCAAAAGAAAACTGACGCTTCCGTCAGCAATTTCGGGTGTCCCTTTTAGTTGGTTTATACGTCATGGTGGCAATCAACCTAAGCTCACTAGCCTTAGGCTGAGCCATAGCCTTTCTTAAGGATTCACACAGGTAAATAAAAGAAATCCTAGGCCCCACAGACAGATATATTTGTCAGTTATTGTTTTCTTGTGTACTAAGTTAAGTACAGTCTTTTCTTTAGTTATTTCCTATTTTGACGTTGCTCGCCTCATGCCTATAGACGTTTATTAATAGTGACGCATACAGAGACTGATCGAGTTCAATGGTATTTAATTCGAATGTATTCTTATATGTGCATATTAAAGAATGTCTGTATAACATCTTTGTCATTTCTCTTTCAAAATCACCTCTCTTGAAAAATAAAAAAAAACCTCTTTTGTAAATTTTTTAGTTAAAAATACTCAAGATTCCTTCCTTTTCTGTCTGTAGAACATCATAGTTCATGCATACACGCGTACATTAAAATATATAGTTTATACAGGTCAGTCAACACTGATGGCTATTCTTCAAAGTTATTGTCAAAATTATACTTTTTTTTAATATTTATAGTTTCTCTATCCCTTTTAGGTCATTGCTAGCTGAACAAGTTTGTGTATGTGTATATATATATATATATATATATATATATATATATATATATATATATATATGTATATATATATATATATATATATATATATACACACACATAAATATGTATATATATATACTGTATATATACATATATATATATATATATATATATGTATGTATATATATATACATATATATATATATGTATATATACTGTATATATATTAAAAACACACGCAAGTTGGCACAATCGCCTTTTACAGTCCTCCCAGGATTACTTCTTATTTATCGTGAAATATGAGCTTTTCATATTTACAAGCTGCCATCTACAGACTATTATCAGCGTCATTTTTCTCGACTTGAGCCTTATTGTCTTGTGATCACAGGCGGACACGAGATCGTATCAAGGGTAATTT
>NC_090734.1:114468871-114471371 GCF_036898095.1 Palaemon carinicauda | reverse complement strand
GTATATATATGTATATATATATGTGTGTGTATATATACATACATATAGATATGTGGAAATACTGCAATAACAGTAAAATATTACGATGTCTGTCGTTATTGTTTGTTATTACTTGAGGAATTTCATCTAACCTTGAAGTTCTTGAGTCCAGTGAAAAAAAAAATGAAAATACCTGACAATATCTGTGCATGACTGATCAGATAAACAGAACCTTAACATTTGTACACAGTATAAACCATGATATTTCTACACCCCACGTAACATAGGTCTTTTTTATCTTCCACTTCCTCTCTTAAACTCAAGTTTTTCATGTGGCGTTCCTTTTAATCAATGCAAACCATAGTATAGTCTACAATAACCTTCGATTTAAAGGTTTACAGGCCGCTCATGAATGGCAGAGGCAAGGAACATTGACATTGCCCTAACAAGCAGAACAATGCCCTACAGACTGATCAGCGTCCAAGTCCCCTCTCCATCCAAGCTAGGATCACGGAAGGCCAGGCAATGGCTACTGATGACTCAGCAGGTAGACCTATAGGCTCCTCCCAATCCCCCCTCCTTGGCTTACAAAAATGGTGTGGTTGTAGCAACAAAAGGAACTAACGATTAGAGCGGGACTAGAACCCATATCTGGCGATCACCAGGCAAGGATGTTACCAACAGGCCACCACAAACCTTTTCGAAGCTAAGGTCTGTACTTAGTGTAACATTAACATGTCATTTGGATATTGCCTCTTTAGTTAAACGAGGATAAGAACTTTTTGTTATCATTTTCTGCTTTTATTCTGTTATACGAATTAATTCCGCTTATTGGTGCTTCATTTATAATACTTTTTGCCACGAGTTTCCACTATTTCTCCCTGCACGCCTATGGTGATGAGCTTCATTCCTGTGTCATGCTAAGGTGGGAGATGATTAGTACGTTTCCTGATCTAACCTGAGGGCTCAAAATGGTTACACACCGTATATCCAGTGCTTTTAAAAATATATTCAGCTTATTCGCTCTAGTAGTTCATACAAATCGCACAGCACTTAAGAAATTATGATAACTTACTTTGTTAGTTCTTCTTTCAACAAAAGAGGATCATATGCTTTCCACATTTTCCATAGTCCTTAAGGTCAAAGGCTCGCTTGCTGATGGTTACGATCGCTATTTTGTTGAATTTTTGGTTCTTTGAATCCCTTTGATCACTCATACTACTCAATCATCTGACGATTCCCTTATTTTACTTATTTGTTCCCAATTAAATATGATAAAGCTTTTACATATCAATCCTTCTTTCCTTCTGCTATCCTCATAGATCTATAATTGCTCTTCATTGCAATGAGTACACACTCCTGACTTAAATTTCTTAGATAATTCTTCCCAGTGTCTCTGATACTTCCAATCCGTGTTTTCACGCCAAGCTCTTTCTACAGATTTCGTTCTTTATTAACGATGAATCTTGCCAACCATACTCGGCCTTCGTAGCGAAATTCTTTTTGTCTTAAGCAAGCTTTGTTATTTTCATGGTCCCATACAATTCTATTCCTCCATGAACTCTAACTTTCAGATAATTTCTTAACCGAGCCTCTAATTTTAAAAATTTTTAAAGTTATACCTTTACCTATTTTTTTTTTCACTACCATTATGTCAGCATTATAGCCATTACAATTATTGTAATCGTGTCTTGAAGAGGTCATATAATTCGTATTGCTAAATCTATTTCTAAAATATTGAAAATTTGCCGATGATGTTATAACTTTATCTCGATCTTGAATGCTAGAACATTAAAAGCCGTAATCTATTCCTGAACAAAATATTGGTTTCACTATAACAGAATAAATCAGACATAATCTTACGGTCAATGACCCCGTCATTTTCTTCCGTATAATCTTTCTTTCCATTGATATACAGGGAGAATTGCTTGCTTCTCCTGCAAGCCATACAATATTTTGCAAGCACATATTCCATTTTACTCTGTGGAGATCAACAGCTTTTGGCTTGACCAGTTTGTTGCCTATAATAATTAGCAGTTCTGAAGCTTACTGAAGAATTATGCCCTATGTCTTTTTAGCTATCCTTATCTTTTTTTTGGGGGGGGGGGAGTTATCCTTATCTTTTTTTCTGGGGGGGGCCAAGTTTAAATCAGAAAATATAGATTTGTGCTATCGTTATCGGTCAGGGAAACAATAAACTCTAATTAAGCTCTAATTACTAAGAATACCATTGGGTCAAAGAATGTTGTTAACTTTTATGGCCAGGGTAAGAAAAGCCACAAATCTGTGATGATGTGCAGAGCTTCAGGAAAGATAAAACCATTCTTGCAATGCTGCGGTGGCAAATTATCACATGAGGCGGGACCTTCCATGAAACCTCAAAGATAACTTATGTGGCTTTCACAGTGAACTTGATTATGGATTGCAGATTTTGGTTGAGAAATCCACCATCTCAGATTTAGGTAATTTAGATATGTATTGCAGATATAGCCAAACTCTTCTGCCTTCTTGTCCTTAATTG
>NC_090734.1:114456371-114461371 GCF_036898095.1 Palaemon carinicauda | reverse complement strand
TATTTATGAATGTATTATTCAGAGGAATAAAATTGACTGATTAAAGAGAATAATGTAATAAAGTTTTATATATCCTATCTGTATTTGGAACTTTTACTGTCTTATAATATTTCCTATATATCAGTTCATTGCTTAATAGTATTTTAATGAACCACATTAAGGATGTTCCTATCTCGTATATTTATCGCCACAACAATTGAGGGAATAAATTTAAAAGATAAAATTGTTCCTTTACCTTCAGTTTAATCTTTTCACTCTCCTCCTATCAATTATTTACCTCATTAACATAGTTTATTGATATTATTTATCTATATAACATGCACCATATTGACTTTATCATATAACTTAGCTATTCCATAATGTACAACCAAAGAATGCTAATAGATATTTTTTATTCCAAAGGGTAAAATCGAATGTTTTTTACATCACTATTCCATTACGAGATAACCAAATGTGTATGAGATCATCCAATTCGTTTTTCTTCTCCACGTGATAAAAAGTAAAACCAAACCAGACATTTTATTGATATATTATTCCAAACTTAGATTACATAGTACCATATTATTGTAGTGTTTTAAAATGAATTACAATATTGCATGGATAAAGAAATTGATGGCCACCGGTATAATGACTGAGATCCTACCTGAAATAATGGTCCGTAGATCAGATTTCTCTCTCTCTCTCTCTCTCCTCTCTCTCTCTCTCTCTCTCTCTCTCTCTCTCTCTCTCTCTCTCCGTATATTTATATATATATATATATATATATATATATATATATATATATATGAATACATATATATTATATATATACATCTCTCTCTCTCTCTCTCTCTCTCTCTCTCTCTCTCTCTCTCTCTCTCTCTCTCTCTCTCTATATATATATATATATATATATATATATATACAAATATACCTATATAAAAAAAAATCTGGCATTGTAAGGTCTATTCTATTTAAACGTGTAGAGAGAGAGAGAGAGAGAGAGAGAGAGAGAGAGAGAGAGAGAGAGAGAGAGAGAGAGAGAGAGAGAGAAATCCATATGTTAGTGGTCGTTATTTCAAACACTTAGTTTTTCATCTACAGATGAGAATAAACAAACAGGAGATGAGCATCGAGGTTTGGCATGTTCATGATGACTTCCTATATTTCCTAATTAATATTATGGTTTTAATGTCATCTCTCTCTCTCTCTCTCTCTCTCTCTCTCTCTCTCTCTCTCTCTCTCTCTCTCTCTCTCTCTCTACATATATACAAATATAAACATATATATATATATATATATATATATATATATATATATATATATATATATATATATATAAATAAATATATATATATATATATATATATATATATATATATATCTATATGTTTGTATAAATACAGACGAACATATAATATATATATATATATATATATATATATATATATATATATACTATATATATATATATGTGTGTGTGTGTGTGTGTGTGTGTGTGTATGTTTGTGTGTAAACATCTTACATTTTGAAGTACATCTTTTTTATAAGACGATTGATCGATTTATGTTTCAATTCTGTTTCCCTTTTACGTAAAATAAAAGTTTACCCAAAGCTGGACAAATGTTAAAAAAAAATCTTCGTTCTAACATACTAAAAACACAGGTATAATTGAGAAACGTTAGCAACTGTTACACCTAAGAAAGCAGTTTTGCGATATCGATGAAATTAGCGAGAAAGTAAACCCGTTATCGAGAAGCGAAAGAAACCCGCGAATAATAAAGATTACGTCGAAGGCTTGATGGACGGGAACAACCTCTTTACGGCCATTCCTAGATTAATTGTCTCTCCACCTGGTGTTTGTGTTGTACAGTAGTTGTCGTGTCTTTAACGCCTCTCGAAGGCTAATCACGATTTCTTTCGGTTGGACTGAAGGAAAAATAAAGTACTATTTATACACCTTGTCCAAAACCTAAATCCCTATAAAGTCTGTTTTGAAATAAAACTTAATCAATGTTCTATTTATACACTCTGTCCCAACCTAAATCCCTACAAAGTATATTTTGAAATAAAACTTAAAGTTCTATTTATACACCTTGTCCAAACCTAAATCCCTACAAAGTATATTTTGAAATAAAACTTAAAGTTCTGTTTATACACCCTGTCTAAACCTAAATCCCTACAAAGAATATTTTGAAATAAAACTTAATCAATATTCTATTTATACACCTGTCCCAACCTAAATCACTACAAATTATATCTTGAAATAAAACTTAATTTAAGTTCTTTTTATACACCTTGTTCAGCACCTAAATCCCTACAAAATTAATAAAACTTAATCAGACGGTTTCATTCAGCTGGACATTAGGAAAAGATTGGTGTATTCTTAGATAGTCATCAAGAACTTCTCCAAGACTGTAAAATAGAAGTCTTTCATTTGGAAGAAAAGATAAAATGCTACATCCTCTTTTCTCCACCAGCTTTGCTGCTAATGGCTTTCAGGAGGATAGTTTGTTGACAGAGACTTAAGTTTCTTCAAAACACGTACAAATATTAATTAAAAATAGTATTGACAAGTAAATAACCTCAGTTGATATTAGTGACGGTTCCATTTTTTCTTTCCTCTTTTTTTCGTTCTCTCACTTTCTTTTTGTTTATAAATTTTTTACACTAGATAAATTGATAAAATGAAAGGACAATCAGTGAAAATAAACTATTTTATCGAGCCGAGTATGTTCATGTCTTATACATTCAATGTGTAATGTAATGTACTCAAACATCTATGCACACAACCGCACTGGTGCAGTTTAAAGGTTTTAAAGGCCACTCATAAATGGCAGAGGCAAGGGACAGTGACAGTGCCCTAGCATGCAGGACAATGTCCTAGAGACTGACCATATACATTTGATCAGCTCCCTAGCCCCTCTCCACCCAAGCTGGAATCAGAAAGGGCCAGACACTGACTGCTGGTGACTCAGCAGGTAGACCTGTAGGCTCGCCCCAAACCCTGTATCCTTAGCTCACAAGGATGGTGTGGTTACAGACACTACATGAACTAAGTTTGAGTGGGACTCAAACCCCAGTCTGGTGATCACCAAGCAGAGACGTTACCACATAGGCCACAGCAACCTTAAAATATTAAAGGCATGACCAATGAGAACTGGAGAATTCTCCAGTGAAACTCTATTGTGTCCCGTTCCAAACATATTTTCCTTTTCTTTAACGTAATAGTAACACCAAACCAAAAACGAAAAGCCAACCTTTTTATACATTAACTGTATGGAGAGGACTGGATTAGATTTATAGATTTCGACTATATAGCCGGAGCTGGGGCCTGCGAGGCCATTCAGCGCCCAAGTTCACTTTGGGCTAAACCCCAGATTTACAATATGAGAATGAGATCAAAATTAGAAGATGTCAGACAGCAAGATAGAAGACAAGGAAGCAAGAACATTGGTAAAATAGTATAAGAAGGGAGGGGAGTTGGGGCCGAAGGAACGCTGAAAGGTCCCTAAGGTAATGCCTTCAGTGCATTGACGGCTCTAACATCCTACAGGTTTTATGTGAAGAGGAATGAAGAGATCGATCGAAATATAACGAGCAACACACTGGCCCTTCACGTTTATTTCTATCTAGATATTCTATTCATCAAATTGTTTTATCCTTGCAGTTAGCACTGGAAATGCAAAGCGGTCCATCATGGAACTGAATTGACTATATGTTCTTCCGGCAGTATTTTGAAGTCACATCTGCCCTTCACAGATCTGAAGATAATATTCAAATAGTATTCCATCTAAAGCTAAACGAAAGAACTTTTCAAAAAATGGCCATTTCGTTTCACTTAATCAAAGTTTTTCTCTAAAGGAAAAACAAAATATCCCAAAAAACTAAATTCATCTGCTAAAAAAAAGGCTCTAGAAACAATTAAAAACTAAATTCCTCTTTTGGCTAATCGAATCTAAAGTAGTGTACTGGGGCCATCTGATCGATTGCACTGTTAGGATTGTTGTACTACAAGATATATATCAATATCGTCTAAACACTAATTCCTATTTCCATTTTCATTTTAGTTGTGTTTTTACACTTTATTGTCTGTAAACGTCAGTAGAAATGATTATCAGCGCCATCTGTGCGTCATATCAACACACGAATGCAAAAAAAAATTAATACAGTGCTTACCAGAGAGGAAACTTGAATATATTTCCTGATATATCGAAGCTCGAGTCAAAACCCAAACATTCTTTGAATCACCAGATATTTCCAAATCCGTCGAAATAGTAAGCTAAGTTCTTAGATCTTAATGTAATCAATATCTGATAATTTAACTGGCAGAAAAAAAAAAATATTAAACTGTTGTAAAAAGGACACTCATATGCGTTTAACTTTTTTATCATTGGGATGTTAGGTAATATACATCACAAAATCCAATATATAAAAATGTACTAAAATAATTAGTTTTTTTTTTTTTTTTTTTTTTTGGGGGGGGGGGATTTCATTGGTCAAACTTTGACCCCAAAGGCATACAGTTCATCACCGCCTAGATAAAAAAAAAATGACGATTCAACCATTTTGCCAATTATTCTAATGTGCCAATTAAAGTTGTAAAAAGGGTTGCATTACTCTGTGTCTATTACTTCTGAAAAGTCAAAAGGACATTACAACGAATTAAAATAAAAGCCCTTGATAAAGAGATTTATCAGCAAAATGTTTTGATAAAGCTCTCCAGGGTCCTAACATTCCGCATTTTTATAGATTATCCAATACCTAATTTGTGCCTGTTCCAGAAATCTCTTTGCATATGACCCTCCTCACAGTTACCTCAACGCAGTCGCAACTTTGTAATTAATCATTCGGTAGTCTAAGAGATCGTAAATAATGTTCCATAATACTAAAACTTTTCTTGTTTATTTTAAAAAACTGAATTACAGAGGACTATAGAAATATACATGGAAATGTATGAATCTATCTGTGCTTTAATGCTACAGATCACATATAACTACTTCAGAAAAAAAGTAGATTTT
>NC_090734.1:114437694-114450194 GCF_036898095.1 Palaemon carinicauda | reverse complement strand
CTTTCCTCTTGGTAAGAGTAGAAGAGACTCTTTTAGCTTTGGTAAGCACCTCATCTAGGAGAAGGACACTCCAAAGTCAAACCATTGTTCTCTAGTCTTGGGTAGTACCATAGCCTCTGTACCATTGTCTTCCACTGTCTTGGGTTAGAGTTTTCTTGCATGAGGGTACACTCGGGCACACTATTCTATCTAATTTTTCTTCCTCTTGTTTTGTTAATGTCTTTATAGTTTATCTAGGAAATATTTATTTTAATGTTGTTACTCTTCTTAAAATATTTTATTTTCCCTTGTTTCCTTTCCTCACTGGGCTATTTTCTCTGTTGGGGCCCCTGGGCTTATAGCATCCTGCTTTTCCAACAAGGGTTATAGATTAGCAGTTAATAATAATAATAATACTCCGTTCTCCTCATCTCTCTCTTTCTTCTATTGATCTTCAGCCCAACCTCGTATGATATTTCATGCATTCTGATAAGCAAGCATTGCAAATCCTGTGGTATTCCCCTAACAAGGGCAGCATCATGAGCATATTCTAGGTCAGCTAAATTCATGTCACCATATTTTACGTGTTGCGAATTTTCCCTACAGTACTGGGACTTAAAATACTAAGTATCTTTTCTGCAGAAATAAAACTTGTTATAAAAAGGGCACTACTAAATTTAAAGGTTTAAAGGCCACTCATGAATGGCAGAGGCAAGGGACAGTCAGTTACATTGCCCTATCAAGAAGGACAATGCCCTAGAGACTGGCCATATTATATATGATCAGCGCCCCTCTCTCCACCCATGCTAGGACCAAGGAGGGTCAGTCAATGGCTGTTGATGACTCAGCAGATATACTTATAGGCTCCCCAAAACCCTTAATCCTTAGCTCACAAGGATGGTGAGGTTGCAGCGACCAAAGAAATTAACTAGTTTGAGCGGGACTCGACATCAAGTCTAGCAATTACTAGGCAAGGACGCTACTACCAGGACACCACAAGCTGAACCGGTCAAGCCTAATGTCTATAGGTTATTGTAGATTCAAGTTTTACATCATATATCCCAATTATGATCCTGAAATGAATAAACTGTGATCAAATTTTCTTTATTTGCTCCCTCTATCTTTCAACGTTATTTTGAAAATATGCGTTTGTCTTCATACTGGTTTTACAAATATGTAGAACCCCCTTTTAAAGATGATTTTCTAAAAAAATGAATGCCACGACCAGTGAGCTATATATATATATATATATATATATATATATATATATATATATATATATATATATATATACACATATATGATTTACTGAAAAATGAATGCTAAGACCAGTGAGCTATATATATATATATATATATATATATATATATATATATATATATATATATATATATATATATATATATATATAATATATATATATATATATATAGATATATATATATATATGTGTGTGTGTGTGTGTATGTATATATGTTTATGTGTATGTGTACTGTAGATAGACAGACAGATAGATAGTTTGACAAATAGATAGACAGGTGGAGAGATAGATCAACAAACAGATTGATCGATGGATAATCTATTTGTTTTTTCATTAAAACTTCTTTCACTGTAAAATTAACCATATACTGAAAAACTATTGGCGAAAGACTAACACTTTATCAGACATGATATAAAGCCTTTTCCATAAGTTCCGATAATGACGCAACCAGGTGGCATCAATATTCTCTGTTGACAATTTACAACTTACATTCTATCATCCTTCTATTACTATGCTTAAATACGATTGCCATGGCATAAAAAATAATCATTAATAAATGGCTTGATTGTCGAAAATGGTTTCATTTGAAAATAATAATAATAATAATAATAATAATAATAATAATAATAATAATAATAATAATAATAATAATAATAATAATAATAACTTGAATAAAGCACCATGCCATGTCATAAATCTTGGATATTAAAAATCTAGTTATATACGTTGTATACTAAAAAATAAATGCAGAAGCTTTCGCACTTTTTAGAAAGTGCCTCTTCAGCTAAAGGATAAAAAAAGTTTTGCAAAGTTTCAAAAGTAGACTAAAACATATGACAATTACAAGATAAAAGTAATTAACATAATTATTATTATTATTATTATTATTATTATTAGTAGTAGTAGTAGTAGTAGTAGTAGTAGTAGTAGTAGTAGTAGTAGTATAATTTGATAAGCAACAACCCTAGTTGGAAAAGTAGAATGGTATAAGCCCAGGGGCTCCAACAAAAATAGCCCAGTGAGGAAAGGCAACAAAGACAAATAAAATATTTTAAGAACAGTAACATTAAAATAAAATAATAGTTGAAGCTAAAACATTAATTTAAAAGGAAATTACAGTTTTCTAATGAGTGAGCAGTCCTCATATTAAAATAGCTAGTCGCCGGCTAACTGGATATTTTCTCGCCTATAATGGATTCTCCCTTTTCAAAAGGTTGATGTTGATATCCTGCAACTGTGGCTCTCCGTTGTTGTTGGCATCATGGCTATGAACAATATTATCAATGCCATAAGACTGCATACGAAGAAGTAGTGGTCCGGCAGAAGTATTGGCAGCTCTAAATGTTTTAAAAACATTTCTAAAAATCACATTACTAATGATGTCGTTTTCCTGATCAAATATACAACGTATACTCAAAATAATAATAATAATAATAATAATAATAATAATAATAATAATAATAATAATAATAATAATAATAATAATATTAATAATAATAATTACTCCTAAAAGCCTGAGACACCCGGAGGGAAATTTTATACAAATCATATGACAAACGTTTGCTAACAGGTTAAATCTAATATCTTGAGTAGCTGTAATCTAATTAAAGAAAACCATTATAAACTTCACATCGCCTCAATTCCAAATATATATAATTCTTTTTGGATACATTTCAAGAGGTGTTTAACGCACATAACAGATTAGAATATATTCTTATCTTTTCACCAAATGGATTGTTTTCCTTGCTACCATTGATACCAGAATTTTTCATTTAAACATTCTTGTTTCAGAGGATATCAATAGGATGCTAATTCTATCTATGTACATAAAAGGGGTTTAATGTACCGATATTGTCTCTTATTTTTTAATAGTCTTCCAAACATGTAATGACTAGTTCCAGTTTAAAGGTTTAAAGGTCGCTCATGAATGGCAGAGGCAAGGGACAGTGACACTGCCCTAGCAAGCAGGACAATGCCCTAGAGTTTGACCATATATAACTTATAATCGGCGCCCAAGCCCCCTCTCCACCAAAGGTAGGACCAGTGGGGGCCTGGTAATGGCTACTCTGCAGATAGACCTAAAGGCTCCCTCAAACCCCCCAACCTTAGCTCACAAGGATGGTAAGGTTGCAGACACTAAAGCACTAAAGGCACTAACGAGTCTGAGCGGGACTCAAACCCCCGTCTGGCAAACACCAGGCAGAGACGTCATCAATTAGGCCACAACAACCCTTAACATCGCTTATCCGAAAAGCGGAGTCGTAGCAAACATCATTATTATTATTATTATTATTATTATTATTATTATTATTATCAGCCCCAGTTGGTATAAGAAAATTCTACAAGCCCAGGAACCCCATCAGTTAAATGAGCCAGTTAAGAATAAGGAAAATCTAATAGAATTATTTATAGGAGAGGAACAACAGAAATGACATACTATAGTCAATTTCTTTTAGCGAGGCATATTTGCACCGACTCGCAGCGGTGCCCTTTTAGCTTGGAAAAGTTTCCTGATCGCTGATTGGTTGGACAAGATAATTCTAACCAATCAGCGATCTGGAAACTTTTCCGAGCTAAAAGGGCACCGTTGCGAGTCGGTGCAAATCTGCCTCGCTAAAAGAAATGGACTATAGACAGTCACGCGAACATCATTTTTCCCAAACATGTGAAATAAAATCAGAAAAACAGAGTAACCTACAACTGGAAACTCATTCTCTAGTCTTATAAAAGACTAGTATATTACACTAGAGATGACAAAAATAACCTCATGGTATCATTCAAACAAAAACAAAAAATATGTTTTTGTTTGTTACAGGAACACAGCTGTAAATACAACAGAGCGTGGTTTTTTATCTTTTCAATCTTATCAATAGAATTACCATGTCGGGGAGCAGGAAACGTTAATCTTGTGTTAATTTATGCAATTTTCTTTAATTACCAAATGAAACATGAACACTGATTTACAGTTTGCCCCAATAAACCTTTCATTCGCTACGGATTCGCTGAGAATGTTCGGTCTAGAACTTTTTGGCGTGGACAATCTGGCCTAAGTTTATTTGGCTTCAGATTATTTGGCGTATTGTTAAAATATATTTTTTGGTATTGGACATTTTGGAGTATTATAATTATAATTATAATACTTATTATTATTATTATTATTATTATTATTATTATTATTATGTATATGCATATATATATACATATATATATATATATATATATATATATATATATATATATATATATATATATATATATATATATATATATATACAGTATATACAAAATTGATACTAGTAATTTACGTATCTAAAGGGCCTCTCTTTCTAACAATCCTTCTAGTCATTGCATCTTTATTTATTGTTGTTTATTTCAATGTTATTTGAATCTAAAACTAAAAGACACTTTGGTTATTTTAGCTATTTAATCATTATATGACTTTCTACAAATATAAACCGAATAGGATTATAAAATAAACTGACACAAAAACATAAATTCATTGTTAAATACAGTTCTTGGCTTAGTCCAGTATTATCTTCATTCTGTCACAAGTAAATCTTGTAATTTTCCGGAATTTGAACATTAAAGAGATATGATGGATTCACAACAACCTGTTGTATTTCATTACGCTTTCTCCTTATAGCTCTTATAATAGATTCCCGGTGTGCTATGGCTCCATAAGCTGCCTGAGACGCATTTACTAAACACTGGTTGAAAACAGTCGAAGTACTCTCTAAGGTTTCTGTTGCTCTGCTTTTTAGTGGTTTTAGAGTTCTCTTGCTTGAGGGTACACTCAAGCACGCTATTTTTTTCTAATTTCGCTTCCTCTTGTTTTGTTAAATTTTTTATAGTTTATATAAGAAATATTCATTTTAATGTTGTTACTGTTCTTAAAATATTTCATTTTTCCTCGTTTCCTTTCCGTATATGGCTATTTTCCCTGATAGAGCCCCTGGGCTTATGACATCCTGTTTTTCCAACTAGAATTGTAGCTTAGCTTGTAATAATAATAATAATAATAATAATAATAATAATAATAATAATAATAATAATAATAATCTGAGTCACTTCATCTGATACTGCCAACGGACCGTGACAGTGCTGGTTAATTACTTTGATTACTTCTTCATATCTCGTGTGCATTCTTCCTTTATATACAGTGCATTCTTGGATTCACATCTTAAAAAATGACGGAATTATCATGTGCAGAACGTGTGTCGTATATGTAAATATATCCGTTATATGCAAACTTGTTTCTTCCTCTTTTTCTCAAGTTTTCATAAGACATTATGAGCTCTGAACTAAGCTCAAGTTTTCATAAGACATTATGAGCTCTGAACTATGCTCAAGTTTTCATAAGACATTATGAGCTCTGAACTATGCTCAAGTTTTCATAAGACATTATGAGCTCTGAACTATGCTCAAGTTTTCATAAGACATTATGAGCTCTGAACTATGCTCAAGTTTTCATAAGACATTATGAGCTCTGAACTAAGCTCAAGTTTTCATAAGACATTATGAGCTCTGAACTATGCTCAAGTTTTCATAAGACATTATGAGCTCTGAACTATGCTCAAGTTTTCATAAGACATTATGAGCTTTGAACTATGCTCAAGTTTTCATAAGACATTATGAGCTCTGAACTATAACAATGAAAGGATCACAGATCTTACAAATTGAGCAAAAAGATGCCAAGTTGTTGATGCACGACGTGTATATAAGTAATGGTAACCTTCTAATGGTTAAATGGGCAAAGAATCTAATGGTCTAGTAGCTTAAATTCTAAATATAAACATGGATAGTAATAAATATAGATGCAATTACAAGACAGATTGTTAGATAGAGAAACCTTTCAATTAGTTATGGCAAAATTAATAAGAATACGCCAAAAATTCCAATGCAAAACATACATTTATAACAATACGCCAAATAGACCAAAGCCAAAAACTCTTATGCCAAAATATCGATATCAGAAAGTCCCATTCCGACGGATTTTTACATTTAAAAACATTTAATTTATTAAAAACCGCAATGAAATGGCCGAGAACGAATTACAAGACAAAACATTCAAACTATTGACAAGTATGAAACTTGACTCAAAATGTTTTAGAATGAAAAAATTAAAACAATTCCTCAGGATAGACTGATCACCGATAATCTTATTAGATTTTCTAAGTATGGCAATTTTTTTGTGGAATTGAAAAAGAAACAGAACGGGTGTTTCTCAAAAGTCAATTTGCTATCAAGAATCACACCAAGTATTTTGAATTGTTTTTTTTATAGGGATGGTCAGAATTATGAAAAATCTTATGCAACATTACATAAAAAACTGACTGAACGAAAGAGTCAGAGATAAATGTCCAGATCAAGGATAAGGAACTTTACACGCTAGAAGTTTTTCTCCAACAAATTTAATTAAGATGAGAATCCGCAGCTGAAGACAAGGCAATTTTTTTGTGGAATTGAAAAAGAAACAGAACGGGTGTTTCTCAAAAGTCAATTTGCTATCAAGAATCACACCAAGTATTTTGAATTGTTTTTTTATAGTTAAAGAGACATGATTGTCAATGCAAATATCTGGATGTTAAAGAGCTAGTTTCCTTGACCAACTTACAAAATTAGTTTGAACGCATTTTGCTGAAATAAATCACTTATAACATCTGAGCTTTGGTTATAATTAATAATAAATTGTGCAATGTAAAAAAAAAAATAAATAATAATCAACATATCAAAAACTGTATTTGGAAGTTGTCATGTAAGCATTCAAATATAAAATAATTTTAAGAAAGGTAGTCGATTGTTAAGAAATGTCAATCTTTGACAGTTGTCCAGCCGGGCCAAAAGTGGTTTCTCCAAAAATGGATAAGATTATGGAATAAGTCGAGGTGAATAAGGCTTCCACATCATCTGCCAAGGCATGCTTACTGTAAGAGAATTTAAATATTTAAAAACGAATAAATTGATAACCAAGGCAATAATGCATTTAGCTCCTAATGAGGAATTTGAATTTCATGATTTCGAAGTATCGAGTGAGATGGTAAAACAACAGAAATTTTTGAAACAGTTTAGAATAATGGACGATTCAAATAAATAAAAAGTCAATATTTCTAACGTTGCCTTTTAAGAAAAAAAAATAAAAAAAAAATAAACCTAACCAAGAAACGGTTTTGGAACTGTAAATAAATTCGCTCTAGAAACAAAACTCTAAGACAAGAGTTCTCTGTAAGTTGACATTTCATTTGCTAGTTAAATGAAATCTGTTAGCATTACAAAGATAAATATTGCATAATGATAAGCAAAAAATTATGGCGACTGATAATAATCAAAACAGGAAAAAAACAAACGAAATATGTAAATATGAAATCTAAATTCCATCAAACTGAATCATTCAACAAAAGAACTTTATTCGATGCCACCCAAGTGGTAGTGAATAAAAGATGAATCATTAAGATGATTCATTATAAATTGGTTTTTGCCATGTGAAATGTTCAACGTTTCTTTGAAGGTCTTCGCATCTAAATAAAAATAAAGAGAACTATTCAATGATCACAGTGTTATTATCATAACTTCTGTGAAGTTCAACTAAACTCATTGATATCAGCTTCCTATTGTTACTTCCTTGGGGCTGGAATTGTCATAATTCTGTGTTTGGACGTGGTATAGCTTTATGATCATTTCATTCTTAATAAATGGAAGGTAAAATTTTTCAATAATCAATTGAAAGTACCGGGTACTATAACGGCACACATACATGCAGCCTACCTAGATAATGTTCTTATAATTCAATAGGAAAATTAGAACACATCCTCTTATGTTGAACTGAATTTCCAAATTATTATTATTATTATTATTATTATTATTATTGTTATTGTTGTTGTTGTTGTTACTTGCTAAGAAACAACCCTAGTTGGAAAAGCGATATGCTATAAGGCCGAGGACTCCAACAGGGAAAATAGCCCAGTGAGGAGAAGAAATAAGGAAAGAAATAAACTAAATAGGCTATAAAAAGTAATGAATAACAATATAAAATATCTTAAGATCGGTAACAACGTTAAAATGTCTCTAACTCGACTGCAAAATGATTGCCAAATAAACACTTATTACAATACCAGGGATGTTGTGGCCTATTGGAAACGTCCCTGCCTGGCATTCCCCGGACTGGGGTTTGAGTCCCGCTTAAGTTCGACAGTTGCTTGTAATATCTGTAACCTCACAATCCTTGTGAGCTAAGGGTGGGTGGGATGATAGAGCCTATAGGTCTACCTGCTGAGTCATCAGCAGCTATTGCCTGGCCCTCCCTGGTCTTAGTTTGGTTAGAGTGGAGGCTTGGCGCTGATCATATGTATATATGGTCAGTCTCTAGGTCAGGGAATTGTCCTGCTAGCTAGGGCCTTTGCCATTCATGAGCGGCCTTTAAACCTTCATACATGTCCAGTCAGAGTATTCGATATTTACAGTTTTATAGTTTTTCGATTTTTGATAAACCTCTCTCTCTCTCTCTCTCTCTCTCTCTCTCTCTCTCTCTCTCTCTCTCTCTCTCTCTCCCCGACCGTTTCATCTTGCGATACCTTTCACGCTCCGCCATCCCGTCCCACGGAGACGCCGTTGTTTCGTCGGGAGAGTAACGGCCTTCCTCCTTATAAGTCGGCTCATAATTTAACCTTCTGCTGCCTAAGCCTCGACTTGATCGTGCTGGGAGAATCTTCTTCACTGGTTAAGCCTCCAAGACTAATTCGAGTCCTCTTTCCTCTGGGGCCTTACGTGAACCACTCCTCTCTCTCCGTTACTTCAATCTCTCTCTGGGCAGTTCTGATGCTATGTAAATTAAAAGTATAAAACAAGAAATTCAATCTCTCGTCTCTAAAATATTTCTCAACCGTTTTATGTCATGATTTCATTTCAATGCTAATTTTTTTTTTACATTCATAATAATCAAAACTTCGATCAGAATAATCTTGCTGATCATGTGAGTCCTGGTCGAGTTAATATTAACACGAAAGTATTTCAAGCCACAGATTTTACAGAGTAGTAATAATAATAATAATAATAATAATAATAATAATAATAATAATAATAATATCTGTTAAGGGAAAATAGAGATTACAAACATCTACCAAAGAATATCATTATTTCCTTTTTTTTCTCGAACACTAGAAAGCCGCCATTCACTTTGACTCAGTATTACTGACATAATTAAAAAAAAAATTAACATTGTGTGAAATTGCCCTGTTTTCTGATCCACACATAAAACTACACTTCTGTTTCTTGACACTGGGTACTTAAAAAGTCAGAAAGATCTTTCCATAAATTTTCAGGTAATCTTCTATCAGACAGGCAAACAGACAGACAGAAGTTATTGATGGAAGCAAAGGGTAATAGTATCTACTCGTAGCAGACAAGACTGCATGGTCCGTATATGGGCAACGAGATATGATAACAACCACTTCATTGAAGGATAACGTAGGACTCGATTGGATTTCTGGATTTGGGCTAAAGGCTTTAAAGGTCACTCATGAATAGCAAAGGCAACAGAAAGTGACATTGCCCTATCAAGCAGGACAATGCCCAAGAGAATGACCATATGCTGTAAACTTATGATCAGCGCCTAAACCCCCTTTCCACCCAAGATAGTACCAGGGAGGGCCAAACAATGGCTGCTGATGACTCAACAGGTACACCTATAGACTCGCCCCAAACTCCCCATCCTTAGCTTACAAGGATGGTGAGGTTGTAGCGACCAAAGGAACTTACGAACTTGAGCGGGACTCGAACCCAAGTCTGGTAATCACTAGGCCAGGACGTTACCAATTAGGCCACCATAACCCTAAACAGCAAGAAAGAAGATGGGAACAGAGGTAAAGGGATATAAAGAAAGGGAACACTGCAGAGACCCTAATTAATGCCTACCGTACACCACGTGAGATACACTGACGGCACTTAACTTAGGAATAACCAATGTTTTTTTTTTTTCCTAGCAGAGATTTCAATCGCTTCTTATTCATGATTTTAATCATTAATACCGTATTCTCTTACATAATTATCGAACCTGAATAATTTAGGGTACAACAATTATCTATACTTCATTTAAATGATAAGTAACTCAAAAATTATATCAATGAAATTTTCAATTTTCATTAACTACTCAAAAATTTCAAAACATCTTAAGTGACAAACGCCTCAAATAAAAATATATGAGGATAATCTGAGATCATAAATATTTCCATGTGTTTCAACTGCAATCCTGCTTAAGAGCGAGACAAGTGTATCTGAAAACAAAGTCTATATTCTATTTATTTAAATTTCGTGATAAACATAATTCATCCGGAACTGCCGTTTGCTACTTTAAATCGCTATTACATTCTTGCCACAAATTATAATAAAAGTAGTAGTAGTAGTTGTAGTAGTGGTGGTAGCAGCAGCAGCAGTAGTAGTAGTAGTAGTAGTAGTAGTAATTTTGAAATAAATCAGTGAAAAACTTACATGCTTCACGGTAAATTAAATTCTCTATCACCTTAGTATTATTTTCTTTTTCTTTTGAAGAACGTTAGAATTTTGATTAAATTGAAAGAAGGGTAACTATCTGCGAATCATTAAAATGCTTTAAACTACTATCCTCGGAAGATCAAACGTCTCTTTCGCTCTCTTTCACAAAGCCCAAGTAGACAAATTTTTACACACACGCACACATGCACATTTATATATATATATATATATATATATATATATATATATATATATATATATATATATATATATATACATATATATACATATATATATACATATATATATATATATATATATGTGTGTGTGTGTGTGTGTGTGAGAAGGTGTGTTTTTGTGTGTGCCTCTTGTTCACGTACCTGACGATTTAAATAACTTTTCTTTCTTCTTTCTCTATACTTTAGAAGGAATTTATATATGTCTCTCTCTCTCTCTCTCTCTCTCTCTCTCTCTCTCTCTCTCTCTCTCTCTCTCTCTCTCTCTCTCTCTCTCTCAGAGCAACGACTGCAAAGATCCCAGTCAAGAAAAATTACCATTAATATATTCTAATTAAGATACATTTCATAATGAAATTAGCGATGAATCATCCCTCCTTGCATTCTGAAAAGAAATAATCAGGGAGAAAAACCTCAGCACTAATCATTTTAATAGCGTGCGAGAGGAAGACACCTTACATAATATTTTCTTCACTTACCCACACGTTAATTTCTTTCTCCGAAGTTTTTCCACAAGGAGCTTAACTTTCATTATTATTAATATAATTATTACAAGCTAAGCTATAGCTCAAGTTGGAAAAGCAGGATGCTATTAGCCCAAGGACTCCAACGGGGAAAAAAATAGGCCAGCAAGGAAAGGAAATAAGGAAATAAACTACCTACAAGAGAAGTAAAGACCAGTTGAAATAATATATTTTAGAACAGTGACAACATTAAATTGGATCTTTATAAACTATAAAATTTTCAAAAAAGAGGAAAAGAAACAAGATAGAATAGTGTGGCACTGCCCAAGACTAGAGAACAAGGTTTGATTTTGGAGTGTCCATCTCCTAGAAGAGCTGCTTACCATAGCTAAAAGTCTCTTATACCCTTACCAAGAGGAGAGTAGCCACTGAACAATTATAGTGCAGTAGTTAACCCCTTGAGAGAGGAAGAATTGTTTGGTAATCTTAGTGTTGTCAGGTGTATGAAGACAGAGAAGAATATAAAAAGAATAGTCAGACTATTCGATGTACGTATAGACAAAGGAAAAATGAGCTGTATCCAGAGAGAGGGATCCAATGTAGTACAGTTGGGCTAATCAAAGGACCTAATAACTCTCTACGGATAGTGGTGGTATCTCAACAGGTGGCCGATTTCCTGGCCAACCTATTACCTATTCAATGAACAGAATAGAACAAGTTGCCGTCTGAACGAAAAAAAAAAAAAAACATATATTTGAATGATGGAAAAAGTTAAAACCTCAATGGGAAGTAGTTACAAATGGGAGGGAAAGTTGAAGTGTGTTCGGCGAACAATTAATAGTAATAAACTAATTTGCAGATCACTGAGACATCTTTTCAGCTCAGCCACGGAGAGAGAGAACTAGTTTACATAGAGATCGAATACAAATTACGTTCATAAGTTAACTGACTCCACTGTAATTTCTCTTAGGTGAATCAGATTCACTCTCATAAATGGTTCCGAATTCCTTCAAGTGGCTCATCTAAACAACTCTATTGACTCTGTTTTATGGGACTTTTTTTTTCTCCTCGTTTTAG
>NC_090734.1:114427694-114432694 GCF_036898095.1 Palaemon carinicauda | reverse complement strand
AGTCTTCTGAAATCGTTCTAAACGTTATAGGTGATGTCTGAACAAAGCTCTGGCAGTAATTATAGTCTTCTGAAAGCGTTCTAAACGTTATAGGTGATGTCTGAACAAAGATCTGGCAGTAATTATAGTCTTCTGAAAGCGTTTTAAACGTTATAGATGCGGTCTGAACAAAGCTCTGGCAGTAATTATAGTCTTCTGAAAGCGTTTTAAACGTTATAGATGATGTCTGAACAAAGCTCTGGCAGTAATTATAGTCTTGTGAAAGCGTTCTAAACGTTATAGATGCGGTCTGAACAAAGATCTGACAGTAATTATACAGTAGTCTTCTGAAAGCGTTTTAAACGTTATAGATGCTGTCTGAACAAAGATCTGGCAGTAATTATAGTCTTCTGAAAGCGTTCTAAACATTAAAGATGTGGTCTGAACAAAGATCTGGCAGTAATTATACAGTAGTCTTCTGAAAGCGTCTGAACAAAGATCAGCCAGTAATTATAGTCTTGTGAAAGCGTTCTAAACGTTATAGATGCGGTCTGAACAAAGATTTGCCAGTAATTATAGTCTTGTGAAAGCGTTCTAAACGTTATAGATGCGGTCTGAACAAAGATTTGCCAGTAATTATAGTCTTGTGAAAGCGTTCTAAACGTTATAGATGCGGTCTGAACAAAGATCTGCCAGTAATTATAGTCTTGTGAAAGCGTTCTAAACGTTATAGATGCGGTCTGAACAAAGCTCTGGCAGTAATTATAGTCTTCTGAAAGCGTTTTAAACGTTATAGATGCGGTCTGAACAAAGCTCTGGCAGTAATTATAGTCTTCTGAAAGCGTTTTAAACGTTATAGATGATGTCTGAACAAAGCTCTGGCAGTAATTATAGTCTTGTGAAAGCGTTTTAAACGTTATAGATGCGGTCTGAACAAAGATCTGGCAGTAATTATAGTCTTCTGAAAGCGTTTTAAACGTTATAGATGCGGTCTGAACAAAGCTCTGGCAGTAATTATAGTCTTCTGAAAGCGTTTTAAACGTTATAGATGATGTCTGAACAAAGCTCTGGCAGTAATTATAGTCTTGTGAAAGCGTTCTAAACGTTATAGATGCGGTCTGAACAAAGATCTGACAGTAATTATACAGTAGTCTTCTGAAAGCGTTTTAAACGTTATAGATGCTGTCTGAACAAAGATCTGGCAGTAATTATAGTCTTCTGAAAGCGTTCTAAACATTAAAGATGTGGTCTGAACAAAGATCTGGCAGTAATTATACAGTAGTCTTCTGAAAGCGTCTGAACAAAAATCAGCCAGTAATTATAGTCTTCTGAAAGCGTTTTAAACGTTATAGATGCGGTCTGAACAAAGCTCTGGCAGTAATTATAGTCTTCTGAAAGCGTTTTAAACGTTATAGATGATGTCTGAACAAAGCTCTGGCAGTAATTATAGTCTTGTGAAAGCGTTCTAAACGTTATAGATGCGGTCTGAACAAAGATCTGACAGTAATTATACAGTAGTCTTCTGAAAGCGTTTTAAACGTTATAGATGCTGTCTGAACAAAGATCTGGCAGTAATTATAGTCTTCTGAAAGCGTTCTAAACATTAAAGATGTGGTCTGAACAAAGATCTGGCAGTAATTATACAGTAGTCTTCTGAAAGCGTCTGAACAAAAATCAGCCAGTAATTATAGTCTTGTGAAAGCGTTCTAAACGTTATAGATGCGGTCTGAACAAAGATTTGCCAGTAATTATAGTCTTGTGAAAGCGTTCTAAACGTTATAGATGCGGTCTGAACAAAGATTTGCCAGTAATTATAGTCTTGTGAAAGCGTTCTAAACGTTATAGATGCGGTCTGAACAAAGATCTGCCAGTAATTATAGTCTTGTGAAAGCGTTCTAAACGTTATAGATGCGGTCTGAACAAAGATCTGGCAGTAATTATAGTCTTGTGAAAGCGTTCTAAACGTTATAGATGTGGTCTGAACAAAGATCTGCCAGTAATTATAGTCTTGTGAAAGCGTTCTAAACGTTATAGATGTGGTCTGAACAAAGATCTGCCAGTAATTATAGTCTTCTGAAAGCGTTCTAAACGTTATAGGTGATGTCTGAACAAAGATCTGGCAGTAATTATAGTCTTCTGAAAGCGTTTTAAACGTTATAGATGCGGTCTGAACAAAGCTCTGGCAGTAATTATAGTCTTCTGAAAGCGTTTTAAACGTTATAGATGATGTCTGAACAAAGCTCTGGCAGTAATTATAGTCTTGTGAAAGCGTTCTAAACGTTATAGATGCGGTCTGAACAAAGATCTGACAGTAATTATACAGTAGTCTTCTGAAAGCGTTTTAAACGTTATAGATGCTGTCTGAACAAAGATCTGGCAGTAATTATAGTCTTCTGAAAGCGTTCTAAACATTAAAGATGTGGTCTGAACAAAGATCTGGCAGTAATTATACAGTAGTCTTCTGAAAGCGTCTGAACAAAGATCAGCCAGTAATTATAGTCTTGTGAAAGCGTTCTAAACGTTATAGATGCGGTCTGAACAAAGATTTGCCAGTAATTATAGTCTTGTGAAAGCGTTCTAAACGTTATAGATGCGGTCTGAACAAAGATTTGCCAGTAATTATAGTCTTGTGAAAGCGTTCTAAACGTTATAGATGCGGTCTGAACAAAGATCTGCCAGTAATTATAGTCTTGTGAAAGCGTTCTAAACGTTATAGATGCGGTCTGAACAAAGATCTGCCAGTAATTATAGTCTTGTGAAAGCGTTCTAAACGTTATAGATGTGGTCTGAACAAAGATCTGCCAGTAATTATAGTTTTGTGAAAGCGTTCTAAACGTTATAGATGCGGTCTGAACAAAGATCTGCCAGTAATTATAGTCTTGTGAAAGCGTTCTAAACGTTATAGATGCGGTCTGAACAAAGATCTGCCAGTAATTATAGTCTTGTGAAAGCGTTCTAAACGTTATAGATGCGGTCTGAACAAAGATCTGCCAGTAATTATAGTCTTGTGAAAGCGTTCTAAACGTTATAGATGCGGTCTGAACAAAGATCTGGCAGTAATTATAGTCTTCTGAAAGAGTGTTAAACGTAATAGATGAAACGGTGTCCCCAAAATTCTAAAGTCCTTATCGAATGTTAGAAAAGGAAAGGAATAATAAATTTATTTTGGAAATAGGCAGATTATTCCTAGGTTTAAAGAATACCAAACAGTATTTTTTCCGCCAAATAGAAATGTTAAAATATATATTATCATGGTTCCATAACGAACCAAAAATTATTGTTGGTTGTCAGAAATATCGCAGAGAATTGAAAAAATATAATATATCTACTTTAAGGCTGCACATATTCTACATCAAATAATTTATAAAAGGGGGAGGGGGCGGAAAGAGCGTCTTTTAATATAAATGAGACCTCTCCTTGACAATGTGGGTACACTGGTATACCCAAATTACAAGGGGATCAACAGATTGTTCAAAATCGTATAAGAAATGGAACGTGTAGAACTTCACAGTAGAAAACTCGCTTTTGTTTAACATAATCACACAATGGTATTCTATTTATCATTGCTGCTTCATTCTGGTGACAAAATCGGTAATAATTTCAAGACCCCGAAATACCAGGGAGGGATTTGATTCAGTCCAAATCCCATCAAAGTCATCCTTTACATTTTCAGAGTTTTTATATATAAATTGAGAAAAAATAACAAATGCGCAAGTACATACACAATTCGTTGGAATTACTAGAATGATTTACGAAACTAGTAGCTACACCAAATTAATTTACCTGTCCTGTAAAATTTCATTACCATATTTTATGATGTCCATGCGTCAAGATCTTGGGAAATAGAAGTAATGAATTGGTATTAATAAGCATAATCAATGTCTAATGATTCAATTCTTTTTCCTTTTATTTCGGTTTATAGAGAAAGTTTTTACTTTATTTTAGAGAGAGGGTGCAACAAGTCTCTGTTCAATATGGGACTGTTCAATATAGACATCCGAAAGACTGAAGATATTAAGGCTTTCAAGAGGATACTGAAGACTTACTTGTTCTCTAAGGACTTCGATAATGTGGATTTGACAATAAACGAGCAATAAGCGGTGTGCAATGTTGAATACCTTGTAATGCTTAATAAAATGAGTATGACAGTCCTGTAGAGAGTAGGGCTCCCCTGCAGTATAGGAACAGAAAAGCAGCCTTCAAAGTAAAGTAAAGTAAAAGGTAAAGTTTTCACGTCTTTCTTACAAATAAACTAGCGCATCCCTTTCACATGGCCCGCAACTTGTTCTAATTCTTGTTCATTCCAAATCATCTTTCGTAACCTTGCCACAGCGACACCAATCATTGCATGTCACGTCTGATGAAGACAAACACTGATGCTAAACTTAGTTTTCTATCATCCCCTCTACCTATGGTGAAGGGAATAGCCTACCACTCAAATCTATGCAAGGGATAGGGTGGAATGAGGTTAGACATTTCAACAGGTCTCAATTAACTAAAGCTATTTTCCAGTTCAGAGCAGTTTGTAATCAAGAATAGGAGATAGCCCTGATAGTTAAAAGAAAAAAATGGTTTTCCTTATCTAAAATAGTTTATTTCATGTGGCCATTATCTCATCTGCAATTTCTGAAAAAGCAGGGTTTTATAAACTCCTTCAAGGAGCAATTGATTTCTTTAGTAAAGAATAAAATAAATAAAACCGATGATAAATTTTGATTCATACGAATATCAAAATTTTATTATGAGTTTCCTTTTTTATGGATTTGCATTATCCCTTCCAGGAAGTAAATCTGAAATTTGTTGCCTTTGCTTCAAACCATATCATGCACAGTGAACGATACCAGGCTATAAATCCCCTCACCACGGTTGCCTATCAAAATTCACTGCAAGTCTGCAAACCGGAATACTGGGACGACGGACACACGCACGCACGTGCACACAAACGCATATATATACAGTATATATATATATATATATATATATATATATATATATATATATATATATATATATATATACAT
>NC_090734.1:114400194-114422694 GCF_036898095.1 Palaemon carinicauda | reverse complement strand
TATATATATATATATATATATATATATATATATATATATATATATATAAGTATATAAGTAAATAAGCAAATAAGTATAGTGTCCTACTTCCTCATTATGCTAAAAGGTATCACAATGATATGTGTATAAAACTATGCGTATTTCTGTAGAGTACACAACGAACTTTAAGGCTGTGACCAAGTGCACAGATGATGGACGAATTTACACGTCTTATATCATTTTGGAACAATTCTTAATATATAGGCCTACATCTATATATACATATATATATATAGCCTATATATATTTATATATATATAAATATATATATATATATATATATATATATATATATATATATATATATATATATATATAGGAAGTAGGTTGGCCAGGGCACCAGAAACCCGTTGAGATACTATCACTAGAGAGTTATGGCGTCTTTTGGCTGGCCAGACAGTACTACATTGGCTCCTCCTCTCTGGTCACGGTTTATTTTCCCTTTGCCTACACATACACAGAATAGTCTAGCCTATTCTTTACATCTTCTCCTCTGTCCTCATACACCTGACAACACTGAGATTCCCAAACAACTCTTCTTCACCTAAGTGGTTACTGCACTGTAATTGTTCATTGGGCACTTCCTCTTTGTTAGGGTAGAAGAGACTCTTTAGCTATAGTAAGCAACTCTTCTAGGAGAAGGACACTCCAAAATCAAACCATTGTTCTCTAGTCTTGGGTATTGTCATACCCTCTGTACCATGGTCTTCCACTGCCTTGGGTTAGAGTTCTCTTGCTTGAGGGTACACTCGGGCACACTATTCTATCTAATTTCTCTTCCTCTTATTTTGTTAAAGTTTATATAGTTTATATAGGAGATATTTATTTTAATGTTGTTGCTGTTCTTAAAATATTTTATTTTTCCTTTTTTCTTTTCCTCATTGGGCTATTTTCCCTGTTGGAGCCCCTGGGCTTATGGCATTCTACTTTTCCAACTAGGGTTGTAGCTTAGCAAGGAGTAGTGATAATAATAATAATAATAATAATAATAATAATAATAATAATAATAATAATAATAATCACATATATTCATTGCATATATAAGAACACATTAGTAAGTACACCAAAGAGGTGATATATATGGCTCTTTCTATCCTATTCCTTCTTATAGGAGGTTCTCTTGAGATCTCTCAAAAAGTAAAAGTCATGTCTCTCCACTTCGCGAAGTACCAGAGAGTAGAAGATAAGGCCCTATTAGCATCCTCTAAACTAAAGGGCGCCCACAGAAAGGTGCTACAGACCAAGAAGACGACACTCCTCTATATAGCATCCTACGATTACTAAAAAGGACTCTTGAATGAGACCTCTCACGGCATATTCAGGATATTTTTGACTGATAATATGTAAAGGTGACTTTACTGTATGAGAATATTGTAGTAAAGAATGCATTACTTGAAAAGTAAAAGATATAGTAAATAGCAATGCGTAATGTCACACTTTGTATGCTTCAATGCTCTGTCACCTTTGTTGGAAAACTTACATGACTTGGAAAAATCTTTTCTGCGTCTATGTTCTTCTAATGATTGTAGCAAACCTGAAAAAATAAGTCGAGGCCTTCGGTTATTTCAATGCGGTTTGCTGAAAACTTCAATTACCCTTCGCCCGAGTTCAATCACTGAGTGCGCTGCAGGCGTTACTTAATAATAAAAGTAATAAATTATAGTATTAATTATCTTTCCATCTTCCTATTCAGTCTCTTAAGTTTTCCTTCAAATTGCTAATCCGAGCGTTGAACGACTTCAGAACTTTCAGACTCAAATCCATATATCAAATCATGTAGTTTATTATCATTATTACTATTATCATCATTATCATTATCATTATTATTATTATGATGATGATGATGATGATGATGATGATAATGATGATGATGATGAGTTACTAGGATTTATTGAAACGAAAGAAGAGTTTTTTCGCGAGTCCTACTAAACGGCTTCGGAAGAAAATCTTCACGGATCTCCGAATGGCTTCAGAAGAAATGGCCATAGACTTTGCAGGGAGTTCTGAATGACCCTAGAACAGAATCTCTGAACGGCTTCGGAAGAAAATTTTCCCGGATTTCCAAATGCCTTCAGAAGATATAGCCGTAGACTTAGCAAGGAGTTCTGAATGACTCCAGAACAGATTCTTCCTGGAGTTCCCTGAACGGCACCTGAAGAAAATTTTCCGGACTCTTCAAAAGGCTTCAGAAGACATAGCCGTAGACTTAACATAGAGTTCTGAATGACTCCAGAACAGAATCTTCCCGGAGCAGTTCTGAACAGCTCAGCCCCGACCTCCAAATGACTTCTGAAGACCTGATCTTTTTTTTCAAAGTAAGCATGCAACGCAGTGAACATTGTTAATGGCTATTTCTTGGAACAGGGAGCTGACTGTGAGAATTGTGTATTACAACTACAGGATCGACAGGAGGCTCTTCGGAACACCATCAACAGCTGGTTTTGGTGGCTGCTGCAGTTGTCGAGCTTTGAAGAACATAATGTACGCGCTTTGAATGATCCTTTTCTTGGGCTTTTGCAACGATGTCCTATCATTGGAAACTATTGGAAATAAGGGAATAAGGACGGAGACAGAATGGTTCAACTAAACGGTGAGCGACGTGTGGTTCTTCAACAGGATAGTTCCAAAATTCGACATTGAAGAAAGGTCATATCCAGATCGTATTGGTAAATATATTGTGTTGCTCGTCATTTACTTTAGCGTGATGGCGTATGCGGAGAAAACTTATTGCATTCCTGTCTTTACCCATCGCTCTGATGGACAAAGACATGGATGCCTTCGATTTCTCTGAGGAATCTGACGAACTAAGGACACACAGCACTGAAATCTTTCTTGAAATCTTGAAGGAAACTGACGAACTAGAAAAGAATACGATGAAATCTCGAAGGAAATTGACGAACTAAGGAAAGTGGAAGATGAAATAAAGGAAACCGAAAAACTAAAAATCTTGAAAAACTAGAACAGACAGAAGAGAACAGCAACAATGAGCCTTTAAACAAACACGTAAAATACCCTTTAATGCTAGAGGTAAATCACCTTGAAATAGAGGTAAAAAAAGCCCCTAATGCTACAAGTAATGCACCTCAAAATAGAGGTAAAAAAACCCTTAATGCTAGAAATAAGGCATCTAAAATAGAGGTCAAAGAGCCTCTAATGCTACAAGTAAAGCACCTCAAAATCAAGGTCAAAAAGTCTATAATGCTATAAATAAGGCACCTAAACAGAGAGGTCAAAGAGCCTCTACTGCTACAAGAAATCCACCTCAAAATCAAGGTAAAAAAGCCACTAATGCTATAAATAAGGCACCTAAAAAGAAATGTCAAAGAGCTCCTCATACTGAAAGTAATGCACCTCAAAATCGAGGTCAAAAAGCCCCTAATGTTATAAATAAGGCACCTAAAAAGGAGGTCAAAGAGCCTCTAATGCTACAAGTAATGCACCTCAAAATCGAGGTAAAAAAGACCCTAATGCTATAAAATAAGGCACCTAAAAAGGGAGGTCAAAGAGCCTCTAATGCTACAAGTAATGCACCTCAAAATCGAGGTAAAAAAGACCCTAATGCTATAAAATAAGGCACCTAAAAAGGGAGGTCAAAGAGCCTCTAATGCTGGAAGTAATACACCTCAAAATCGAGGTCAATAAGCCCCTAATGTTATAAATAAGGCACCTAAAACTTGAGATCAAAGAGCCTCTAATGCTAGAAGTAATGCACCTCAAAATTGAGGTAAAAAAGCCCCTAATGCTATAAATAAGTCACCTAAAACGTGAGGTCAAAGAGCCTCTAATGCTACAAGTAATGCACCTCAAAATCAAGGTAAAAAAGACCCTAATGTTATATATAAGGCACTTAAAAATAGAGGTCAAAGACCCTCTAATGCTAGAAGTAATGCACCTCAAAATCGAGGTAAAAAATTCCTAATGCTATAAGGCACCTAAAAAGGGAGGTCAAAGAGCCTCTAATGGTACAAGTAATGCACCTCAAAATCAAGGTAAAAAAGACCCTAATGCTATAAATAAGGAACCTAAAAAGGGAGGTCAAAGAGCCCCTAATGCTACAAGTAATGCACCTCAAAATCGAGGTAAAAAAGACCCTAATGCTATATATAAGGCACTTAAAAATAGAGGTCAAAGACCCTCTAATGCTAGAAGTAATGCACCTCAAAATCGAGGTAAAAAATTCCTAATGCTATAAGGCACCTAAAAAGGGAGGTCAAAGAGCCTCTAATGGTACAAGTAATGCACCTCAAAATCAAGGTAAAAAAGACCCTAATGCTATAAATAAGGAACCTAAAAAGGGAGGTCAAAGAGCCCCTAATGCTACAAGTAATGCACCTCAAAATCGAGGTAAAAAAAGACCCTAATGCTATATATAAGGCACCTAAAAATAGAGATCAAAGAGCCTCTAATGCTAGAAGTAATGAACTTCAAAATCGAGGTCAAAAAGCCCCTAATGCTATAAATAAGGCACCTGAAAAGGGAGGTCAAAGAGCCCCTAATTCTACAAGTAATGCACCTCAAAATCAAGGTAAAAAAGACCCTAATGCTAGAAGTAATGCACCTAAAAATCGAGGTAAAAAAGCCCCTAAAGCTAAAGCTAAGGCACTTAAAAACAGAGGTAAAAAGGATTCTAATGCTAGACATAAGGCACCTCAAAATATAGGTAAAAATCCCCCAATGCTAGAGATAAGGCACCTGGCACCTCAAAATCAAAGGTCAAAAAGCCCCTAATGCTAGAGATAAGGCACCTTAAAATAGAGGTCATAAAGTCCCTAACGCCAGAGATAAGGCACCTCAAAAAAGAGGTCAAAAAGCCCTAATGCTAGAGATAAGGCGCCTAAAAATAAAGGTAAAAAAGGTCCTAATGTTAGAGTTAGGGCACCTAGAAATAGAGGTAAAAAACCCCCTAATGCTAGATATAAGGCACCTCAAAATAGAGGGGAAAAATACCCTAACGCTAGAGATAAGGCACCTCAAAATAGAGGTAAAAAATTCCCTAATGCTAGAGATAAGGCACTTCAAAAACAGTGGTCAAAAAGCCCCTCTATGCTAGAGGTAAGGCACCTAAAAATAGAGGTCATAAAGCCATTAAATCTCAAGTTAAGACACCTGAAAATAGAGGTAAAAAACTCCTAATGCTAGAGATAAGGCACCTCAACATAGAGGTAAAAATCCCCTAATGCTAGAGATAAGGCACATCAAAATCAGAGGTCAAAAAGCCCCTCAATGCTAGAGGTAAGGCACCTAAAAATAGAGGTCATAAAGCCCCTAAATCTAAAGTTAAGGCATCTAAAAATAGGGGTAAAAAAGCTCCTGCTGCTAGAGATAAGACACCTCAACATAGAGGTAAAAATCCCCTAAAGCTAGAGATAAGGCACCTCAAACCCAGTGGTCAAAAAGCCCCTAATGGTATAGATTAGGCTCCTTAAAATAGAGGTAAAAAGCTCCTAATGCTAGAGATAAGGCACCTTAAAATAAGAGGTAAAAAAGGCCCTAATGCTAGAGATAAGGCACCTCAAAATATTAGGTCAAAAAGCCCGTAAAGCTAAAGTTAAGGCACCTAAAAATAGAGGTAAAAACACCCCTAATGCAAGAGATAAGACACCTCAAAATAGAGGTAAAAAAACCCGTATTGCTAGAGATAAGACACCTCAAAATAGAGGTCAAAAAGCCCGTATTGCTAGAGATAAGGCACCTAAAAATAGAGGTAAAAAAGCCCTTAATGCTAGAGATGAGACACCTCAAAATAGAGGTCAAAAAGCCCCTAATGCTAGAGATAAGGCACTTAAAATTATAGAGGTCATAAAGGTAAAGTTAAAGCACCTAAAATAGAGATAAAAAGACCCCTAAGATGCTAGAGATAACGCACCTCAAAATAGAGGTCAAAGAACCTCAAATGCTAGAAGTAAGGCACCTCAAAATAAGAGGTCAAAAAACCCCTGATGCTAGAGGTAAGGAACCTCAAAATGTAGGCCAAAGAGGTGGTACAATTAAATGCAGCATATACTTTAGGCATTTTTCATGAATGAAATGACTCCGATTCACTCAGGTGTGTGGTGAACTAAACAGCCAGCATACCTCCACCATGCAGGCTCCTGCTACTCAACAGCCGTCAGTAATTCCCAGACCTTTCATATACTGTATAGCCATCCATGTCAAGTAAAATATATATATATATATATATATATATATATATATATATATATATATATATATATATATATATATATATATATATATATATATATATATATGACTAACACTCTTGATTTAAATTAATGTAAATATCAATCACAATAGCATTTAATATCGAATTCTATCTTTGGGAGTGAATATCCACTAGAAATTCATTTATAATAACAGCTTCTGGCTGGGCAAAAATTAGAACCTATGCCTCTAGCCGAAACCATGCTTGCAGAGACAGTAACCAACCATGCTATCAAGACAAATGTAAGTTTATTAAAAGAGTACCGTACATATTCCTGTCAAATTCAGGAATCTGTTCTTAGATTTGAAATCAACTCATCTCCACAATGATAGCTGAGTAGTGTTTGCAACACGTTGTTATTGATATAGATTCATGATAAATAACCACGTATTGCAAACTCACTTATCAGCTATCATAGTGGAGAAGGGTTGCTTTCAAGTCTAAGAACAGATTCCTGAATTCGACAGGAATATGTACGATAGACTTGTAATAAACTTGTATATATATATATATATATATATATATATATATATATATATATATATATATATATATATATATATATATATATATATATATATATCATATAGATATATATTTATATATATATAAATTATATATATATATAAATTATATATATATATGTATATATAAAATGTGTATATATATATATATATATATATATATATATATATATATATATATATATATATAAACATTTTCTATATAATTATATATATATATATATATATATAAACATTTTCTATATAATTATATATATATATATATATAAACATTTTCTATATAAACTAAAAAACTTCAACAAAACACGAGGGAAGAAATAAGATAGAATAGCGTGCCCGAGTGTAACCTCAAGCAAGAGAACTCTAACCTAAGACAGTGGAAGACCATGGTATAGACGCTATGGCACTACCCGAGACTAGAGACCAATAGTTTGATTTTGGAGTGTCCTTCTCCTAGACGAGCTGCTTACCATAGCTGAAGAGTCTCTTCTACCCTTACAAAGAGGAAAGTAGTCACTGAACATTTATAGTGCAGTTGTTAACCCCTTTGGGGAAGCAGAATTGTTTGGTAATCTCAGTGTTGTCAGGTTCCAAAGATGTTCAGTGACCACCTAAAAACAATGTTAGAACGATATATGCCCGTTTTCATTGCGAGTTGGAATCATTGATATTAAATGTTATCAATAGGGGTATTACCATCATCATCATCATCACTTCATAAATATTAATAAGCAAACCTCGTCAAGCCAAACATTAAGATCACCCAATTGCCACCTCTCCACCATCATCTTTAACCCCACCTGGTTATATCCTTCTACTCCCATCCCCATTGTTTGAGGTTTAAAGGTCTCACAATTATGATAAGATCCTTCTGGTGGAAGTTTTTAGTAAATGAAAAACAAAATACTAAGATGACAATATTTCATAAAGTTCGCTTTCCAGGTTTTTTAAATGATATCAAAACTATAGATAACGAAGTAAATATGCGAAAGACTGATTGAACAACTATCGAGACTAATGGATTTCTTGAAGAGCTTACCGGGGAAACACTTTTAAGGTGTTGGACATCAGGACATGAAACGACAAATAAAATCTTAAGGAAATATTTCCTTTTGCCTTGGGAAGGGTGAAGCCAGCTAGACTCGGACCTTGAGCATTGACCAATCGTCACCAGGGAAGGGGGTTCGCTTGGAAGTGAACGACTTGCTCAGATAATTTGATTGACTGATTG
This sequence comes from Palaemon carinicauda, assembly GCF_036898095.1. NCBI lineage: Eukaryota > Metazoa > Arthropoda > Malacostraca > Decapoda > Palaemonidae > Palaemon > Palaemon carinicauda. Next base: position 114,414,695 of record NC_090734.1, on the reverse strand, counting down.
ATTGATTAGGAGTTTATTGTCATCCTGACATCTAAGTTATTGACGCCGAACCAGATAATTTGAGTAAACAATCTGCTGATAGTTAAATATTTTATACCCTACATCCTAAATACCACATCATCACTATAATAATGCACCAATGAACTTTCATTGCATGTCATTTCACATATTTTATGTTAACCAATCACTTCTGAAACAATATAGATTATGTTAACTGATGATGCATTTCAAATCTCTAACCTTAGACTAATATAATTGATATAGCAAATAATACTATTTTCTCTAAGAGGGCCGTAGCCAAGTAGCCTGTGACAAAAGCTGACCCCAACCACACTAAGCTACGTGGCTAATGATCAGAGGAAAACACTGAAATCAACAACTAAACCTTCAAACCTCATTACCTTCGAAATTTTGAACAAAGGCCACTTATTAAGGATTGGTGACCCAGTGGGTGCTATTTGAAACGATACATTATTAGCCCCTACATATAATACGTATGCCACAGTGTGTAATTATGTGGAGAGAGAGAGAGAGAGAGAGAGAGAGAGAGAGAGAGAGAGAGAGAGAGAGAGAGAGAGAGAGAGAGAGAGAGAGAGAGAGAGGAATTGCTAAAGAAAATGCAAACGAGGGATATTTCCGCGTTATGAATATTAATAAGAATAGTCAGTTCCAATATTATTCAAGAAAATTTTATATTGAAATAGGACAGGAAAATTCAAAAAGAAAATTATGATAAAATTTTTTGATGAATTAGTTTCGAAATATTAGATTACATTTCTTAAAAGAATAAAAAAGTTCTCTCTTCATCGCATTTCTTTGAGTGATATCGGTAATTTCCCTCCTCCTCACACTCGAACCATCCTAACGATGTCTCGGTTGTTTAACGTCGGCCACCTTTCAAGGCAAGAGGGGCATGATCTCTCCAAGTCAGGCCTGGCCAGGCGACACCGGTTTTGTTGCTGGGTGTACATAGTTAGGAAGTTATACTTCCAAGAACTGCCCAACTAGCTCTAAAATCAAAATAATCAAGGAACATAAAACCATATAAAAGACTTATTACAGATATAACTATATAAAAGACTCAATAACTAATATACCTAGTCACCCGCAGGAGACGACCAGCCATCCAGAGCAGCAGCCCACAGACCAAACGGATCAATGGGTCACCAGCAACTGAACAGGTAAGCCCTCATTCAAGCTGGGCTTTGTCCTAAAAATCTATAGAGACTCCAAGATTCTCAATTGGCTGACGCTACTATGTCTGTCTGTAATTTTGAAATTTTCCTTAGAAATGGCATGACCAGATTTAAATATTAAAGGTATATTGGTTCGAACCAATCTCCCCATGTGCTCCGAAATCCTACACTGAAGTTGTCTAGATGTGCTACCAGTGTAGCACTCATTACAGAGTGCACATTGAAAAGTGTATATGACACCGGAACACAAGGGAGTAGGTAGACTCTCCTTATATTTGAAAAGTGAGCCAAATGAGAGCTTGTTGGTAAAAATTCGTTTTAAATCTATGTGGGGAAAACACTTCCCAACAACACTCATAACCTCTGTTCTTAGTCTCTCCGAAACATAACCATAGTACGGAGGGGAGACATAACTTTTTCTTAATGCCGTTTGAATTGTTAAATTTTGACTGTAAATTTTACTTAAGATCTTCTTGACTTGATTGTAATAGAGGTTCAGAGGGAACTCATTGATAATAAAAAACTATTTTAGAAAATTTTCTTCCTCATGAAACCCTAGATAAGTTGAACATACATGATAATATCTATATAACAGTGTTTTTATTGAATTAATTTTGTAGATTTTTGGTTCCGAAGTTAAAAAATGAGTGCTTAGTCCTGTAAAAGTGTTTTTTCGAAATACTGAAGTTTCCAAAGTATTGTGTTTCCGAGAGACCAAGACATCGAGAAAAGGCAAAGTATCATCCTGTTCAATTTCTTTCGTAATTTTTATATTACGATGCTTTGTATTTAAATAATCTAAAAACTGGCTTATGTGATCTAAATTTTTGAAAAGTAAAAATGTATCATCTACATATCGACGGTACAAAACAGGCTTAAATTCTACAGGACAATCACTCAGCCATTTCCCTTCACAATAACATAGAAATATATTTGCCAAGGTTGGTCCACACGGTTGAGGATAACATAAGTTATGTCGAAAGCTACCAAATAAAGATAAAGATAGCAGCATTGACTATTTTACTTCTACTTTATATATATATATATATATATATATATATATATATATATATATATATATATATATAATATATGTATATATATTATATATATAATATATAGTAATATATATACATATACATACATAATATATATATAATATATATATATATATATATATATATATATATATATATATATATATATATATAGTCTTCAGAGAGAAAGTTTCAACCAGATACCCTAGAAAAAATCCATTGCGCTCCAAATGAGGTAACCTTTGATTTGAGTAGCTGGAAGTTGATTGATTACAGTGAGTCGCAGCCACGAGGTTAGCTGCCAAATCCGAAATGGTTGCTGAGAACGGAAACGCTAACAATTTCTTGTAAACGGAATAGGTATGTATCCCCAAAGCCAAAAAAAAATTTATACAGATTATAAAACCATGAATGAGGAACATTAAATATTTGGTATATATTATATTTGATGAACTGTGTAATGTGTATTAGAGGTGAAATGTTATCCATATTAATATATGCATGCACTGAGGGTACTCTTAGGCACACTATTTTATCTGTTTTCTTTGCTTCTTGCTTATTTTTTAAATGGTATATTGGGTAACCTTAATAGAAGGGCCATGGATGCCTGGTGGTTTATCAATAGATTGCCTTTATCCTATCTGTTCCTTTATCTTCGTCTATGGTAGACATTCTCAAAACCCACCATACTGTCCTGCCTTCAACTGAAGAGGTTATCCTGGAGGGTAATAATATTTTGCATGGTATGTCAGGTCCGCCATGTTGACCAATTTTATCCGTCGTTTTGTCTTTGGTCTGAGTGGTATTCGTAGCTTTATATACACTCGTGTACAAATTGTTCATGTTATCATTGTTGTTAATTTCTTCCTGGTATGGTCAGACTTTTTATTGCATTTAGTTCATATTTTGTAAGGTGATATTGAACAAAATCCAGGAACAGTGCGTCCTAGACATCGCCAGCGTCGTCTAAAGTATTGCAATACTCGTAGAATGCATGTCAATATTACAGTCTATACAGTTGCCTCCAAACAGTGTGATATTCTATTACGCTAAAATATTTAAATGGAGCACTCATTTGAGCTCATTATTCCAAAATTTAAGAAACCTACACTATTGAAACTGGATGCCATTCCTAGAGCGAAGAAATGTGGTGTATATCAGGACTGAGTTCCCTGCCTCTTATAAGTCCTGCTATGAATGTGGATGTCCTGAGATTCAGATCATGAAATTCTATGGCAGGCATAACTTCTATTTGCGTTTGATCTATCGGAATCCAGACTTTGATGAATCTATCTTCGATTGTCTTCTTACCATTATGGCTGAAATACAAGAAGATAATAGAAGGGCCTCTTTTTTGTTTGATGGTGATTTTAAAATTCATAAAAGGGAGTGGTTAAATTCTGTATCTCCTACTTGTCGTCATGGATTAAAAGATTTGGACTTTGCCTCTGAATCAGGCTGCGAGCAAATAAATGAAATTACTCAGAGGTCTGCGTGCTTCTCAGACCTAGTATACACTAACTCCCCTGGTGTTATAAGAAAGGTTGGTTCGTTCCTTGGGTTCGTTAGTAATTGAGAATGAACAGCTTGTCCCTGATGTTCCATACTCATATAGGATATATGTAAAATACAAAGCAAAAATGGAATGGCATTTAGAGTAATATTTTGCATTTGAATTGGTCACATTGTAAAAATGGTCTCTTGTATGAGAATCTGGTCAACATAATTGGTATTGTTATCCCTTCTCGTGTTTAAAATACCGAGTGAAAGACAAATCATGGTTCAATAATGACAATAGACATTAATTTGGAGAAACACGAGGCCTATCATCTTTTGGCTGATGTGTTAGACATTAAACAGAGTAATGAGAAACTCGGCATTCCTCATTCCCCTTTTCCTAAAACTAAACTAACTTGTTTAGCTTTTCGGTCTCGTGAAATTAAAACACGCTTGATGGACCTTGATGCTTATGGAGGGGTAGATGTAAATGGCATTTATCCTTTTGTTTTTCATAAAGACCGCTGATTTCTTAGCTCCAAAGCTGTCTTGGTTTTTCGCAAGTTAGCAAGATGTTCTTTTTAAAATTGTTGGATAATTTATGTTACTCCATTAGGTAATTGTGTTTGTGGTAGTTCTAGCACTGCTGATCACCGCACAATTTCCATAACTCCATATCATCAAAGATTTTGAACGTATTTTGGAAAATCGTCTAAATAGGTATGCTGAAGGTAGTAATCCGTTCCGTAGTTTGCAGTTTGGCTTTGGAAAAGGTCTTAGAGCATGTGATTCCCTTACAATTTCAAATGCTGTACAAAAATAACTTGATTATAGTCGGAAGTACGTAAAATTGCCCTTAATTCCAGAGTTTCCTTTGATTGTGTTAATCATAAGGCCTTACCTTCAATAAAAATCGAACAGTTGGGAGTGGATGGATCTTTTCTGAGCATCGTCATTGAATTTTTAAGTAATAGATTGTAAAGAGTAGTTGTTGATGGGCCACATAGTGAGTATAGGAATGTAATTTCAGGTGTTCTTTAAGGTAGTGTTCTAGGCCCATTATTTTTCGTACTATATACATAAGATATGTGGTTTGGCCTAGAAAACAAGATCGTTGTATATGCAGATGATGCTACTCTCTATGTCTCAATTTAATCTTCTGAATGTTTAACCGGGGTTGCCGAATCCCTTAATTGCGATCTAACTAAAATTGGTGTATGGTGCAAGTTATGGGGCATGAAGTTGAACCTTGACCAAACTCAAAATATAATAGCAAGCTGGTCGAGGACAGTGACTACTCAACATCCATCTGATTAAATACTTTTCTTTTCAGAGAAAGTGGCATTTTACATTTCATAATCCAAACCCTCTCCATCCCATGATTATCCTTCTTTTCCTTTCAGTCTCATGACCACCAGGCGACATAATTAGCGTCTGTCCTAAGTACGTATATTCTTCAACAAACTAGAGGTTCATCCTAACCTTTACTTGTTGTCACTGTATTTTCATTGGATATTATCTTAGTTTTACTCATATTCATTTTCAGTCCTACAGTACATTTCCGCTTTCTCTATTGAAATCTTCTATCATATTTTGCAATTCCTCCCATGATTTACTAAATAGAACTATGTTACCTGCAAATCTAAAGTTGTTAAGTATTCCCATTAATGTTAATGTCTATATTTTCTCAATCTAAATTCTTGAAAACTTCTAGACACTGTGAATAATTTAGGGATGCGATCTCCCTTTCTAGCTTATTTCTCAATTGGAATTTTTCCCCATATGTAGTTTTAGGATTGTTGTACTTACTGTAGAGATATTTATCCATTCCTTGTCTTTGAAGGGCTTTCAATACTGCTGCTGTTTTGATATAATAAAAGGCTTTCTCATATTCTATAAAGGCCATACATAGTCGTTTCTCATACTCTTGAATTTTCCATTATCTGGTTAATTACATGGATATGGTCTGTTGTTGAATACCCACTTCTAAAGCCTGCTTGCTCTCTTGGTTGAATAAAGTCTAGCTGCCTTCTATACGGCCTAATATGATCTTCCTAAGTAGTTTATATATTATCGAAAGTAAACTTATGAGACGGTAATAAGATTCTAAGGTTTTTTTTTTTTTTTTTTTTTTTTTTTGTATCCGTTTTCAGTTAGTTCTACGTATATTTGTTCCTTTTTTAAATATGTTTATGCGTTTCCTATTTTTAATTGTTATGTAATTTCATATTTGCCTTTAAAACTTGCTATCATATCAAAACAAAAATTCAGCATATCTACAAAATTTCCATGCTTATGTTTGTAAGGGCTTCGAATCAGATCAGGTCTTTTGTTTCCCTTTTTGTGAATTAGTGTATGTATGTATATATATATATATATATATATATATATATATATATATATATATATCTTTATCATCAGCCGTTACTAGTCCACTACAGAACAAAGGCATCAGGCATGTCCTTCCAGTTGCGTCAGTTTATGGTCTTTTTGTGCCGGCTAACTTCCTTAGGTTATCGATCCATAGTCTTTTCCTTCCTCTGCTTCTTTTGCAATATCTAGAGACCCATTGTATTATTTTTAATGTCCATCTATTGTCTGTCCTCATTATATATCCCTGCCCATGTCCATTTCTTTTTCTTTCAAAATGTTAGAATATCCTCTACTTTAGTTTGCTCTCATATCCATGCTGCTCTTTTTCTGCCTCATAGCGTTATTCCCATCATTATTTTTCCTATAGCCCTTTGACTTGTAACTAGTTTATGTTTTCTAAGGCTTTAGTAAGGCTTCAAGTTTCTGATGCATAAGCTAATACAGGTAGAACCATCTCATTAAATACTTTCCTTCTTAGAAAAAGTGGCGTTTTACATTTCATAATCTTATTTTTTAACCAAATGCTCTCCATCTGATGCATAAGCTAATAGGTAGAACCATATCATTAAATACTTTCCTTTTTAGAAAACGTGGCGTTTTACTTTTCATAATCTTATTTTTTACCAAATGCTCTCCATCTGATGCATAAGCTAATACAGGAAGAACCATATCATTAAATACTTTCCTTTTCAGAAAAAGTGGCGTTTTACTTTTCATAATCTTATTTTTTACCAAATGCTCTCCATCCCATGTTTATCCTTATTGTAATTTAGGTCTCGTGTCCTGGGGAAACACTTACTGTCTGTCCTAAGTACGTAAATTCATTAACAATCTCCAGAGGCTCGTTCATAACTCTTATTTGTTGTCTCTGCATTTTTATTGAACATTATCTTAGTTTTACTCATATTCATTTCCACTCCTAGATTTCTACTTCTCTATTCAAATCTTCTATCACCTTTTGAAATTCCTCCCATGATTCACTAAACACAACTATGTTATCTGTACATCTCAAGTTGTTAAGGTATTCCGCATTAATATTGATTCCTACATTTTTCCAATCTAAATTTTTTAAAACTTTTTCTTGACATGCTGTGAATAATTTAGGAGAGATGGGGTCCCCTGCCTAACTCCTTTCTCACTCGCAATTTTCTCACCATGAATAATTTTAGGGATGCTGTACTTCCTGTATAGACATCTTCAAGTGTTCTAACATAAGACTCTTCTATTCCTTGTTTTTGAAGGGCTTTCATTACTGCTGATGTTTTGACAGAATCAAAAACTTTCTCATGGTCTATAAATGTCATACATAGTGGTTTGTCATACTCTGTTGATTTTTCCATTAGATGGTTAATATATAAAGTATATATGTGTTAACATCAATATAACATTTGAGTAACAAATGAAAGCATTAGTAGGAAACTGCAGTATTTCATCAGAGACAAGCGATTAGACTGTCAATATTCAAAAATTACGAATAAGGGATTATGCGTTGGGAAATGAACCAGACTATGAGCAAAAACAAATATAATAACATGAGACGTTTACAGGCAGATTAAAATATATAATAAGGCCTACCATAAGCACAAACAACTCAAAGAATTTGAGTTAGAAAATAAGATATGGAATAACATTGACTTCAAACTAAACTAATCAAAATATGGGAATAGTACCATATCACAGAAACCAGCATAGAGAAATAAATAAATAAATAAATAAAAATTCACAGAATTTAGCAAGAAGATAAAAAATGGGTAAAAGGATGATTTAAGCCATGAAGAGGAAGGGAAGGTTGAATAAATGAAGAACTCCGACCGAGAAGGGAAAATTGGCACGAAGCCTAAACATCGCTCTCGGCCAATAGACAAGGCCTACAAAAAAGTTATACTCGGAATTAATTTGGATATTTTAACCGTAATTTACGATGGTAGAAATTTTCATCGAAAGATTATTTGAATGCTAAAAATGAGAAGCAGAGCGCGTCACATAAAACATGAATTGTAAAAATAATACGGCCAAAAATTAAGACATGCTAACATACAAAATAGCAACTCTGATGGCAGCGTAAATAAGGTAAACTCTTCTTTCAAGGAAAAAGGTGGAATCTCATATAAAAAAGTAATGGATAAAAAGTACTCCCCCAGAAATTAGAAGTCTTATATAGCGGAAGCGAGGGCAGCTGAATCATAACAAATTGAAGTAGGAGACTGACGCAGTTTACACTCCATTCATTAAACATAGATAAATCTCCTTGCGGGGACGCCACCTTCTTCATAGGGCAATGAAACCTTTTTGATCCATGTGTCCTTTGCGGACATTTATTTGTTTATAATTTATTCATTACTGAAAATCTTACAGGAGCTGAAAATAAGTGAAAATGATCGAGTGTACAAAATGCATGATAAAATTTACCAAGGTCTATAGACCTTGAAATTTACCAAAGAAACTGTTCGGGCACTATGTAGGAATATGCAGCCCTGAGTACGTAGATGATGTGTATACCAAAATGGAAGATATGACAAATAACCACAACTATCAAGAGTATTGTCCCTAGAAACTACGAATAAAGTTAATTAAACCTTTCACTGTGTTCAATTAGAGGAAAAAGGACGCAATGAATAACATCCTTTGTTTACTACTTTTTTATAGATGTCATACCCCTCTGGGCAAATGCTATTTGATAAAGGTGATGTTTAAGTATTTAATTATAATTTAATATATAGTATTCCATGTATAGAATGTAATTTATTTGGAATCGGTGGTCTCTAGCTCATGTTGTTAATATTGTTTTGGCTGTCCATTAAAGGTTTAAGGTTTAAAGCCCGCTATTCAATGGCAGAAGCAAGGGACAGTGACATTGACCTAGCTAGCAGGACAATGTCCTAGAGACTGACCATATATACATATAATCAGCGGCCCCTCTCCACCCAAGCTAGGACAAAGGAAGACCAAGTAATGGCTGCTGATGACTCAGCAGGTAGACTTCTAGGCTCGCCCAGACTCCTTCGCTTAGAAGGATGGCAAGGTTGCAGACATTAAAGGAACTAACGAGTTTGAGAATGACTCTAAGTCCCGTCTGGCGAACACCAGGCGGATACGTTACCAATAAGGCCACAACATCCATCGACTTAATGCAGGTTATGAAATCGGTTGGGGGTAACACCCAGGCAGTAAATCATATCAATAACTTTACACAAAGAAATATTGTTGAATGCTTTTTAATTACCTGTGTCACAGGTCATAATCTAAATCTACGCCAATGCTTGTTTTTCTAGTAATCCTTTATTATTTTTTTCTTTAAACCGACATATCGTGAATCATGAGGACACTGACCGTCCAGGAACCCTCTTCTCCTGTATAAATACAATATCCTTGTATTCTTATTCTCATTACTAGTCCAATGGTGTAATTTACGAAACGAAAGTGGTAACTCTTAACCAAGTCTGTTTCTCTTCACAATTCCATTCATAGCTATACTACATATTTTGTGCACATCACGTGTTGGCTGTCATTATTTTTATACACACGCTATATATATATATATATATATATATATATATATATATATATATATATATATATATATATATTGTATATATGTTGTATGGACAGTATATATACATATAAATTTATATAATATATATATATATATGTATACATACATGTATATTTGCGTATGTGTATATATATACATGTATTAATGTATATATTATATGTATATATACTTATTTATTTATACAAATATATACATATACACCAAGTGTTTGCATAACCGTGTGCGTGTAAATAATGCCATTTATTCATTTATGTGGTATCAGAATGCATAGACGCCAATATCCTCTCAATAAGTGCACAACCTCGGTAATGCTGCAAAAATAGATTTTGTAATATCACTTGGATATGCAGGAAGAATAACAAGCAGCTATGCGAACGGCAGTAATATTGCGGTACATGAAACGTGTTTAACCCGCATATACATACAGACATCATTACTATTTAAAGGTTTAACGGCCGCTCATGAATGGCAGAGGCAGGGGACAGTGACACTGCCCCATCGAGCGGGACAATGCCCTAGAGACTGACCATATTACATATGATCAGCACCCAAGGCCCCTCTTCACCCAAGTTTGGACCAAGGAGGGCCCGGCAATGGTTGCTAATGACTCACCAGATAGACCTATAGGCACCCCCCAACCGGCCCCCACCCCCATCCTTAGCTCACAAGGGTGGTGAGGTTGCAGCGACCAAAGGAACTAACAAGTTTGAACGGGAATCGAACCCCAGTCTGGCAAATCACCAAGCAAGGACGCTACTAACAGGCCACCAGAACCCAATAATTATCAATAGTTTGATTGTTTCCATGTGTATGTGCGCGAATAAGAGTTAAATCTATCATTCTGATCTTTAAAATACTATAAAAACAAACTAAACTTTTGACATTTATAGCTATCGAACAAAAAGACAAGAAGAGTTATTTCATGCATCTTTTGCACAGAAACTATCTTATGTTACAAAAAGAACAAAGAACAATAGTAGTAAATTCTCCATATCGAGATATGAAACAGACATGAAACAAAACGTATTTTCTTAAGATAGTACAAAACTGATATAAAATGTTTTTGCATTAACCGTGCTCTTCACACACAGCTGTACTCAGTTTTGATGGCAGATGGCATCGTCTTAATTTGGATGTGAAATCTGTCAAGCGCGTTCAGCCAAAACAAGTCAGCCATAATTGTACCTAAAGCTACAGATCATGAAAGGTGTTTTTTGCTGCACGTTCGTCGTTTGAAGAAACTGACGCATCTCTCGCTTCCGGATATTAAAAGAAACCTTAACAATGAATCAGAAAATTACAATGATGCACATCTCAACGGGAAAGTTAGTAAACAAGAGAAATTCAGCTTGTGCAATGAGATGTTAATAACATTCTGACCTTAAACCTGATAAGGGACTTTTATAACAATTTCCCGAAGAAAGGATTAATATTTGCTTTTATTTAAGTGTTTCTACAAAAGGTTTATTCATTTGTATGTGTCAATACTGTGGGTAAAAATGCAGGTTTTACGATGGGAAAATGAGATGAAATAATGGAATTAGATCAGATAATAGAGACAACTGCAGGACAAAAAACGAAAATATATATATATATATATATATATATATATATATATATATATATATATATATATATATATATATACATATATATATATGTATACATATATATAAATATATGAATAGATATATATATATATATATATATATATATATATATATATATATATATATATATATATATACAGTATATATATATAAATAAATATATAAATATACATTATATATATATATATGTATATTTATATATACAGTATATCTATATATATATATATATATATATATATATATATATATATATATATATATATACATATATATATATATATATATATATATATATATATATATGCGTGATTGTGTGTATATACACATACATATGTATAACATCAACCACTTAGAGCAAATTCTAGAACAGAGGATTATAAATTTGCAAGTATTAGCTCACCGTTTAAACAAAGCGATTTTCGAAAGCGAGAATCAATTTGCCAGAAATGTTATTCGTCCTCTGTTTCAGTTGGAGGGGCGAAACAGCACGAGCAGACAGTGGACCCACCGGTCGAGTTAGAAGCCGAAAATGATGTAGTTGAGTCAGAAGGGCAAAAATGAAAATGCCATGCCAATGGTGCCATGAGTAATGGATGGCATACGGCAAGTGCCACTTAGCGACTTGATTTAGTTGTCAAGAGGTACGCCATCCCCTCTCGTTATTCGGGACACGGGGCATAAATTAGTTTTCGACAAACAAATCGCTTCGCGGTTCCAAAGAATATTGAGTGGCCACGGACCACCCGGACATATATATAAATTTTAGTGGTATGGTTGATTTAAAACAGTATTTGAAAAGTTAATTATTTTCTAACCGAAAACTAGAAGAAAAGTTGATTTAAAACAGTATTTGAAAAGTTAATTATTTTCTAATCGAAAACTAGAAGAAAGGTTGATTTAAAACAGTATTTGAAAAGTGAATAATTTCTCAACCGAAAACTAGAAGAAAGGTTGATTTAAAACAGTATTTGAAAAGTTAATTATTTTCTAACCGAAAACTAGAAGAAAGGTTGATTTAAAACATTATTTGAAAAGTTAATTATTTTCTAACCGAAAACTAGAAAAAAGGTTGATTTAAAACAGTATTTGAAAAGTTAATTATCTTTTAACCGAAAACTAGAAGAAAGATTGATTTAAAACAGTATTTGAAAAGTTAATTATCTTTTAACCGAAAACTAGAAGAAAGGTTGATTTAAAACAGTATTTGAAAATTTAATTATTTTTTAACCGAAAACAATGAAATTTCAAAGTAAATACTGGCCATGATAAGTATTGGATCAAACATTTCACATTTGATATCTTATTATACTAGGGTATAAGGATTACTTCACTTAAATCCTGTGGGTTTTTTTAGATAAAGGCATTAACTCTTTGAATTTTAAAATAATAAAATTAAACTTTGAATACAAAAAACTCTTGGTCACACTTTTAAAATATGAATGAAAGACCGTACAGCATGCTTAATCCTCACATACACACATATATATTTATTTATTTATTCATTTATATATATATACACACACACACACACACACACACATATATATATATATATATATATATATATATATATATATATATATATATATATATATATATATATGTTTAATTGCTAACCTACAACCCTAGTTGGAAAAGCCGGATGCTACAAGCCCAGGGGTTCCAACAGAGAAAATAGTCCAGTGAGAAAAGGAAACAAGGAAAAATAAAATACTTCAAGAACAATAACAACATTAAAATGAATATCTCCCATATAAACTATAAAACCTTTAACATAACAATAGGAAGGGAAATAAGATAGAATAGTGTGCCTGAGTGTACCCTCAAGCAAGAGAACTCTAACCCAAAGCAGTGGAAGACCATGGTACAGAGGCTATGACACTACCTAAGACTAGAGAACAATGGTTTGATTTTGGAGTGTCCTTCTCCTAGAAGAGCGGTTGTCCATAGCTAAAGTGTCTCTTCTACCCTTACCAAGAGGAAAGAAGTCACTGAACAATTACAGTACAGTAACCCTTTGGGTTAAGAAGAATTGTTTGGTAAACTCAGTGTTGTCAGATGTATGAGGACAGAGGAGAATAAGTAAAGAATGGGCCAGACTATTCGGTGTGTGTGTGTGTGTGTGTGTGAGTGTGTAGGCAAAGAGAAAATAAACCGTAACCAGAGAGAAGGATCCAATGTAGTACTGTCTGGCCAGTCAAAGGACCCCGTAACTCTAACTCGAAACAAATAATGAATTGTCAGTATTACCATATTTCATAATCCAATAACTTAATCATAACAGTTTTACTAAGAAATTCCCGGCATTTCACGAATGGGGAACAGTTTTTCAACAAATATTTTTTTGAGAGAGAGAGAGAGAGAGAGAGAGAGAGAGAGAGAGAGAGAGAGAGAGAGAGAGAGAGAGAGAATCATGAATAGTTAATACTATAAAGTGCAGTATTATCTGAAGAATGAACGTGATCATATTTTGATATCAGACTAATTGACAATGAAATTATTCAATTTTCTCGTTATAATGAAGCAAATATTCCCATTCAAAATAACTGTACGTTGACACCATTACTTCTCATGTAGTTTATTTATTTCCTTACTTCCTTTCCTCACTGGGCTATTTTTCCCTGTTGGAGCCCAGGGGTTTATACCATCCTGCTTTTCCACTTAACTAGTAATAATAATAATAATAATAATAATAATAACAATAATAATAATATACACTTACATGTACCAGATTTGGAGATAAAGGTGAAAACAATAAATCTGCATTCAGAGTAAACGTTCATTACATGGACAATTCCTAAGTTTTTATTTACCGCAAAATAAATAACAAAAGAAATATGTATTGTGTCAGAAACAGCTTTCAGTATCGAACGACTTTTTGAAAATTATGGCAGAGGTGCCACTTTTATGTCTAAACTTTCTATAATTGACGTCTGAGTTCAATAGAAGACAAAAGAAAGTTTTAAAAGTATTATGCTTAAATTGTATAAGGTACAAATCATTGTCTCAATACATGTATTCCCCTTCATAAGACGCATCTCAGAAGAATAATCTCTCTTCCCCAGACACAAAAAAAAAAAAAAAAAAAAAAAAAAAAAAAAAAAAAACCAATAAACACATTAAGGAAAATAAATGTGTCACTTGACAAATTCTGCGCGCCATACTTGGTACGTCCTCCCATCCTTTTCCTAAAGACGCACAAAAACAATTTAATGAATATTTATGTCACCTGAGG
>NC_090734.1:114372694-114395194 GCF_036898095.1 Palaemon carinicauda | reverse complement strand
CGAATAGTCAATCTCAACACCTTTTCGAGACACCTGGCCCTTTCCGCTCCCGTCTCTCCTCCTTAAGATTTCCACCCCTCAGTTCAGCTAACCCTTCGTGAGTACCACTAAATCACACAAGGAATCTTCGACATTCCTGCGAAGTTTTGAAAGACTTAAGGCAAAAAGGCTTATATAAAGACAAAGATCCACACAATAGAGCGAGTTTCTTAAATTAATTGTCCGGTCTATCATGTTATAAAGAGAGATTATACGGAGTTTTTATTTTGCCCTTTTAACAATCAACTCAAAGGAAATGAATGCATCTTAAGTTAGAAATATACTAAAGATATGCAGTTTACCCTCCTCCTCGTGTAAGCTTGGCTTTTATTACATCAAAATATATCAGAAGAATATCAACATAGATTTCCTGAAAAAAAAAAAAAAAAAAAAAAAAAAAATTCCCGTTCGAATCTAACTGTGACCTCCCACCATCCCTGATACAAACAAAACTAAAAACTATGTCTCGTATGACGTATTCATCATCCCAATGACATTAAAAAATCATTTAACACCTTCTAATAATATCACCTTTTAATAAATCACATTAAAAAAAACGCAATAGGAAACATTCACGTACCATATAAACACACAGGTCTTAAGTGCCACTATTTGTCTCGGAGTCGGTTTAAATGTGACATCCAGTAAATAACTGAATCAATGACCAAACTTTAGACAACAGGCAGCGAACGTATCCAAAGAGCTTGATGGTATTTATAATCGATTTTTATTGATCTTGAAGATAAATTTTGTAAAATTAGTTCATTAACATCAGCAACATTGAAATAAATCGAATAATGTAATCGATTACGAAATGATAAACACAGACTTAATGAAATGTTACATAATTTAATGTTTAAAATACAAACACAAAAGTTCTGAAGTAAAATGATCAAACCTATTGTTAATATTACATTATTTGAATAAATTTTATAAATTGATGTATAAACAATGACGATTCAGATTATCAGGTACTGTGGAAGCTCAGACAGAAGCACGATCTTTACATGCAACTAATTACATATTATTTTTAGACCATACCTTTATCAATAACTTCTCTTCTTCTCACCATAAAAATAAGAATAAGAAAAAATAAAATTAAACCAAAGATCTTGATCACCCGTGTCGTTAAGACTAAAGTCGTGTCTTCAAAATGCGAATAAAGGGAACAAGAAACCAAAAAAATTAACCCTACAATTTTGGGTAAAGATCAGAAAGTATGGTAACCTTTCCAGGGCCTAACATGGGCTAGTTCAGTCACGGGAACGAGACGATAGTCAGGATTCAAAGCGAATATGGCAAAGGACGTGAGCAGAAAAGGAAACCTTTAAAATTAGCAAATTGTTACCTGGATCTCCAGAAAGGTGTAGGATGTCTTACCTGGAAAGAGAGAGAAAAGAGTAATGGTTATTATGCGTGGTCATTAAGTCAACGCTTCAAGAATGTTACGGAAAAGCCTAAATTTAGAATGCAATACAGATGGATCTTGCATTACGTATCTACATTATGCTTAAGTTCATGAAAAATTTAAGCCACAGAAAATGTAGCATATATATATATATATATATATATATATATATATATATATATATATATATATATATATATATATATATATATATATATATATATATATATATATATACAATTCACGTGTTATTCATCACATCATATCATGGTGAAGATTTAAGTCAAGAGATGGAAAATATCATATAAGGGGAATCTCTGTGATAAAATAAGATGTTATAACATTCATACTACAGTATATATATATATATATATATATATATATATATATATATATGTGTGTGTGTGTGTGTGTGTGTGTGTGTGTGTGTGTGTGTGTGTGTGTGTACATATACGTGTGTGTGGAAAAACGAAAAAGTTGAGTACACTAATATATAAATGAAGTTTTATGACAATCTAATGATTAAAATAATGAGCACTACACAGCCCTGTCGCTTGTACTTCTGGAAATTCAATCTCAGAAGGAATAATTTCTTGCAATATATTCTATTGACCTACATAATATTACTATGCATTAATACAACAAATAAGTACACTAAACTTAATAAAACCTATCACGCGATATCTGGATGAAAATAAATTAATCTTCATCAAATATATCAACAAATAATAAAGTCAACTGAAAGGGTATCTCATATACATATGTGGCGGGAGTAGAGGAGGCATTCATACAAAGACAACTCCCGAACCCTCATTAAAAGACAACATAGGTATTTATTGGCCTAAGGGATCATATAAAGGTGACAATTGTAGATGATGCTACTCTCTTTTCATCACTCATATCCCTGAAAGTAGACCTGTGGATTCTGAGTCTTTTAAAAGAAACCTACGAAAAAATCAGTGCATGATGCAAATTAGATGAGGGAGTTGTAAAACTCAAAGTATGAATGAAAGTTGATCAAGGATATATGATCCTCCTCACCCCAGTCTTTTCATTGACAATTTCTTTTAACTAAATACAGCTTATTTAGAATAATAGGTGTGATTCTTTTCACTCTAAATTCCCTATTAAAAACATATTCTGTCTGTTTAAAATGGTACATTGTGAGTCTTTTAAAGTTTTAGAAACCTGTATATCCTAAGGAAATTTTTTGAATAAATCATTTGACTGCGTTTTTAATATTATTCTAGTGTCTGGTTTTCAGTGGCTGACTCTCATCAAAACTTACTTGACAAGACTTACATTCCATTATATAAGACTCTGACACACTATCAAATAGCTCCTTTAGCATGTTGAATGAAGATTTTCATAATTCCGACCATTCTTTGCATTCAGATCGTCCTAGACTATACAAACCACTATGTAATAGAAGGTATTTAGTCAACTATGTTTACTTTTTCTTTCATAAGGCTCATTTCTATACTATAAAGTGTTCTAGAAGATACCATCTGGACGAGAACAAATTGCGAAATGATATTCCCAAATCAAATAGTTGAACCAATGGAATATCAAGTTAGATTTTTGGTGCAAATGCTTTTTTGTTCAGCAGGTTGTCATAACTTTTGTTGTGATAGATTATGTGTTATTCATTTGTTGAAGAATGGCATTTATCTTGTTATATTCTATTTGATGTCTATAATATTACCTCTATCTCTCCATTGTTTTTCCATATTGGGCTATTTTGCCTGCTGGGGCAACTGAGTTCAGAGAATTCTGCTTTTCCAAGTAGAGTTAGAGTTTAGATAATAATAATAATAATAATAATAATAATAATAATAATAATAATAATAATAATAATAATAATAATAATTATAATAGATAATAATAATAACAATAATAATAATAATAATAATAATAATAATAATAATAATAATAATAATAATAATAGTAGTAGTAGTAGTAATAATCAGAGATTTCAGAGCTCCGCCAATGAATATTGACATTTAACTACCGATTGTACAGCAGATGGTGAAAAATGCAATGTTGATCAAGAATCGTGATCTTGATCCGTATCACCTCCAAAATTTCATGGTTTCTTCCGATGCGTAATATCTATCCATTGTTAAAATTTGGTGAAAATCCAATGTGTTGTGAATGTTTTGATGTAATCTTTAAAACCTAAAAAATGCAAATCCGGATCTTGAATCCGGATCCGATACCGGATCATCTCCTAAAGTTAATAGAGTCGTCCATGGCGTAAGATCTATCTATTTTATCAAAATCCATTTTATTTTGAAGTTATCTTTAAAATTGTGAATAATGCAAATCCGGATCTGGAATCCGGATCCGATACCGGATCATCTCCTAAAGTTAATAGAATCGTCCATGGCCTTAGATCTGTCTAAGGTGGATATTTCATCGAAATCCATTTTGTTTTGAAGTTATCTTTAATATTGTCAAAAATGCAAATCTGGATCTTGAATACGGATCCGATACCGGATCATCTCCTAAAGTTAATAGAGTCGTCCATGGCCTAAGATGTGTCTATGGTGGATATTTCATCAAAAGCCATTAATTGTTATGACGTTATTTTTAAAATTGTGAAAAATGCAAATCCGGATCTTGAATCCGGATCCCATACCGGATCATCTCCTAAAGTTAATAGAGTCATCCATGGCCTAAGATCTGTCTATGGTGGATATTTCATCAAAATCCATTAATTGTTTTGATGTTATCTTTAAAATTGTGAAAAATGCAAATCCGGATCCGGTACCGGATCATCTCCTAAAGTTAATAGAGTCGTCCATGACCTATGATCTGTCTATGGTGGATATTTTATCAAAATCCATTTTGTTTTGACGTTATTTTTAAAATTGTGAAAAATGCAAATCCGGATCTTGAATCCGGATCCCATACCGGGTCATCTCCTAAAGTTAATAGAGTCATCCATGGCCTAAGATCTGTCTATGGTGGATATTTCATCAAAATCCATTAATTGTTTTGATGTTATCTTTAAAATTGTGAAAAATGCAAATCCGGATCCGGTACCGGATCATCTCCTAAAGTTAATAGAGTCGTCCATGACCTATCATCTGTCTATGGTGGATATTTTATCAAAATCCATTTTGTTTTGACGTTATTTTTAAAATTGTGAAAAATGCAAATCCGGATCTTGAATCCGGATCCCATACCGGATCATCTCCTAAAGTTAATAGAGTCATCCATGGCCTAAGATCTGTCTATGGTGGATATTTCATCAAAATCCATTAATTGTTTTGATGTTATCTTTAAAATTGTGAAAAATGCAAATCCGGATCCGGTACCGGATCATCTCCTAAAGTTAATAGAGTCGTCCATGACCTATGATCTGTCTATGGTGGATATTTTATCAAAATCCATTTTGTTTTGACGTTATTTTTAAAATTGTGAAAAATGCAAATCCGGATCTACAATCCGGATTATCTCCAAAATTTAATGGAGTCGTCCATGACGTTAGATCAATCTGTGATGAAAATTCCGTCAAAATCCGTTGAGGAGTTTTGACGTCATCCTGTCCACAGGTACACAGACAAATAAATAAAGATAAAGAAATAATCCTATCCACAGACAAAAAAATAAATCAATAAATAAACCGACTCAAAAACATAACCTCCTTGGCGGAGGTAATAATAATATTGCTCTATCGATCTTCTTGCAAGTGTGCAACTACTCTTATCTGTCATGCCATTGCACCACAAACATTCTACTTTTTAGTTTAACTAAATCCTTGAACCTTATTCCGGCTTACTACCATTTCATACTCAAAAACACTCAATGCCGTTCTCATATGAAAATTAAAAAACACTGTCTGCTATCCGCCTCCCTTTCTTTAACCCTATTGTAGAATCCATCATTAATTTTCTCCTTATATACTCTTCACCCTTCATTCTTATCCAAATCACTTGTCTTACTTACATTTACACCTACATTTTTACACCTTAGTTTTTACAATGCTCTCATAAATCTTCAGCTAGTCTTCTCACCATTACATCCATCAAGTTGCTCTTCCATCTACATTTACTCTGTACTCATACATAAACTAGCCAACTCTTTTCCTCACTATTTTCTCCTTCCAAATTAATACTTATTTTTACTTTAGTCTACATACATTACAGCATAAAAGAAAATTGTAGTCTAAATTTTAGTCAAATTAAATTTTTCTTTAAACTAACAATGGTCTATTATTGTAATTACACCAATATAATTAGACAATTTTAATTATACACAATGTTTCTTTACTTTTATTAAGGATATATTAGAAATTTTTGCAATTTGCTTTAAATAGATATAAACAAACAAGTTTGATTATACTTAATATAAGTCATTTTGTCAGCTGCATTATACCCAAGTGTCTCTAAAAGAAAGGGTCTTTAGGCGAATGTGCCTTTAGACATAATGATTTAAGACGAAAATGCTTTTTGGCCAAAGTGTCTTTAAATTGAGTTACTTTTAGACCAAAACCCAAACATGAATAAAACAGCCCCACTTCGGCTTGTAATCCCAAGCGGCAGTAGAACAATAGCCCAAGGTGGCAGGCACATACGTCACACTGCATGGGGTCCTTAAATCTCTGGAATAGAACAGGCTACCATTGGAAATTGAACTTTGCAACATACAATGTCAGAACCCTGTCTAGAGAAGATCTTATTGTGTTACTAGAAAAGCTGAATGAAAGAAATTGGGATATAATAAGATTGAGTGAAATTAGAATAACTTGGGAATCCTTTTTAGAGTTAAAAGAGTGGCATATATTTTGCTTCAGAGGACATGAGAAGGAACGAAGAAAATGCAGCGAGTTCCCTAATTAACATTTTTTTGCAGGTAACAGAAGAATTTTTTAGTATTAGTGATAGAATTGAAGGATTGATTATCAAAATTAATAAGTATAAACTGAAGATCATTCAAACGTATCCACCAACAGCGTCCCATACAGGGGAAGAAATAGAACCTTTTTATGGAGGTCACTGAATATCTTTGAAAAAAAAAAAATAAGACTCAATTTAAATGTGTTTCGGGTTACTTCAATGCTAAAACATGTCGAAAGAAGAGAGGAGAATCAGCAGAAGATAAATTTAGAGTAGGCACAAGAAATGACAGAGGGGACACGCTTGTAAAATTTGCTGAAAGAGACGATCTAAAAAACATGAACATCTTTATATAAAAAAAGAAACAAAAATGGACATGGAGAAGTATAATTGGAGATACGAAAAAGTAAATAGATTTCACGCTCCGTGAAAAAGTCAATGTAGTTAAATATGTAACAGTGTTAAACGAGTTAAAGTCAAGCGACCGCGGAATGTAGAGAAGTAAAATGTGTTTATATCTAAGAAAAAAAGAGGAAAAGTAATCTTAAAAAAGAAAATATACTTCTGTTATAAGAGAAAAATCTGATGAGTTTAGTTTAGTAATAAAAAATAGGTACTCCCAACTACATGATGAAATGGAAGCAAATAAAGACGAAATGAACAGTAACTTAACAAAATTTGTATTGGTATAAGCGCATGAGATACATGGAAACGTTCCTAACAAGAAACACTTTGCCAACAGAATTAATGAAACACCTGAGCCAGTACCAAAAGTAACAGTAGGAGATGTAACGAAAGCAGTAAAAAGGAATGAAACGAGGCAAAGCAGCGAGAAAAGATGGCCTAACAATTGATTTAATAATAGATGGAGACTTTTTCATAGAAGTTAAACTCGATGAACTTACACAAAATATCTGCAAGAATGCTCTAAGTCTACTGATTGGAAAAACGTTATGATCTTACTAATTCACAAAAAGAGACACAAAAGACCTGAAAAATTACCACCCAATATCTTTACTTTCAGTAATATAAAAATACTAACAGATCATATTAGGCCAAATAGAAAGACAGCTAGACACTAATCAACCAAGAGAGCAGGCAGGATTTTAGAAGCGATCATTCAACACCAGACTATATCAATGTAATTAACCAGCTAATGGAAAATTCAAAAAAGCACGCACAAAATAGTCGTGAAATAGTCGTGATCGATGCGCGAACTGGAGTGTACTGGAGTGAACAGTGCGGGAACTGGCGTGAACTGGAGTGAACGATGCGGGAAGGGGCGTGAACTATATAATGAAGATAAACAAAAAGGAAACGAAAAAATTAATGAAAAGGAAAGAAAAATATACCTAATAAATGTTTGTCAAATCTTCAGCAGTAATGAAAGTCCTTCAAAGACAAGGAACAGATGAATCTTATGTTAGAACATTTAAAGATATCTACACGGGAAGAACGGCAATACTAAAACTACAAAGATATTGAGAAAACTTCGATTGAGAAAGCAGTTAGACAGTGAGATCTCATTTCTCCTAAACTATTCACAGCCTGCATAGAGGAGGTTTTTAATAATTTAGATTGGGAAAATGTAGGAATTAACATTAATGGGGAATACCTTACCAACTTAGATTTGCAGCTGACATAGTTCTGTTTAGTGAATTATCGGAGGAATGGCAAAAGATGATAGAAGATTTGAATAGAGAAAGCAAAAATATAGGACTGGAAATGAATGAGTAAAACTAAGATAATGTTCTATGAAAATGCAGACAACAACAAATAAAGGGTTACAGACGAAACTCTACAGATTAACAAATATACGTAGGCGTACTTAGGACAGACAGTAATTGTGTCCTAAGGACGTGAGACCGAAATTAAAAGAAGGATGAGCATGGGATGGAGAACTTTTGATAATCAAAATATTGTAAAACGTAAAATGCCACTTACTCTAAAAGGAAAAGTACTTACGCATAGATGGTCCTACCAGTATTAATTTATGCATCAGAAACTTGGAGCCATACTAAAGCCTTAAAATATAAGTTACACAATTCAATGAGCTGTGGAAAGGATAATGATGGGAATAACACTATGGGAGAGAAAAAGAGCAACATAGATACGCGTGCAAATTAAATTAGAGGATATGCTAACGTGGAAGAAAAAGAAATAAAAATGGACAGAACATATGAGAATGACAAATAATAGATAAAAAGAAGAGTAACAGAATGGATCCTAAGGGATTACGAACGAAGCAGGAGAAGGAAAAGAAGACGATGATTGACGAGCTAAGAAAATTTACTGGTATAAACTAGCATAGAAATACCATAAACAGACGCGTGCCGCCTTTCTCTTGCAGTGGAGTAACAGCAGCTGATGATGATGATGATAGTGGACTAGAAACGGCTGATGATAATGATGCATATATATATATATATATATATATATATATATATATATATATATATATATATATGTGTGTGTGTGTGTGTGTGTGTGTGTGTGTGTGTGTGTGTGTGTGTGTGTGTGTGTGTGTGTGTGTGAGAGAGAGAATCTGAGCCAGCCAACGCAGTACAAAAATATAGTAAAATATAAAAATCAAGACATATCCATAAAAGTTTCTTTTAGTTCCCCCCTGCATGGCTTATTATTATTATTATTATTATTATTATTATTATTATTATTATTATTATTATTAATTATTATTATTTACTAAGCTACAACCCTAGTTGGAAAAGCAGGATACTATAAGCCCAAGGGTTCCAACAGGGAAAATAGCCCAGTGAGGAAAGGAAAACAAGAAAAACTAATAAAGAAGTTTACGAACAATAAATAAAGCTTTCAATTATAAACTATAAAAACTTAAAAATAAAAAGAGGGAAAGAAACCAGATAGAATGGTGTGCCCGAGTGTACCCTCAAGCAAGAGATCTCTAACCCATGACAGTGGAAGATCATGGTTCAGAGCCTATGGCCCTACCCAAGACTAGAGAACAATGGTTGGATTTTGAAGTGTCCTTCTCCTAGAAGAGCTGCTTACCATAGCTAAAGAGTCTCTTTTACCGTAGCCAAGAGGAAAGTAGCCACTGAACAATTTCAGTGCAGTAGTTAACCTCTTGAGAGAAGAAGAATTATTTGTTAATTCCAGTGTTGTCAAGTGTATGAGGAAAGAGTAGAATGTGTAAAGATGAGGCCATACTATTCTCTGTATGTGTCGGCATACATGAAATGAACCGTAACCAGAGAAAGGAATCCAATGTAGTACTGTCTGGCCAGTCAAAAACCCAATCATTTTTTAGCGGTAGTATCTCAACGGGTGGCTGTTGCCTTGGCCAACCAACTACCTATAAAGGTATACCCTAATAATATAACCAAGCAATTGTGTTGCATTTTTTAAGAATACAGTAGTCAGTTCTTGATTAATTGTATTTCTTCAATAAAATGCTCTTTAAACACTAGAAAAAAAGGAACAGGATCGTAGTATATATAATTTGTTTATCCCTCTATTGGTAAAGGAAGCCCTACACAATGGGTAATTTCATCATCCTCTTTGGGGATATTAAAAGGAGTTTCTATGGGTGCTCTCGATATCATTAAGACATATAAAATACACGTGATGGGGGTCTTTTTGTATGATTTCTTCGACATTCGATTTCCAATCTGTTTAATGATGTTACAGACTTATAAAGCTTTGCTTTCCAATAATTCATGACGGTGTAGACCTGTCTATTACGCCTTGAAATTTGTATATTCCTTGAAAAAAAATTCTTAATTTTAGGTATAATTCTAATTGTGAAAGGAAAACAAAGCACTAATATTGATCTATCCAGATTTTACTATTGCTGTTTTCAAGTTCATTTCCAGATTTTACTACTGCTGTCTTCGAGCAAATTTCCAACATTTTACCTAATTAAATTATGTATGTATGTACATATATGTATACATGTATATATATGTATATGTATATGTATATATATATATATATATATATATATATATATATATATATATATATATATATATATATATATATATATATATATATATATATATATATATTGACAATAAAACAATCTCCAATAGATTTAGTAGATTTGAGAACAAAGCTCTCAAAAGAATATAGTGAATTGAATGGCAGGACAGGATTAGAAATGAAACCATAAGAGAGATTACATGAGTGCCATATGTGGATGACATCATGGTGAGGGAGATGGTTTGGGCATGCTCTTTGTACTCCCCAAGAGAGATTAGTGCACCAAACGATTAACTGGGCTCCACAAGGCACTAGAAGAATTGGAAGACCCAGGCCTACATGGCTGAGGACTATGAAGAGTGAAGTAGGAGATAATGAATGGAAAAGTATTGAATTAAAAGCTCAAGATAGAGACGACTAGCGAAATCTAACCGAGGCCCTTTGCGTCAATAGGGATAGGAGGAGATGAAATATATATATATATATATATATATATATATATATATATATATATATATATATATATATATATATATATATATATATGTGTGTGTGTGTGTGTGTGTGTTAGTATACATACATGCATACATACATATATATAAATATAAATATATATATATATATATATATATATATATATATATATATATATTATATATATATATATATATATATATATATATATATATATATATATATATATCTTTTGGGTTTCTTATTACTTCACAGTCATAACACTGTTTCTTCTTTACAAATACATTCACTAATTATTTATTTCTACTCATCTCTTGTAATAAGAAGAAATACATACACACACGATCTCTCCTTATATACATACATAAACACAAACATTTTATATATATATATATATATATATATATATATATATATATATATATATATATATATATATATATATATATATATAGTTCAATATCAATGCATATGTGGCATATAAAATAGCAAAACAATATTTACTAATATTCTACATTTCTCTTTGCCCTGAAAGTTAAGATAAGATGATTAATACCACTATGTTGATCAATCTTATTCAATGCTAGCAGTTGTTTCAGTCATTTACTAGCGGCCTTCGTGAGCGTTATACATTTAATACTAATAGCATTATCGATCAATTGATAACAAAATTGCACTCATAATAGAGTTAAAGCAACTGCTAAGAAAAGGAAATGATGAAAACTCTTGTTCTCAAATTTTTTACACATACTTCATAGCATATATATACATACATATATATATATATATATATATATATATATATATATATATATATATATATATATATATATGGTAAATTTATGAATTAAAAGACTAAAAGTAAAGGTTGATATATTATTTAGATGTCAGCAGGAACCCAGGCTCTGGTTGCTTTCCATGTTGGGTCCCTAGGTATTTTAGTTGTTTGCTTTTCCAACGAGGTTTGTCAATTGACAGGTAATGATGTTTGTATTTAAAGTACAGCGCTGATGAATTATGAATGTAATTTGGCTGTTACATCATATTACAATTACGTCGAGGAACATGAACCATTTGATAAAAAAAGAAATGTTATAATGTTTGAAGAGAGATTGTATAAGATATAAAATAAATACAGTCAATAAATGCTTAAAATTTAAGGTCAATAATAAACAACTCAGCTATATTGAGAAAAGTTCGAGATTACCTGCTTTCATTGAAACTATTATTTCATTTTAAAATGTAAAATAAATTAGAGGGAATCTAGTTAAATTTATGCAATTCCTTCATTATGTCTATCAATGAAAATCACGACACCATCGCTACTAAAAGATATAGGAACGATAACTATGGCCGATGCTAACCAATTTTCATAAATTAAGATGTGTTTTTGGACTTTTATGTAATCTTCTAATTAACAACTTCACTTAACGGGTTGGCGCAATTTACCGGACTAACATAGTGACAGGGAAATACAATGTACTTAATATTGATAGCGTTATACAAATCGAATACAGGTATATTTGTTTAAAGGCCGCACATGAATGGTAGAGGGAAGCGACAGTGATATTGCCCTATAAAGCAAGACAATGCCCTAGAGACTGACCAAATTATTATTATTATTATTATTATTATTATTATTATTATTATTATCATTATTACTTGCTAAGCTACAACCCTAATTGGAAAAGCAGGATGCTATAAGCCCAGTGGCTCCAACAGGGAAAATAGCCGAGCGAGTGACGAAGGAAACAAGGAAAAATTAAATTTTTATGAAGAGTAACAACATTCATATAAATGTCTCATATATAAACTATAAAAACTATAACAAAACAAGAGGAAGAGAAACAAGATAGAACAACGTGCCCCAGTGTACCCTCAAGCAAGAGAATTCTAACCCAAGACAGTGGAAGAACATGGTACAGAGGGAATGGCGCTACCCAAATCTAGAGAATAGTGGTTTGATTTTGAAGTGTCCTCCTAGAAAAGCTGCTGACCATAGCTAAAGTCTCATCTACCCTTGACAAGAGGATATTGGTCACTGAACAATTACAGTGCTGTGACTCCTTGAATGAAGAAGGATTGTTTGGTAATCTCAGTGTTGTCAGGTGTATGAGGACAGAGGAGAATAAGTACAGAATAGGTCAGACTATTTGGTGTTTGTGTGTAGGCAAAGGGAAAATGTACCGTAACCAGAGAGAAGGATCCAATGTAGTACTGTCTGGCCAGTCAAAAGACCCCATAACCCTCTAGCGGTAGTATTTCAACGGGTGGCTGGTGCCCTGGCCCACCTACTACCTACATATGATCAGCGCCCAAGCCCCCTCTCCACCCAAGGATAGCCAGGCAATGGCTTTGATGACTCTGCAAGTAGACCTATAAGCTTCCACAAACTCCCCATCCTTAGCTCACAAGGATGGTGAGGTTGCAGCGACTATGGATCTAACGAGTTCGAGCGGGACTAGAACCCTCAAGTATGGAGTTCACCAGTCAGGGACGTTACCACATCGGCCACCAGAACCATAATAGTTTAACAATGTCACACTTCTATATTCACATGAGGCTTGTTTGAAGAACTTGGTCTTAAATCCGAAAGGAAAATTTCAGCAAACCAGCTATAGAAGTAGGATAATAAAATTCCAATAAATAAATGAATGCAAAAGGAATGCAACTGAATAATGAAAAAGGAATAGTGTCATCTACAGTTTGCCGAACAAAATATAATTGATAAGTATAATACACAAGGACTCCTAGTGATTGCTACGGTTAGTTTAACACAGGTCCCCTTCCAAATATGAGATAACTGACAGCAAGGGAAAGCTTTTGAGGCCACACAAGTAACAAATATTTGTTAATTAAAGCACAACAAATTCTTTATCCGACATTAAAAAAAAAAAAAAGATCATTTCAAACGCCAGAAATTTTGAGAATATTTCAGTGTGATATTATAAAAATGGACCAAAGGTTGGAGATTTAATGAAGAGCAGACAAGAAAGGACATTTCTCAAAATTAACTTGATATCAGTGTTAAGTGGGAATACGTCGGTTTTAAGCTTATTATCAATATTTTTGTTATTGCCATTGCTATTATTTCTATCATTATCTTTATTGTATATCATAATATTATTAATAATTTTTTGTTGTGCACAACTCATTCCAAGAAAAGTCAAAAGGTAATAAGACAAATACAGAAAATAATATAAATTAAACTTTGATATATCAATACTTACAAATAACAGTACCTATAATGGTAAATATATAAATAATTAAACATCTATATCTAATAACAATAAAAAGTAAATAGGAATAGTATGGAGTGACTCAGCAGATAAAAAGAAAAAAAATGAGCCACGATTCTTAAATCAATTAAGCAAAACATAATGGAAATGAAGAGACGCTGTGCCCCGCCAAATAATCCCTGGGTTCGTAGTATTTATAATGAGGACCAACGTCCACTATCTAATGTATATTATTACGAAGCTTTTACATACGAGTCTCGTACATGAGAGAGAGAGAGAGAGAGAGAGAGAGAGAGAGAGAGAGAGAGAGAGAGAGAGAGAGAGAGAGAGAGAGAGAGAGAGGTGGGGGGAAGCATGGTTGCGATATAAAATCAAAATCGGATACATGATACGTAGATCGTTATATTCCTGAAAAAATTAGCACTAAGCCATTACCATATTTTACCTGATGGAGCCCTGGGGTTTATAGCATCTTGCTTTTCCAACTAGGGTTGTAGCTTGGCTAGTAATAATAATAATATGCGCTCATAAACATGAAGTTATGACATAACTACTGGGAACATTACTTAATATTAAGCTCTTGCGCGTAACCTCCAAATTCCTTCTTGCATTCACAAGACGTGTGAATTTTTAGTAGAGTGTGGCATGAAAAATGTAAGGGAGAGAAAAATAATCTTTGAAATGAAAGAACACCCAGAGAAAAAGAGCTAGAGTGGAACTAGAGACTGGTAATGAGTACCTTATGGAGGAGGAGAACACACTCCAATGTCAATGTCAATGTGAGTATGCACCCTAAAGTACATGCATTTGTGATGCCTATTACCGTGTGGGTGTATGTACATGTATGTGTGTGTATGTACATATATATACATATATATACACATATACATATATATACATACTTATATATACACATTTATATATGTGTATATATATATATATATATATATATATATATATATATATATATATATATATATATATATATTGTATATACAATATATATACACATTTATATATATATAAATATAATTTATACATATATACACACATATATATACACATTTATATATATATATATATATATATATATATATATATATATATATATATATATATATATATATATATATCTATATATATATATACATATACACATTTATATATATATATAATATATATACACATTTATATATATATATATATATATATATATAGATAGATAGATAGATAGATAGATAGATATACAGTGTGTATATATTCACACATTATAAGAATAATCAACTACTGAATCGCAGATGAGCCTCTGTGTAGTAAATTGTCATGACATTGGTCACTTTATATAACTACACAGAAAGTTCTCTCTAACACTATCCTTCACGTGCTTCCTGAATAGCACAAAGTTTCCATTCCAATACGTTTTTCCTTTCTCCCTACCTCAAAGCACTTATGAATTATACTCTCTTTTCACTAATAATTATCATATCCACGAACCACCCCAAAATACACTGATCCCTTCTTTCACTTATGTTACCCTATTCACCACATCTATGTATGTATCTCCACATTTCTCCTCCCATGAATTCTTAATTATATGTCTTTCCCACTGTTATCCTTACATTACGGGGTCGGACCCCTGATTCGCGCTCTCCACTGCCTTCTATCGGAGGCATCCTCTTCCACCAAACATCTCTTAATAGCATCCTTCACCATATCTCGGCATCTAATTCTCAGCCTCCCTCTCGATCTCTCCCCCAACAGGTTCTTCCCAAGCCCTCATCACTCCTCTCTTACCATCTCTGTAATCTTTACCACACCTGCCATACTTATTATTCCATCATTTTCCAATATCTCAAGCAGTGGGTTGTCCATAATCCACCTCGGGATTCTCATCACCGTTCTCTTAAGCTTTATTTCCTCTTTTTGCCTTTGAGTTTACGTTTCTGATCCATATATAAACAATGGTCTTATTACAGTGCTATAGATCTTGTAGAATGTGGCGCAAAGAGGCAAAATCTAATAAATGGGAGCTAGAAGTGTTGGTGAAATTGGCAAACAAAAGGAAACCTGACTGATTGCAATAATTACAGAGGCATCACACTTACGTCACTTGTCATGGAAATATATAGTATGCTTATCCTAAGGAGATTAGAAAGATTGATGAAAAGCTAAGATATGAACAAGCAAGATTCAGAAAAGGTAAAAGTTGCACTGCCCAAAGTTTCATTTTAAGACATGTTGTACAGCAATGTGTAGAATATACAAATTCACTTTTGATGGCATGAAATGAATGGTAATAAATTGCAGTATAAGTATAACCTGGCATTTTTAGTTGATATAACAGATCATCTCAGTACCGTGAATGTTATGATAAAAGGGAAAGATCAATTCATTAATGATTTGTTCTCCCTGATCAAAGGGTTTCAAACCAAATGATAGTTGCCGGAATCAGATGTCAAAACCAAGCCCACTTCCAAACATTAAACAACCATGTAATAAGCGATGAGCAGTGTTCGAAATATATACTTTTTATGAGGAAATATCCTTTGATGCAGATGGTAAAAGCCCTACATCATCGGGTAAAGGATGGACTCAGAAGGATCAAGTTCAGGGTCTATGAAAGGTGAGAAAAAGGAGGAGGATAAGGAGTAGCAGCAGAAAAATAAAAATAAAAACTATAAAATCCCCCCAATAATATCACTATAAAATCCTAAAATATTATAAAGCTATAAAATCAAAAAAATTATAAAACTATATCTTAAAAAGAGCCAGCATCAACAGAAGGAGCAGTAGCAGAAAAATAAACAATATAAAAACTTTAGAATCCTAAAAAAAATATTAAACCTAAATAATCCAAAATCTATAAAAACTAAAAAATTCAAAAAATAAAGCAACTAAAAAATAAAAATAAAATTAAAGCTAAAAACTCCAAAGAATATAAACCTAAAAAATCCAAAAAAAAACTAAAAATCCATAAAAAATATAAAAATGGAAAATTAAAAATCCAATATTATATATATATATATATATATATATATATATATATATATATATATATATATATACAGTATATATATATATATATATATATATATATATATATATATATATATAGATATATATATATATATATATATATATATATATATATATATATATATATATATAAAACCCACCACATGCACAAGCAGCAGCAGAAACAAAAACAGGAGGAGGAGAAGGACCAGGAGCAGGAGGAGGAGGAGAAGCAGGAGCAGGAGCAGCAGCAGTGTTCTACTCTGGATACCTGGGGGATATTCTACAAATGGAATCAGCAGAGGGAGGAATTCTCACTTGCTCTAGTATGCTTTGTTCCTTCATGAAGATTCACTTGTACCGTTTCTCTGTCAGGTCGACAAATGCAGAAAAAACAAGTCTGGCTTCTTTGAGAAGATTTTATTGTGCTTGAAGAATGAAACAGAAGTGTCTTTAGTGTTGTGAACATAGGGGGAAAAATTTAAATTGTTCTAAAAAACAGAAAACTAAAAGAAAAAAAACAAATCCTAAATGGTTTTGGTCACGTGTTTACAAGCTCAGCGACTTTTTTATCTGGAGCATTGCCAACATTTACTCCTTTGTTAAACAGAGCGTTACCTGCTACAATGTACAGTTGTCTGATGTCCGCTTACCTTTACATAGAGTGTACCAAAATTAATGAAGCCAACTGTACAAAGATCATATTAGGGCAGGCAAGGTTTAGAAGCGGGAATTCAACAACTGACCACATCCATGTAATTAAACAGCAAATGGAAAAAAAGGTATGTCAAACCACAGTGTATGGCATTTATAGACTGTGAGAAAGCTTTTGATTCTCTCAAAACTTCAGCATTAATAAAAGCCCTTCAAAGACAAGGAACAGAAGTCCATCAATCCTAAAGCTTCATAAAGATAGTGAAAAAAATTCCCATTGAGAAGGGAGTTAGACCGGGAGACCAAATCTCTCCTAAATTATTCACAGCATGCCTAGAAGTTTTTAAAAAAAATAGATTGGGAAAATGTAGGAATTAATATTAATAAGGAATATCTTAAAAACTTAAGATATTCAGAGGACATATTTTCGTTCAGTGAATCATGGGAGGAATTGGAAAAGATGATAGAAGACTTGAATAGAAGAAGCAGAAATGTAGGACTGAAAATAAATGAGTAAAACTAAGATAATGTTCAATGAAAATGCAGACAACAAAAAAAGTTTCCGGACGAGCCTCTTAGATACTGTTAAATGAATATACACACTTAGGACAGATATAAAGTGTTTCCCCAGGACATGAGATCAAAATTAAAAGAATGGTAAGCATGGGATGAGAGCTTTTGGTAAACAAAATAAGGTTATGAAAATTAAAATGCCATTTTTCTCTAAAAAGAAAAGTATTGAATCAGATGGTCCTTCCAGTATTAACTTCTGCATCAGAAACTTGGAGCCTTACAAATCAAAGAGCAATGGAAAGAATAATGATGGGAATAACACTAAGAGACAGAAAAAAATAAACATGGATACGAGAACAAACTAAAGTAGAGGATATTCCAACATGTAAAAGAAAATGTACATGGGCTGGACATATAATGAGAATGAGAGATAGTAGTATGGACATTAAGAAACAATAAAATGGGTCACTAGAGATTGCAAATGTAGCCAGGTAAAGAAGAGAGCACGATGGATTGACACACTAAGAAAATTTGCGGGTATACAGTAGATTGGACTAAAAAGAGCATAAACCAATGCGAACGGAAAGACATGTCAGAGGATTTTGTCCTGCAGTGGTCTAGTAACATGTACCCACTGTGTGCCACACGATCGTACATAGTTCATTTTGTGCTTGTATCTTTGCTCTCCCCTCGCACTAAAAAGAACCTGAAAAAACATGTCTGTTTTTCTCATCGGTAACGGTGTCAATTTTAAACATGAAAATTCTTGTTGCCTTGAGCTTTTGTATATAAAGGAGAGTGTTCAATAATAAACAGACTCAATTGCTTTCATCCTGTCTTTGAGTCACAACCTTCTCTCGGCCCATCACATTGGTGACCCCGGAGTGACTCGCTCCTCCCGCCTCCGCCGCCCTCAAAACATATCTTCTGCAGCAGTACTCGCCGTCGCCAGCCGCCCGAATAGCAAGGCTTTCTCAGCTCTCTCAATAACCGTTGGGGGACCAAATGGCTTCGCTCACCCTCGGGAAAATGACCAGTATCACTCGCCTGCAACCTGCCGCAGCCACTCTCCTCGTGAGGTGAACCTACTTCATGCCCTTGGGGTAAGCCGTTTACCCGAACCTGTACGCGCTGCCATACCCAATGTCGATAGTTTACCCATAAAGGACTTGATGACCAAAGCCGACGCCCTTATGGACAGCCACTTCATGACCTTCAAAACCTCCATCAACGCCTCCACTCCTGATGAAGAGGACACCTATTCAACTTCAACCGAGGCTGACATGAGTGCCGTAGGACACACACGCCTATGAATGCCTTAGGCCTATTGATGCCGTAGGACACACACGCCTATGAATTCCATAGGACACATACACCTATGAATGCCGTAGTACACACAAGCCTATGAATGCCGTAGGACACACGCCTATGAATGCCG
Source organism: Palaemon carinicauda (assembly GCF_036898095.1). NCBI lineage: Eukaryota > Metazoa > Arthropoda > Malacostraca > Decapoda > Palaemonidae > Palaemon > Palaemon carinicauda. The sequence continues at coordinate 114,375,607 of NC_090734.1, read as the reverse complement.
TAGGAGACACGCCTACCCCGTGACGAACCGGAGCGGCAACAAAGCCACCCATCATCCACCACTCGCTCGCACCCCAACCAACGACTTCCAAAGCCACTCACTGCCGCTAATCGGTGCAGTTTTTGTATTACCACTCCAGATTCAGGGCGCTCTATTTAACATGTACAGTATGTCATTTTTAGGGAGGGAAGCCATGTACCAACCGTGTATCACACAATCGTACGTAGTTCATTTTGTGCTTGTATCTTCGCTCTCCCCTCGCACTAAAAAGAACCTGAAAAAACATGTGTGTTTTTCTCATCGGTAACGGTTTCAATTTTAAACATGAAAATTCTTGTTGCCTTGAGCTTTTGTATATAAAGGAGAGTGTTCTATAATAAACAGACTCAGTTGCTTTCATCCTGTCTTTGAGTCACAACCTTCTCATGGCCTGTCACAAACAGCTGATTATGATGACGATGCTATATATATATATATATATATATATATATATATATATATATATATATATATATATATATATATATATATATATATATATATATATATATACTGTATATTGGCGGGTATAGTGTTCATCTTAAAAAAACTGAGGCAAAATTACTTTCAGTTCACAGAAGGAATTATGAGCATCAAATATTGCACTGTTTGATTGTCTAATGTATTTATCTAAATTCAAATATTTAAATCTTTCAATTGGGATACCAATGTAAAAAAAATCTTTAGAAATATAAATACACATAAAATACATACAGATATAAACGATAGATACGAGAGAAATTTATAAATTCAAACGTATGATTTTTCTGAACCAGTCAGATAATTTATGACAAGTGCTGAAAGCATACAAAACCATGAAATGAAAAGGATCTCTCAAATATCTACGACATTTTCTATCAATTCCTCTTCTTAAGGCAAGCTTGTCTCACAATGGCAATTAAAGTTAATTATCTCTTTAATGAGCTTAAATCTATTACACCCTCTGGTGTAAAGAAATAATTAGCGCTTTAAGTTGTATCGTAAATATAAAGAGAAGTAAACATATCTTTTAGGGAATTAATACCTATTGCCATCCTTCTTTTTTTTTTAAAAGCCCCCCCACATTACTGTACTATTGATGAGGGTACCAGAAAGCTCAACGAGGGCTAATTGTAATCGCTTTGAGGTCATAAGCAGGCACAGCTTATCATTAACTTCAGTAGGGTGTATTTATCTAACTACTCGGTCTTTCCTTTGAAATCTGCGAAGAGCTGTAGCTATTTAGGGATAAATAGTCTAAGCATTCGAAATTTACTTATTTCTCCGTTGGTAAAAACTTGTGTTGTAGTATATAACCTAAGCTTAAATTATATATGTATGACTTTGTTCTTTGTTTGCGGGATATAAAGATACATTAATATGTACAATTAGGCATAAGATATAGCACAACAATGATAGACTAATGCAGTTGATTAGGATTTTTTAACTGAGAGTAATTAATGGGAAATTCTCACAGACTTATCAGTGTAAGGTAAAATTCTTAGATGAGAGATGAAAAATTAAATGTCATTTCAAAAAGTGCAAGGAACGCACAATTCCAGGGAGAGTTTGATGGAGGAACGCTTCAAGAGATAGAGGAGATGGAGGTGGAGAACATCATGTGTAATTACGAAGAAGGAAACAAGTTAAAAGTTGCACTGAGGCTTACATGGATGTTGAAAATATTCAGACGATTCTAAGAATGATTTAAGATGTTCCTAAGCTGCAAAAAGGCTTTGTGCAAACAGAAGTATCGGGCCTGTTGGAGGTTGGCTGACATGTTTAAATTGCAAAGAATTAAATGAAAGGCCATGATAAAAGAAATGAAAGAAAGCATGGAACAATAAAGCAAGTATGATCTGTGTAAGGTTGAGATGATTGGTTCATATTTTAGGTGATTTAATCCTTCCAAAGGGGTTTGATAGCATCTCCAAAAATGCGACATGGTAGATGCCAGAAAGAGATTAGGATTAAGGAATTTTGCTGAAGTGAAAAATAATATAATATAACATATTTGTACAATTATTTGTCTTGAAATTTTACGTGTAATAAAATAATTAGAAAGAATAAGATTAGTAATACAGAAATAAAAAGTAGCAATGATTAAAACTGAAAATTGCTGTTACAGAAAGTATGTAGAATCTGGTGTTTATAAACAGACTCAACATTATGAATTTTTACGCAAGTAGAGCTTGGATATATATATATATATATATATATATATATATATATATATATATACACACATATATATGTATATATATATATATTTATATATTTTTATATATAATATATATATATATATATATTTATATATATATATATATATATATATATATATATATATATATATATATATATATATATATACATAAAGTACGAATGACATGAACGCAAAAGGTTTGGATATGACAAGATATAATTGTCGACGATGAGCAGTAAAGGAGCATGAAATTTAGGAAGGCCAAGTTGACAAAAACGGAAAAGAAGTGCATAGGTAAACAGATGTCTATAAGGATGGTTGGATGGTTAGTTCTATCATATTCCCTTGCCCTAAGCCAGATAAGGGTTATAGCTTAGTTAATAATAATAATAATAATAATAATAATAATGATAATGATAATGATAATGATGATGATGATGATGACAACAATAATAATAATAATAATAATAATAATAATAATAATAATAATAATAATAATAATAATAATAATAATCAGAGATCTGTAAATTTACAAGAATTAAATGAGATGCGTTTGTATGGTTCAGTATGGAACTGGGTGGTTCAATATCCTCTTAATTCATTTATGATACGCATTAGTTGTAACTTATTTTTGTCTTACTGTCACCTTTTTTATGACATTTGAAACAGATATTTGATTATTTTTTAATTAC
>NC_090734.1:114360194-114367694 GCF_036898095.1 Palaemon carinicauda | reverse complement strand
AATCTTTACCTTGTTCATATCATATACAAATAAAAGTAAATACATACATATATGCAAACTGATATATATATATATATATATATATATATATATATATATATATATATATATATATACATATCAAATATAATGTTTATTAATATATATAATGAATACAAATATACGGTTTATATATATATATATATATATATATATATATATATATATATATATATATATTTATCATATATACATATCAAATATAATGTATCTCAATATATATAATAAATACAAATATACGGTTTATATATATATGCATATATATATATATATATATATATATGTGTGTGTGTGTGTGTGTGTGTGTGTGTGTATTACTACTACTATTAGCCAAGCTTCAACCGTAGTTGGAAAAGCAGAATGCTCCAACAGGGAAAGGTGCCAAGTGAGGAAATGAAATAAGAGAACAGGAAATAAACTAAATAAGTGATAAATATAGAATATAAAATATTTTAAGACTGGTAATGTTAAAATAGATCAGTCATATATAAAGGGCTGAAGACCTGACACGAGAACAATGCTCGAAACAATGTAGAATGAAAGAAGTAAATTTCCTATGCATAACCTGATCACCATAAATCTTTAAAATCTTCCTCAACTAGAAAAGCACTCAGTGCAGACCTCAGCCACGGCAGCTTATTTCTCGAAACTAGCTTTCCTTTCCCAAAATCAGTTCAGACCCTAAGGCGTATTTGAAGTCTGTGTGACAACCTAGTGCGAACTTGGGTTAAGGTTAGGGTTAATTCATTCGACCTTTAACTTGACCTTGACCTTGACCTTTGCAGTATGACTTTCAAAATTGATTCACTTCCACATCACAACATAAGAGTGAATCCCCGAAAGTTTTACTACACTATAGGTAAAATTGTGGTCAGGAAGGTGTTCACAAACACACAAACGGACGAAAACTTAACCTCCTCCCATCTTCGTTGACGGAGGTCATACGCCCATTTTTAGTGCAATTGGAGAAGAAAAAGACCAAATGTGTTTCTCAAGTAAATTTGAAATCAAGAATCCCACATAGAATTCCAAGAATTTTACATAGTTAAAGATATATCGTCAATGCAAAGTTCTAAATGTTAATAAGCTACTATCCTTGACCTACTTAAAATTCTTCGTTATAGTTAAACTTAAGTATACTGTATAGGGATTTGTATATAGGGATTTCACTGAAACACTCCAGTAAGGTCGTAAGCGATATAATAGGTGAAAAGATCAATATAAACAAAACACACTGGATGAGCTGTGAATAGTGGCGGGCTGCTTAAGAGACCGATTGCAGTACTACCAGATAAAAACAATTTGTTAAGCACCCCGCATAACATGGTATAAATATTACATAACGTTGCCTAATGATCTTACGAACATTGATACTTGCATTTCCGTATTCCTGACACAACACTATGCTAAAATGTGTATTAGAAATACAGATACATATAATGTTAATAATAACTGTACATATAAGTAAGTAAATATAAGAATAATCATAATAAATATTCATGAAAAAATCATACTTTTGAGTTTTGTTAAGGTTCAACTTCAACCAACATAAATCACACCATTTACTAATTTTAGAAAAGATCTATATTAAGGGATTCAGTAAACCACAGGTCTACATTCAGGATATGAACTGATGCAAAAATAGTAGTATCAACTTCATAATTATGCAACTTCATAACAGAATGACCTGGAGTACAGCGAACGTTGCAGTATGGCAGTAACAGAAATATCTTGCTTATCGATGTATCAACTAGAATTTTATTGATTTAAACGCCTACAATTGGTCCCACGGTGGAGCGAAGACCAGTAAGTTGAGTTCATTAACCTACATAAACGTAGATAAAATAATATATATATATATATATATATATATATATATATATATATATATATATATATATATATATATGTGTGTGTGTGTGTGTGTGTGTGTGTGTGTGTGTGTGTATGTATGTATATATACTGTAAATGTGTTTATATATAAATATATCATAAAAATCACAGGGAAACATGAGGCTTAGGTGCAAAAAAGAAAACAAAAGTAGGGGAAATGGGTAGGTGTATAAATCACAGGCAATTCTCCTACATTATTGATTGTTTCTTTATGAAAGAAAATAAAATAAAACTTACATTTTACATAATTTACATTCTTTACTTAAATAAGGCCGTTTCCCTAATTGCAATATATTACTGATTATTTCTTAGTAATTTTCCTTTCCTTCATTTATATTTTACGATGTTTGGTGAGATTATGGAGACTAGTCACTTATGTGATATCCTTAGTTTAAACTAAAATTTCAATGTATTAGAATGGTTCCCTTTTTGGCTGATAGGAAAGGTGGGTGAAATACGAATGGCGACAATGAGCTAACTAACAATTTTATGGAATAGAGTTTGCAAAGGTAAGTATTAATGGTATTTTCGAATAATAAAAAAATCATAAAAAAATAATACCCTACATTTATTTGCCCTGTATTCAGAACATACCCTTTTTTACAATTCCTAATGTTTCGAAAAACTGCGTTAAAATAGAGTATTTTTTTCCAGGAATAGGGTATAATGGCCAATACCTTACCAAACATACTACAACCGTGATAATCATAAGAAAACTATCAACAATGAGATCAATAAGCGATGAAAATAAAATAACTAAAAATTAGCTAGGATTGCAAAATTGAATAAAATAGTTTAAACGATACTCAGGAATGGCAGAGGCAAGGAACAAGGACAAATGTCCTAACAGGACAATGCACTATAGACTGACTTTTATGCGTATGATCAGCTCCCAAGCCCCCTCTCCACACAAGCTAGACCAGGCAGGGCCAGACAATGGCTGCTGATGACTCAGCAAGTAGACCTGTAGGCTTCCTCAAACACACCATCTCTAACTCACAAGGATAGTGAAGCTGCAGCCACTACAAAAAATTACTGAGCTTGAGCGGGTTTCGAACCCCCGTCCAAAAAAATCCTCAGGCAGGGACGTTTCCAATACGCTACCACAACCTCATTGACAATAAATTAATTAAATTAATTGAATTAAAAAAAAGAAACTACCAAAAAGGGAAATTAAATGATAATTTGGAGAGTCAACAGTCAGGAAAATTGCCACTACTGAGACGAAACTGATCGAGGACAAATGTTTAATAAATATCATTAAATTAATTTTTTTTCATATTACATATTATACCCGGATGTCACCTCGCAAATGCCAGCGATGTTACTGACTTCTCCCGGAATGTCTTTATGGATGCAGTGGAGGCTGCTGTTATACGATACTAGTTCCCACTGTTCATGTAATATTGATTTGCAGAAGGACCTCGCAGCATTGTGTGTGTGTTAAGATTGTCTTGCCTTGTGCAAGACACAGGCTCTTGCGCTGGCAGGCCGTAAGCATTCATATCAGGTGGTGATTTGCAGGGGGCAAAATATCATCAATGAATGAATTCCCTATTGCATAGTGTGGTCAAAAGATGCCAAGAGAAAGAAATTTAAACACAGAAGAAAAAGAGAGAGAGAGAGAGAGAGAGAGAGAGAGAGAGAGAGAGAGAGAGGAGAGAGAGAGAGAGAGAGAGATGAGAGAGAGAGAGATGAGAGAGAGAGATGAGAGAGAGAGAGAGAGAGGGTCATGTTGAGTAAACCTAGAGGAGACTCTTTAGCTATGATAGGCAGCTCTTTTAGAAGGACACTCCAAAATGAAACTATTGTTCTCTTGTCTTGGGTAGTGCCATGGCCTCTGTACCATGGCCTTCCACCGTCTTGCTTGAGGGTTCACTAAGGCACAGTAATCTATCATCTTTATCTCCCTCATTTTTTTTTTCTTTTTTTTTTTTGAAGGATTTTTGGTTTATATATGAGATCTAATTTAGAGTTGTTACTGTTCTTAAAATATTTGATTTCGATTGTTTATTACTTCGCTTGTAGTTTGTTTATTTCTCTGTTTTCTTTCCTCGCTTGGCTATTTTCCTTGTTAGAGCCTTTGGGCTACAGCATCTTGCTTCCCCAACTAGGTTTGTAGCTTAGCTTGTAGTAATAATAATAATAATATTAATAATAATAATAATAATAATAATAATAATAATAATAATAATAATAATAATAATAATAATGCGGTCCACTAACCAAATCTCAGTCGTTTAGTAATCAGGAGTTCGTCGAAGCCCCCAATTTCTCTGTATACAAGTTTCTAGAATACTGTACTTGGCAACTGAAAACCTCCATACACTACCAAAATAAATATACATTGCACTACAAAGATTTGCTCCTCTTTTGCCTTATTTTCCTGGCATAGTTGACAAGCTAATGAACAAAAGCTTATGAAAATGAATATCTTGAACCAATAATATACACAGACACATACATAAACCTCTACAGTGATACAATTAAATACATATATACATATACCCCTACATACATTTCTGGATATATGCGTAAGCTCACACACATTTTTAGTTGGCATTTTTTATTATCTTTTTAACGGTCCTCTTGAAATGTAAGTAAACGTCCTGTTTTCTCCTTCAGATGCCTTGAAGTTCCGAATGGCGACCAGTAGTGGCATCGTTGCTAAATATGACTGGATATAACAACAAAGCACCTGGCCCTGCACTGTCATCTGCTCACCGCGGAAACTTTTAAAGGGTTACTGTTATATGTTAGCTTCCATTTACGACGTAGAACAGCGAAGAAATTAAATTAAAGAGGTATCTCGTCCACTAGCAATTCTTTAGGAATATATGTACAATAGATGCAAAGAATTGACATATGCGAGCTTGTGTGTGTTTCACTTCTTATTACTATTATTATTATTATTATCATTATTATTATTATTATTATTATTATTATTATTATTATTATTATTATTATTATTATTATTATTATTATTATTACTACTACAAGCTAAACTACAACCATAGTTTGAAAAGCAGGATGCTATAAGGCCGGGGGCTCCAACATGGAAAATAGCAGTGAGGAAAGGAAACAAGGAAAAATAAAATATTTTAAGAACAGTAACATTAAAATATTTCCTATATAAACTAAAAATCTTTTAACAAAACAGGAGGAAGAGAAATTACATAGGAATGTATGCCAGAGTGTACCCTCAAGCAAGAGAACTCTAACCCAAGACAGTGAAAGACCATGGTACAGAGGCTATGGCACTACCCAAGACTAGAAAACAATGGTTTGATTTTGGAGTGTCCTCCTAGAAGAGCTCCTTAACATAGCTAAAGAGTCTCTTTTACCCTTACCAAGAGGAGAGTAGCATGAAGAGGAATTGTTGATAATCTCAGTGTTGTCAGGTGTATGAGGACAGAGGAGAATATATAAAGAATAGGCCAGCCTATTCGGTGTATATGTAGTCAAAGGGGAAGTGAACCGTAACCAGAGAGAAGGATCTAATGCAGTACTGTCTGGCCAGTCAAAGGACCCCCATAACTCTCTAATGGTACATAAAATATATATAACTCGTGTAACATAAAAGAGTGGAGGTAATCAAATGCTCGATATAGGTATTGTATATAAAAATACAAAACATATGTATTAACCATTTTCTTAAAGGTTTAAGATCGCTTCATTAATTTTTTTAACAGAACTCATATACATACAGATATGTATACATCAAAGTAGGTAGGCAAACTGCTGGATTTACTGTATGGGATCGCCCACCAGGGCATTGGTATTCACGAGAAGGGAACCCACAAACACAGACACACACACACACACACACACACACACACACACATATATATATATATATATATATATATATATATATATATATATATATATATATATATATAATGTATATAAATACATATATATAATACATATATATATATAATTAGGTAGCAGGTTGACCAGGGCACAGGCCACCCATTGAGATACTACCGCTAGAGAGTTATTGGGTCTTTTAACTACATTGGAGCCCTCTTCCTAGTTACGGCTCATTTTTCCTTTAGCTACACATACCAAATAGTCTGGCCTAATCTTTACACTTCTCCTCTGTCCTCATACACTGAGATTAAGAAACAGTTCATCTTCACTTAAGGGGTTCACTACTGCAATGTAATTGTTCAGTGGCTACTTTCAACTTGGAAGAGTCTTTAAGCTATGGTAAGCAGCTCTTCTAGGAGAAGGACACTCCAAAATTAAACTAATGTTCTCTAGTCTTGGGTAGTGCCATAGCCTCTGTACCATGATCTTCCACTGTCTTGGAGTAGAGTTCTCTTGCTTGAGGTTACACTCAGATCATACTATTCTGTTTTTATTTTATTCCTCTTGTTTTTTTAGTTTATAGATGAAAGATCCAATTTAATGTTGTTGCTGTTCTTATTTTAATTGCTCGGTAATTCTCTTTTAGTTTATTTATTTCCTTGTTTCCCTACCTCACAAGGCTATTTTTTTCCTGTTGGAGCACTTGGGCTTATAGCATCCTGCTCTTCCAACTAGGGTTGTACCTTAGCTTAATATAATAATAATAATAATAATAATAATAATAATAATAATAATAATAATATATCCTCAGAAACCGTTAAGAGGTGCAACTAGCTGAAATAGACAACTAGGCTGAATGCTATAGCACTCCACTCGGGTTTGTTCGGTCCGTAAATCTCTCTTAGCCTCAGACACCCAAATCGTAAGTAGATTCCAGCATCTGCTGCTGTCGAGAAAACAGATGTTGGACAAGCAGTCACCCGTAATGACTTCTTGTGCCATTCCTTACAAGGAAAAAGGACACTATATATATATATACTATATATAATATATATATATATATAATTTATATATATACACATATATATATGTATGTATATATACATGTATATATATATATATATATATATATATATATATATATATATATATATGCATACATACATGAATATATACACATATAAATGTGTATATATATACACATATATATGTGTATATATATACACATATATATATATACATATTATATATAAATATATATAGGAGTTGGCCAGGGCACCAGCCACCCGTTGAAATACTACCGCTACCGAGTTATTGGGTCCTTTCACTTTCCAGACAGTACTACACTGGATCCTTCTCTCTGGTTACAGCTAATTTTTCTTTGCCTACATATACACCACAGTCTGGCCTACTCTTTCCACATTCTCCTCTGTCCTCATACACCTGATAACACTGAAATTCCAATATAATTCTTCTCTCGCTCAAGGGGTTTAACTATGAACTGTACTTGTTCAGTGGCTACATTCGTCTTGGTAAGGGTAGAAGAGACTCTTCAGCTATGGTAAGCAGGTTTTCTAGAAGGACTCTCCAAAATCTAACCATTCTTCTCTAGTCTTGAGTAGTGCCTTAGTCTCTGTACCATGGTCTTCCACTGTCTTAAATTATCGTTCTCTTGCGGGTACAATCGGGCACACTATTCTATCTTATTTTTCTTTTTCTTTTTTTGAAGTTTTTATAGTTTATATATGAAAG
>NC_090734.1:114342694-114347694 GCF_036898095.1 Palaemon carinicauda | reverse complement strand
AGCAACTCGACACAATATCAAGATTAAGAGCGTCTGAAGACCTTGTTATGAAACATGTCTAGCCTCCCCATTAAATTATTGTAAATAAGTATAAATCGAAGAAGTTCAAGTCGAATGGGGCTCAAGATCATAGGTTATCTTTACTTAGAAGCAAAGACTTAAGGTCTTGTAGCAACAAAATCTATGACAAGAAAAGAATAAGATGGAAGGCTATCATGATTACTTTCTACTATTCCTCTTTATAACATGATAATCAACAGTAAATATTACTATTCCTCCTACTATACTAAATTTTTTTTAATGAGGCGCATTTGCACCGACTCGCAGCGGTGCCCTTTTAGCTCGGAAAAGTTTCCTGCACTCTGATTGGTCAGAATTATCTTGTCCAACCAATCAGCGATCGGGAAACTTTTCCGAGCTAAAAGGGCACCCCTGAGAGTCGGTGCAAATCTGCCTCACTAAAAAGAATTGACTATAAATGTCCTTACCTTCTTGAGGTTGTGGGCGAATGAAAATCTCCTGGAGGAGACATGGCTTTCCTCTGCGGCACGGGCGTCACACTTCCCTCCCTGAGCGTGTCTTGGGACGCCCTACGACTCATTAGAGGGGAATTCTGCCATTTCTCCTTGAACCTCCTGCGGGCGCTAGGAGTACCAGGGGAATCATCTAATCCCCGACGTGGCAAAGTGGGTGTCTGGATACCCACAGAGCGCGTCTTGGGCGCCGGAGATGGGGGCGCAGTTGTAGGCGTGGGCGTAGTAGAAGTAGAGGTAGAGGCGGTGGTGTCCTGAGAGACGGTGGAGTTTCGGTCGCTTTTCCGATTCTTCCGGCGGGGAAATGGCGAAAGGGCGTATTGAAGGAAGGACGCCATTTTTTTAGCTTTATCAAATACAAGACTCGATACTATATAGGTTATTTTACCATAATCGCTCAGCTTGCTTATTCTCTTAACTAATCCATTTTTAATACTGATCTTAAACTATTAAATTCTTATACTGACACTTAACATCACAACACTAAATATTTCGCGATAAATGACCTAAGGTCATCTACTGCCACCATTTTACACTTCTACTAGGAAAACATCCTTTGCAAATCAAAGATAAGCTATTAATTATTAATAAATCACGATGTCCTTCAGTCGTTGTTTCTCCACAAGGCGCAAAGGAAGGTAATCATAAAAGTCGTTTCTATATTCAGCGACCGATCCATGCTTTCCTAAAGACCGGCAGCGCTGACGTCACACCCTGGAAAAGGAGAAGGATAGATATAATTTTCAATACAGAAAAGAACTGGGACTTTCATAGAAAGTGAGAGATAGATAAATTCAAAAGTACACGCACACACATAGCATGCAGTTACCTTGGGCCTTCTCGCAGGTATATGCTTCATATATATATACAAATATATATATATATATATATATATATATATATATATATATATATATATATACATATATATATACATATATACATATATATAGATATGTATATATATAATGTGTGTATATACATACACACATTAGTGGTGGCCCTTGGTACCTTTATCAGGGCATGCTATAACTTTAATTTTAATAAATGGGTTTACGAATACAGGCAGTATGTTATTTATATCATGGTTTTACATAAAATAATCAAAAGCATTAAAAGATATATCCGAGTAAAAGGACGTATAAAACAGTGGCAAACAGGTCGCTCATGCTCATTTTAAAATAAGAAATACAATATGCCGCATTTACCCAACATATTTCTAAAGAGATATTTGGCTTCATTTTTTTTTTTTTTTAAACTTGCTTAACTAAATTGTGAGAGTATTCCATATTTTCAATTTTTTTCTTCAAGAAAGATTTTTCGATAAATATCAAAGAAAAATTCGATAACCTCTCATCTGTTAGTAACCCCGCCACCACCCACCCCCCCAAAAAAAACTTGATTGACATACGAAGTGGTAATTTGCTTGGCTAAAATTAAACTAACAGGTAAGAGTACTTCTAGAAATACTTATCTGGTTTGTTATTACAAAGATTTCGTTCGAAATTCACTAACTGGCAACTACAATGCGTATCTCATAAACTTATTTTTTTCCTACATTGAAGGCTTAATATTTTTTTCCTACATTGAAGGCTTAATATTTTTTTCTTACATTGAAGGCTTAATATTTTTTTCCTACATTGAAGGCTCTATTAAGCAAAGTAAGCTAACATATGATGCAAACATATCTTATCTACGATGTATATAATTATCATAAGAAAAAAAAATAATGTAATAGTAACTATTTCAAAGAATAGTAATTGCTTCAAACCAAAAAAACGAAACAATTATAAAATTTTCGTTCAACACAGGATGACCAACATTAACTATGTATATTTCAAGCAGTATGGAAAGAAATATTTAATATCATACAGAATTACCAATTATGTTAGCGAAGATGCATGAAACCATGTAAGTATCAATTTAATATAAAGAAAAAATCCTTGTAACAATAAACATAACGAACCGTGAATGGACTTAAATTCAACAGAGAAGTTGGGTGGGTTGGCCATTCTGATATTCGCATTTATGAATTGACCGTTCGGACTCTACTTCATCTTTAGCTTCAGTTTCGACCAACGACACAAACGTAACAATATTTACCCAACTAATGAATTACCAGTCATGGACTACTAATGTTTGGGGGGGGGGGTTGTCTTAAAATCCTCATCGCCAGACAGTAATACTAAGGCATTGGCCATGAACCCAGTATTTCCCCCCCCCCCCCCCCCCCCCCGCCCTTAAACCGTAGTCGTAGCCTTTGGACGAACACAGCGATCTTTGAGAAAAGAACGTTTTGCCTTTCAATTATAGAACTAAGGAAATGATTCTACAGTTAATCACTGATACGTATTATCATATAAAGAGGATGACTTGAATAAAATATACTAACTGGCAACCCCATTGAGTTTCTAAAGAACTACGGACAATGTATTTTGCAATTTGTTACATCAGATTTAACGCCGACTGTACATCATTTATACAAACTAACATGTGAAAACACACAAAGCTAATTCCCATTTAAACTTTTTTTTTTTCTGAAAGACTTTATTGTGCGTTCATATCTTTATATTATTATTATTACTTCCTTAGCTACAACCCTAGTTAGAAAAACAGGATGCTATAAGCCAAAAGGCTCCAGCAGGGAAAATATCCCAGTAAGGAAAGGAAACAAGGAATAAAATATTCTAGGAACAGCAACAACTTCAAAATAAATATTTCCAACATAAACTATAAAAACTAACAAAACAAGAGGAAGATAAATAAGATAGAATAGTACACCCGAGTGTACCCTCAAAGACAACTCCAACCCAAGACAGTAGAAGGCCATGGTACAGAGGCTATGGGACTATCCAACACTAGAGAACAATGGTTTGATTTAGAGAGTGTCCTCCAAGAAGAGCTGCTTAACATAGCTAAAGAGTCACTTCTACCCTTACCAAGAGGAAAGTGGCCATTGACCAATTACAGTGCAGTAGTTAACCCCTTGAGCGAAGAAGAACCGTTTGGTAATCTCAGTGTTGTCAGGTGTATGAAGACAGAGGAGAATATGTAAAAAAAAATAAATAAATAAATAAATAGGCCAGACAATTCGGTGTATAAGTAGGCAAAGGGAAAATGAACCATAACCAGAGAGAAGGATCAGTCAAAGGACCCCATAACTCTGTAGGGGTAGTATCTCAACGGGTGGCTGGTGCCCTGACCAACCTACTACCTATAAAACTATGGAAGCTCCACGGTATTATTTTAGACACATGTCAAGCGTCATGATTTCTTCAAGGATGCTTGTCGAATAGTTAAATGAATATGTGAGAGTAGCTTGTCTCTGCTGAGCTGACTCCTCTTTTGCTAAAGAAAGGTCAGTCCAAGGTTTCTGCAGTTACTATCCAATTACTATTAACTTTGTTTCTCTAATTTATCGAGTTGTAAGTAAGGCTGTTCTGAGCATGAAGTCTGTTCACGGTGGGGCTTGAACTTTTCTGGAAAAAAATGTTCATAGCCTTTCAAATGGTATTTACCTTCAGGTTTGTGGTGGCTTATGTGGTAACGTCCCTCACTGATGATTGCTAGACTGGGATTTGAGTCCCAGTCAAACTTGTTAGTTTCTTTGGTCGCTGCAATCTCACCATCCTTGCAAGCTAATGATGGGGGTTTGAGGGAGCCTACAGGCCTATCTGCCGAGTCATCAGCACCTATTGCCTGGCCCTCCTTGGTCCTAGCTTGGGTGGAAAGGGAGCTTGGGTGCTGATCATATGTATTTATAGTCAGTCTCTAGGGCATTGTCACTGTCCCTTGCCTCTGCCATTCATGAGAGGCCTTTAAACTTTAAACCTTCATTTGCAACCAGGTCTGACACACCTGTTCATTTTGACCGATAACTGATTCCTTCCTGAGCCTAATTATGCAAACGTTCCTCAAAAACTGCCCATCTGTATGAAGATTGAGGGATATGTGGATTTAGAACCTTATCTTTCAATATGTTAGTGATTCTTCCTGTTCATTAGAAAGTACAAAAAATATTAACCATTCTCGGTAATTTGACTTTTGACTCCCCATAGAACTCGGTAATTGATATTTTTTAGGAAATGTTTAGTGGCAATTTGTATCTAACACCATTAGCAATAAAATGTTATAAATAATTTATTGTGTAAATAATAGCAGGGTAAATAAAATAAAATATTGAGAAAAACATGTCTATTTCAACCTTCAGAAATTCTGGTTTGGCAAAAAATGGGTTAAAATAGACCCTTAAAATTAAAATTTCGGCTGGCATCCACCCTATCCCATAGCACCACCCCATGGCCTAACTATTTCCACTGAATGTGTCTCTAATATGCAAGTATTTTCAAATTTGATTTTTTTACCTTTGTTTCCTCTACTATCAATCGTTTAGAATTATTTCCCTCCCACTGTGTGCTCTAAAACCTGCTACAAGTGAAAAAGAAAACCTGCTACTGGTGAAAAAAA
>NC_090734.1:114315194-114337694 GCF_036898095.1 Palaemon carinicauda | reverse complement strand
GTATTCCTGTATAATTAATGAAAATTCTGCATATGTTACAGTCTACATTCCCTAGCACTTAGCATTCATACTTCCATAGCCTTGTTCAAACTTATAATGCAATTAGTAGATGAACATAATTACCCTTCACGTCTCGTCCCAATATAACCAAAAAAAACGTATTGAGCAGAAGGGATAGAGAGACTTACTTGCACCAAAACATGAACTAGTGACTGCAATTTGCCGTGGATTTAATATACTAGGTGGAAATCTTGAGTAAGAGGGAAATACATACCAGAGCTCATGAGATAACAACTAAAAAGTTATAGCTCTCGATATAGTGCATCGAAATTATGAAATTATCTTTAGTTTTAGGTCAATTGTTTTAGTAACTGTCTCTACATGCAAGGGCGTTCGTTATATTCCGGTTTGGTGCCTGTTTCTTTTATTGGCCGCAGAACTTACGTCCAAGTTAGCAGAGCTATTCGAACACAGCACTGACCATACACGGACAATATTTTAATGTTAAATCTCAAGGGAATATCATGCAATACCTCTTCCTGCCGCGTTTGAATAAGAAAACGACCAGAAAAAGTTGCTAGTGAAAGAAAGCCTAGGAGATAGTATGATAAACATGTGACAGCAATTAAAAAGAAGGATACGCACATACGATTACCGAGTCTAGCGGTCCGAACTTAACACCCTTGGCGGGTGACATCTGACCACGACGAGAGATCTTATCACCAGCGGAAGCTCAGTCTAACTAATCTTCATTCAAGTGTTGCCTAGACAAGGAATTTCATTCTTATTACTAATGTCGTGAAATAAACACTGGACATTTCCCGATACAAATTATATATAATTTCACTAAAATAAATACTGGACATTTGCTGAAACAAACTGTATATAATTCTATTACTAATGACGTGAAATAAACACTGGATATTTGCCGATACAAAATATCTATATAAGTAGCTAATACTATTCGTAAAATTTTCTTATCAACATACAAGAGAAAACTACATGTGATGTGTGTGGTGACATTCATATTCTTAAAATATCTGGTTTATTAACATTTCCCGCATTCATAAAGCAAATGCAAGCGTTTTCCTTTCATAATTCAGTGTTTTAATCTTTTGGTACTTGTGGATCATCAGTTTTTTTCTTATTCTGGCAACGACCCACTATAGTTGACTTACATCCTAGCACTATATTATTCATCTTATCGAGAATTGTGACTACTTTTCAAACAATTTCGAGCTATTTCCTTTAAGCTTGTTGGGGCAACTGACCAACGGAGGTCCACAGACACACACACACACACACACACACACACATATATATATATATATATATATATATATATATATATATATATATATATATATATGTGTGTGTGTGTGTGTGTTTGTGTGTGTGTGTGTGTGTGTGTGTACAGAGAGAGAGAGAGAGAGAGAGAGAGAGAGAGAGAGAGAGAGAGAGAGAGAGAGAGAGAGAGAAGTCTGTGTGTATGTGTTGTGAGTGCGAGCGTTTTACACCCATGCGTGTATGATTGCGTGCGAAATTGGGTTAGTTTGTGTGTGAATATATAGAGGTGGGCTACTAATACAACATGTGTTTGCTTTTAATGTTTAGACATCCAACCATCCACAGCCCACGAGCAGAATCAACAAGCACACCAAAGCCAGACAAAGGTTCTGATCATATAACAGCCTCAACATGCACTCAGATCAAGACACATGTACATCACCCACAATAACAAAATACCAACAATACTAACGACCACAATAAAAACGAGAAATAAAAAAAAAAAAAAAAGGTCGCCCAAAAAGAAGAAGTCTTGGAACGTCATGAGACGAATGCTACCCAGTCGAGTGTTGAGGGTAAAGTGTGTAATTACAGGAGGCTGCAGCTCAAGATGACATGACCAGTCAGTCAAGGGCAATCAGGTCTTCAGACTCTTTATTTTGATTTTGTTTAGTGGTAACGCGTTCGCCTTGCATTCGCATGGCAGCAGATCGATCCCAGCCCGGGACCATGAGTTTAAGCTATTTACTGGGGAGGCCACAGCTGTGGTTGGGTACCATAGCTGGGGCTTGAGCTTGCCCGGCTGACGTTCTGGTGAGCATCAATTTTGATGAAACTGGGACTAAAACGAGACACCTTTAATCTTTAAGTTCATAATACGTTTCCGATTTGTAGATTCCATTGTAGAAATAACAGTCATTTTCCAAAATCATTCATCAGATTTTATTTATCTCTCTCTCTCTCTCTCTCTCTCTCTCTCTCTCTCTCTCTCTCTCTCTCTCTCTCTCTCTCTCTAGTGATTCCCTTATTAAGTATCACGGTTCTAATTCGCAAACAAAGAGATGGAGGCACGTTTTGTTAAACCCATTATATCTCTGTTGATCTTTGCATTGAATTATGGGAACAGTAATTAACTGGCTGTTTTCAATCGCAGGTTAAGATGGAGAGATAAAAGGAAAGATATATGGCTGATCATATCTAATTAATTAATATCAAACCCCAAACGTTGTACACACTGAAAAAGCAAGAAAAGAAACAAAGTATTCACTTATACATTTTATATTCCTACACAAACAATAACTCACTAGATTCCAAATGGAGACGAATAAAGTCATTTCACTGAATTAACATTTATCACACAAAGTTTGAACACTTTAGGGATAATTACAGACCTACCATCAAATTGAAAAAAAAATTAACAGTCTATGAATAGAAATCAAGACATATTAAATAGAATAATTTTTTTTTTTTTTTGTAGTTCAACCATAAGTCAAGTTTTTTTAGATTTATCAGACTATTAAGTCAAAGTTGACTCATATAGAGCTGGTCTGAATAAATTTTGGTGATATAAAATATAAAATACAGTATATTATATACATCTAACTACTAAAAATATAAATTAAAGATAATAATCCCAGTCAAGTAATCTAAATGTCTCAGATGCTGAGTTTCTGAAGCACGATAAAAATTCTCCCACCCTTAATTACATTGTTTTTAGGCTTGAATGTCTTTTTCGCGTTATAACCACGAAGGAAATTATATTAAAACCGTCTTGAAGATTTCACTGCAAGATCGTTAGATAGTACCTACGCTTACCAAGATATATGAGAATAGATGACTTTGGTATGTGCAATTACTAGACGTTAATTTACCTGTTCAAGACGATTTAAATTTTCATGTAAAAATTTTAACAATTAGTATACCTTATTAGTATAAAAAAAATCTACATGATAAGGGCTTGAGTGATCTCTTTAGCCGTACAACTTTTAAAAGAAATCTGTAGTTTATATAAATATATATATATATATATATATATATATATATATATATATATATATATATATATATATATATATATATATATATATATATTACTTATCAGTCACAAAACTGCACGTGACAGATATTAAAGTGTAAAATCCACAGGAAACAGGAAAGGAAAAGACCAGGTACCAAGTGCTTTCGTGTATTACGCACACTTCTTCAGGGTACAAAGTACACTTTGTACCCTGAAGAAGTGTACGTAATACACGGAAGCGCTTGGTACCTGGTCTTTTCCTTTCCTGTTTCCTGTGGATTTTACCCTTTTATATATATATATATATATATATATATATATATATATATATATATATATATATATATATATATATATATATATATATATATACATATACATATACATATATATATATATATATGCCATTACAAGTCCACTGAAGAAGAAAGGCCTCAGACATGCCTTCCACTTACATCTGTTTGCAGTCTTTCGATGTCAATATATCGTCTTTTCTTCCTTCCTTGGCTTCTTTTGTAACCTGTAGGGACCCATTCTGTTATTCTTAATGTCAATCTATTATCTGTCACTCTAATCATATGTCCTCCGCATGTCCATTTCTTTTCTTACTTGTTAGAATATCCTCTACTTTAGTTTGTTCTCGTATCCATGATTCTATATTTCTGTCGCTTGGTATGATTTCCACCTTTATTTTTTCCACAGCTTTTTTTATTGTAATTAGCTTATGTTCCAAGGCTCCAAGTGTCTGATGCATAAGTTAATACTGGTAGAACCATCTCAATAAACATTCTTCTTTTTAGAGAAGTGGCATTTTACCTTTCATAATCTCATTTGTTTTCCAAGAGCTCTCCATCCCATACATATCCTTCTTTCAATTTCGGCCTTGTTGTCCTGGGGAAACTCTTACTTACTGTCCTAAGCATGTATATCCATTCACAATCTCTAGAGGTTCGTCCACAACTATTATTCGTTGTGCCTCTGCATTTTCATTGAACATTATTCATGTTCATTTTCAGTCCTTCATTTCTGCCACCCGTTGAGATACTACCACTAGAGAGTTATGGGGTCTTTTGACTGGCCAGACAGTACTACATTGGATCCTCCTCTCTGGTTACGGTTCATTTTCCCTTTGCCTACATACACACTGAATAGTCTGGCATATTCTTTACATATTCTCCTCTATCCTCATACACCTGACAACACAGATTACCAAACAATTCTTCATCACCCAAGGGGTTACTGCACTGTAATTGTTCAGTGCCACTTTCCTCTTGGTAAGGGTAGAAGAGACTCTTTAGCTATGGTAAGCAGCTCTTCTAGGAGAAGGACACTCCAAAATCAAACCACTGTTCTCTAGTCTTGGGTAGTGCCATAGCCTCTGTACCATGGCCTTTCACTGTCTTGGGTTAGAGTTCTCTTGCTTGAGGGTACACTCGAGCACACTCTCCTATCTTATTTCTCTTCCTCTTGTTTTGTTAAAGTTTTTATTGTTTATATAGGAGATATTTATCGTTGTTACTCTTCTTAGAATATTTTATTTTCCTTTTTTCCTTTCCGCACTGAGCTATTTTCCCTGTTGGAGCCCCTGGGCTTATAGCATACTGCTTTTCCAACTAGGGTTGTAGCTTAGTAAGTAATAATAATAATAATAATAATATTCAAATCTTCTATCACCTTTTGCAATTCCTCCCATGATTCACTAAATAGAACTATGCCATCTGCAAATCTCAAGTTAAGGTATTCCCCATTTTCACAATCTAAATTTTTAAAAAACTTCTAGGCACGCTGTGAATAATTTAGGAAAGATGGAGTCTCCCTGTCTAACTACTTTCACAATCTGATTTTTCTCACTATCTTTATGTACTTATAGGATTGCTGTACTTCCCGAAGAGATTATCTTTAAGTGTTCTAAAATTATTTCATCTATTCCTTGTCTTTAAAGGACTTTCATTACTGCTGAAGTTTTAATAGAATCAAAAACTTTCTCATTGTCTATAAATGCCATACATGGTGGATTGTCACTCTTGATTTTTACATTAGCTGGTTAATTACATGGATATGGTCAGTCGTTGAGTACCCACTTCCAAAGCCTGCCTGCTCTCTTGGTTGATTAAAGCCTAGCTGTCTATCTCTTTGAACCTAAAATAATATTTATATTTTGTATATAACTAAGAGTAAGCTTACAGGGCAGTAATTTTCAGGTCTTTTGTGTCTTTTTTCGTGAATTAGTATAATGATAAAGTTTTCCCAAGCTGTAGATATAAAGCATTCTTGTAGACATTTTGTGTAAAGTTTGAAGAGGTTTACTGCTATAAAATCTCCATCTATTATTAAATCAATTTTCAGGCCATTTTCACCTGCTGCTTTGCATCTTATGACTTTTAATGCTTTCTTTACTTCTCCTACTGTTACTTTTGGTACCGACTCAGTTATTTCATTATTTCTATTGGCAAAGTTATTCATTATTTCATTATTGTATAAAACTGTATAAAAATCCTCTGCAATTTTTATAAAGCCATCTCTTTTGTTGATAATATTTTCATTTTCATTCTTTAAAGCAAATATCTGTTAGTGCCCCGTTACAAGTCTTGTTTCCTAAACTTTATGCTTCTTCCTTTCTTTGATGTTTCCTCAGTTTTGTTCTGATTATGTGACGAATGTCTTGGGGTTTTAGTTTTTATATCATTTTGGATAGTTCTACAAATCATATTTCATTTTACCCTCATTTCGAGCTTTTATTTGTTAGATTTTTGGGGATTTATGATAATTCTCCTTGATCTTGTTTTAGAACTTTCCCATCTATCTCTAGTGATGATTCCAATAAAAAAAAAATGTTAAATTATTATTAATTTCTTAGGTGTATATATATGTGTGTATATATAAACACACACACACACACACACACACACACACACATATATATATATATATATATATATATATATATATATATATATATATATATATTATATATATGTATATATATATATATATATATATTATATATATGTATATATATATATATATATATATATATATATATATATATATATATATATATATATTAGGATATATCAATTATATTTCCATAGGCCATTCTGGTTACAAGGACAAGTGTCAATTGTTGTGTTCCGATCTTCCGCCAGTATTTGTGGGAAGAGGTTACTATCCCCACCACATACCCCCTTGGATATTCAAAATAATTACGTACGGAGAATTTCTCGCCACTGATGATAGCCATCCATCCAAGTACAGACCAGACCCAACGAAAGATCAATACGGTGACCAAGGTGAAGGTATGGAATATTTTGAGACTTATTATTCAGTTTGAAATTTTTTAATGTCAGCATGCCATTAGCAGGAGTCTTTCAGTGTTTGGTGATATTGCATCCTTTACATCAGTCTCCCTTTGCTGTGCACTTTGAGGAAAAAACCTCATCCCCTAATATCAGTACGCACTATCAGTAGACATCCAAAACGCAGCAGTTACTTGAAGTTGCCAGCACGATTTGTAAGAATTGGTCCTTTTCTACCTTCTGTTCTACTGTACATCATTATCGAATAATGGAAGATCCTACTTTTTATCAGCAGTGCTGCAAACATGGCAGTCTACTGATTATATAAATATGTCTACCATATTTTACTTCTAGCGGACAGTGGCACCATCGTTCATAAAAACAAAAGAAGAAATTAAGCTGAGGCAGCAAAGGATTGTAAAGTGACACAGTTCACAGGATTTCGAGCAAATCCTCTCTAAACTACACTTCCTGCAAACTTTAATTTTCTGAAGGATATGCCAATTAATGACCAGACACCGATGAAAACTGTCGAATGATTCATCTTTTATTTGGATACGTTTAGCTTTGTCTCTATAACAATTGTTCTTTTAGACTCTTTAACTATAGTAAGCAGCCTTTCTAGGAGAAGGAAACTGCAAATCAAACCATTGTTCTTTAGTCTTGGGTATTGTCATAACTTCTGTAACATAGTCTTCATCTTCATCTTGGGGTAGAATTCGCTTGCTTGAGGATACACTCAAGCACACCACTGTATCTCATTTCTTTTAACCTTGTTTGTTTATTAATTGAAATTTTCATACTTTATATATGGAGTTTATCTTAATGTGTTTACTGTTCTTAAAATACTTTATTCTAATTGTTCATTATATATCTTGTAGTTTATTAATTTCCTCCTTTCCTTTCCTCACTGAGCTATTTTCCCTGTTAGAGCACTTGGGCTTATAGTATCCTGCTTTTCCAACTAGCATTGTAGCTTAGCTAGCAATAATAATAATAATAATAATAATAATAATAATAATAATAATAATAATAACAAACCATGGAATAATTATCAAAAGCTTAAGCGAGCTCCAGCCGACATGACTTCAAATTAAAGAATGGACCTGAATTGGCTTCTCCAGAAAAAAAGGCACAGATGAAGATTTTGTTTGAAGAGCGGAATTGAAATGGAACACCTTTGTAGTAACCCTAAAGCAACTTCTCAAATCCAAGGCATAACGAGGTCGTATTTATGGCCACAATAAATCTAACAATAGGACCTCGGATGAAAGCGAGTGTATAACCTGACGAAAGAGGTAATATAATAGGGGATCAAGGGAAGACCTACGCCATTGCCCGTTAAACCCTTTTAGCTGGATATCATTACATTACCTACAGAATCTGATGCGGTTCCCTGTCTTCATACGCTCTACGGACTGTACTATCGGCAAAGTAGTTGAATTACATAGCGTACACCAGTAGCTGCGATTGATACCATACTTTCACCAGTAAGGTTTATAGCTTAAATGTGATTTTCTTAACATATTACTTTCACTGACGTCTTATTTTACAAAATCTATACGAGACACTATATTGTGTAAGCACTCTCAGTGGAGCGTACATAAGAGAAGAAAATTCAAGCATGTGAAAGCTACGAGACAAACAGATTGAAAATCTCATTATTTATTTGAGTGTGATTGTGTTTGTACGTATTTACGGATTATCTGGTTAAAAAGAGAAAACTAGATTTAATAGAACTTGCTACTTATTTACTGGGAAACATGAGAACATTTACTCCCTCTTTGGGGTTGATGTGCTTTTTATGACAATTACTCAGATTTAGCTAGCCTTATACATTACTCGTACAGACCTTGCCCAAAGATAGCACGAAGTGTGATGGCTATTAAGTTGTATGATATACGTCTGGTGACGATCACTAAACTCGCCGAAACTAGATGAAAAATCAAAGGCAATTTTTCCCGAAAACAAAAAATGTCTGCTTAATCTAACACCAGATCATAAAACAAAACAAAAATCAAGAAATTAACCAGCCAAGATTCACCAAATTCTCATCACCAATAATAACACATCAGTAGGGCAATAAATACGAAAAATAAGAACTATTGATTAGCCTACTGAATCTCTTAATTGTTCCTGTGTATAAGGGCTTTTTGAATGCTGTTGCATAATGATATCTGCTCGGATATGCTGCTTAAACTATTTTTCGAGTAATGAAATAGTTTTTATTGTTTAAATATCTAAATCTCCACACTTTCACATATGACCTTTCTTATGAAGTCATTGCCAACACAAACACATTATCTCTCTCTCTCTCTCTCTCTCTCTCTCTCTCTCTCTCTCTCTCTCTGTGTGTGTGTGTGTGTGTAAACATAAATTGGAAATACTACACTGTCTTTTCTTCTTTAAAGAGAATATGCCTTGTAATAAATTAACAATACTATATGCTTAAGTAGTCGATAAGTTTGAACGAAGAATTAACATGACAACTCTCTCTCTCTCTCTCTCTCTCTCTCTCTCTCTCTCTCTCTCTCTCTCTCTCTCTCTCTCTCTCTCGTTAGTCATGCATGTATAAGTAATCTTTCGGACCACCGTCTGCCTCAACCGGGCCCATGAATTTCACATGAAACGCTTCCTTAAACGTAAATTGAACCATCTTTCCGCTTCCCTTTTTTGGGAAAAGCCCGATGCTTTCTACTAAAATGGCCTCCGTCAAAAGATTTAAACATATTCAAACAAACAGACGATATAATCATACCATCGTAAAGTATTAAAAAAACGAAGCATGAAGCATACTAAATCGTAGACTTAAAGGCTTAAAGACCACTCATGAATGGCAAAGGCAAGGGACAGTGACATTGCCCTAGAAAGCAGGACAGTGCCCCCATCCATACTAGGACTAAGGAGGACCAGACAATGGCTGCTGATAAATCAGCATGAAGACCTATAGGCTCCCCCAAAAATGCCCCCATCCTTAGCTCACAACGATAGTGTGGTTACAGCCACTAAAGGAACTAACGAGTTTGAGCGGAACTAGAACCCCAGTCTGATAATCACCAGGCAGAGACGATACCAATTAGGCCACCACAACCCTAAAATATCTGTTTAGAGAGTATCCTAATGCTGGTTTCGGCCATGTTTACGATAGTTTTCTTAGAAAAGATAGTATTCAACACACTGGTGTAGATGCTAGTCTTTTAACTGATCGTCTCCACTTGCATCTAATTCTATGGCCCTTTGCATATATCTACATTTTTGAGAGTTTGCATACCTAAAACAGCGCCAGACCACACTCAAAGCTTTATTTTTTTATCTTTTAATAGGAAATACACATTTACAAATTCTTAAAATCTATAATATATTTACTCAAAGTTTTTCCGTGTTTATTATCATTATTAATGTCATTATCAAACACAAAGCGATAAATTTTACAATTGCAGAATCTACTTCTCAAGACTTTTGAAGGACAACAGAAATTAATTCCCTGCTGATTAATTCATCATCATCATCATCACCTCCTACGCTGATTTATCAATCTATAATTTCAATATCACCGTATTAACATAGTCATTAAAAAGGTGTTTTCATAAACAGTAGTGCTGGTGATTTGAGGTGATATTTATGCAGTATATTATTGTTATTACAGTTCATAGTATCATTATTATTATTATTATTATTATTATTATTATTATTATTATTATTATTAAAGTTTATGGTAACAATTTCCTCAAAATTATATTATCATTGAAAATAGGAGCTTCGTATCAAGTCTGAATACCGTTCAGTTATGTCAGCTCACGTGAAAGTATCTCTCCAGACCAATATACTAAGGCAAAGAATTGGATTGCGACCATACTTTTCTTAACACTGGCAATGTTAACCTGGCCAGCAGGCGATCTGCTCAACTCTCAAACGTTATCTGGACATCCACATGGAATAACTGTAATGATCGAGTAATGTAGCCCAAGGCGTGAGGAACCGTGATGCTGCAGCGATTATTTGTATCCTTCTGATCTCCGACAATCATTAGGTGATCGTGAGTGTAAAGCTCCCGTTGCAACTGCTAAGATTATCAAAGCCTGTTAAACAAATGGCATTCAATATTTCTCTCAATACTTAAATTTGAAATAGCAAAACACCAAATTTAGAAGCCTGATGGGAAAGAAATTCCTGTATACTAAACTAAACTCCGATAGATAGAAAAGAGCAACAAGAAAAATGTAGGAAGGGCTCTCATAGCTTGTGTTACATGACGATAAAAAAAAAAAAACGAATTCTCTTTTTGTTCAATGAAAGTGATCGAAGCATTATCCTCTTGAGGCGTAGAAAAGGAAAAGGAACCAAGAAACTTTATACTACCTAACAGTTAAAAGAAAAGAAAACTAACGAAACACATTGCCATATTGTGACAGAAAATTAACAAGGAAAAATTTACCACCTTGCTAGTGGGCAGAAAAAGAAGGTAGAAAGGAGATAAGCTCTGTAACATTGATTAGAAGAGCAGCCTATAATGTCAATTATTAATATGAAAATCAAAAGAAGAATCGCTACAAATTTTCGAGGCAATTACAGTATATGGCTTTAGAAACCGTAAAATATGTTTTTTTAAAATGCGAATCAAACAACTTGCGCTTGAATTACACGAATAATCAAAATGCTGCCTAAGAAGAGTAGCTGGAATTACGAAAATCACAGTAATTCTGTAACCACGAAACCACAAAGTAGCTTACCTAGATTTATTAGCATTATCTAAATATGATATATCAAACTATTCGTATTGCTGGTGCTAAAAACTGGGTGTGTGATCAGGATATCGTAAAACGAAATGAAAACTCTTAGCAAAACATCGGCTGGAAACTTGTAACAGTTACGTAAATTCAGTCTATCATCTCTGTACCGGTCATGTTTCGATACATATTATACAGTATTTACATACATACATACACTCACACACATTATATATATATATATATATATATATATATATATATATATATATATATATATATAATGTATAAATATGCGTATATATGTGTATACAAATATATACTTTACGGTATATATAAACAAATACATACATATATAGTATACTACATATATGTACACATACATTATATATACCCAAGTCATGACGAAAATGTCTGACCATGCAGTGGACTAGATACAGTTGCAATTTATATATATTATTATTATTATTATTACTATCCAAGCTACAACCCTAGTTGGAAAAGCAAGATGCTATAAGCCCAGGGGCTCCAACAGGGAAAAATAGCCCAGTGAGGAAAGGAAATAAGGAAATAAATAAATGAAGAGAACAAATTAACAATAAATCATTCTAAAAACAGTAACGTCAAAACAGACATGTCATATATAAACTATTAACAGCATCAAAAACAAATATGTCATAAATAAACTATAAAAAGACTCATGTCCGCCTGGTCAACAAAAAAGCATTTGCTTCAACTTTGAACTTTTGAAGTTCTACTGATTCAACCACCCGATTAGGAAGATCATTCCACAACTTGGTAACAGCTGGAATAAAACTTCTAGAGTACTGCGTAGTATTGAGTCTCGTGATGGAGAAGGCCTGGCTATTAGAATTAACTGCCTGCCTAGTATTACGAACAGGATAGAATTGTCCAGGGAGATCTGAATGTAAAGGATGGTCAGAGTTATGAAAAATCTTATGCAACATGCATAATGAACTAATTGAACGACGGTGCCAGAGATTAATATCTAGATCAGGAATAAGAAATTTAATAGACCGTAAGTTTCTGTCCAACAAATTAAGATGAGAATCAGCAGCTGAAGACCAAACAGGAGAACAATACTCAAAACAAGGTAGAATGAAAGAATTAAAACACTTCTTCAGAATAGATTGATCACCGAAAATCTTGAAAGACTTTCTCAATAAGCCTATTTTTTGTGCAATTGAAGAAGACAGAGACCTTATATGTTTCTCAAAAGTAAATTTACTGTCGAGAATCACACCTAAAATTTTGAAAGAGTCATACATATTTAAAGAAACATTATCAATACTGAGATCCGGATGTTGAGGAGCCACCGTCCTTGACCTACTTACAATCATACTTTGAGTTTTGTTAGGATTCAACTTCATACCCCATAATTTGCACCATGCACTAATTCTAGCTAAATCTCTATTAAGGGATTCACCAACCCCAGATCTACATTCAGGGGATGGAATTGATGCAAAGAGAGTTGCATCATCTGCATATGCAACAAGCTTGTTTTCTAAGCCAAACCACATGTCATGTGTATATAGTATGAAAAGTAATGGGCCAAGAACACTACCCTGTGGAACACCGGATATCACATTCCTATAATCACTATGGTGCCCATCAACAACAACTCTTTGAGATCTATTACTTAAAAAATCAATAATAATGCTAAGAAACAACCCACCCACTCCCAACTGTTTCAGTTTGAAAACAAGGGCCTCATGATTAACACGGTCAAAGGCAGCACTAAAATCAAGGCCAATCATACGAACTTCCCGACCACAATCAAGGGATTTCTGTACAGCATTGGAGATTGTAAGAAGGGCATCACATGTTCCAAGGCCTTTACGAAAACCAAATTGCAAACTAGGGAGTAGATGATTACCTTCAGCAAACCTATTAAGACGTTTTGCCAGAAGACGTTCAAAAACTTTAGATAATATGGGAGTTATGGAAATTGGGCGGTAATCAGTGGGACTTGAGCTACCACAAACACATTTACATAGAGGAGTAACATTACCAATTCTCCAACTAGTGCTAAAAGCTCCTCTTCTTGCTAACTTGCGCAAAATAACAGATAACTTTGGAGCTAAGAAATCTGCTGTCTTTATAAAAAACAAAGGAAAAATACCATTTGGGTCTACACCTCCATAAGCATCAAGGTCCATCAACAGAGCTTTAATCTCACGAGATCGAAAAGCTAAACTAGTTAGTTTAGCCTCAGGAAAACAGGAATGAGGAAGTTCAAGTTTTTCATTACTCTGTTTACTGTCAAAAACATCAGCCAAAAGGGTTGCCTTTTCCTTTGGACAGTGAGTGACTGAGCCATCTGGTTTAAGTAAAGGAGGAACTGTTGCATCTACACCAAAGAGTGCAGATTTAAGGGTAGACCACCATTTATGTTCCTGAGTTGTACCAGAAAGTGTTTCTTTTATGGTTAAATTGTACTCCTTTTCAGTTGAGACATAAACTCTCTGAGCAAAAGCTCGAAGCTGAGTATAGTTGTTCCAGGTCAAATCTGATCTGTTCCCCTTCCAAAGATGATAGGCCTCCTGTTTCTCCAAATAAGCACGTCTACAATCATCATTGAACACACATATGTATATATATACATATATATATAAATATATACATACATATATATAAATGGCTGTCAGGCTTCTGAATTGCAAATTCTACTTGAAAAGCAATATGCTCGTAATAAAGCTGAAAATACTGATAAAGTGTCAACAGCGAACACTATTGGTCACTTCCATTTATTAGCATAAATCATTTTTAAAGGTTTAAAATCCACTCATGAATGGCAGAGGCAAGGGAAAGTGACACAGCCCTATCGAGCAGGAAATTGCCCTAGAGACTGAACTTATATGCATATGATCAGCGCCCAACGCCCCTCTCCGCCCAAGATAGGACCAAAGAGGGCCAGGTAATTGCTGCTGATGATTCAGCAGATAGACCTATAGGCTCCCCCAAACCCTTGATCCTTAGCTCACAAGGATGGTGAGGACGTAGCGACTGGAGGAACTAACGAGTTTGAGTGGGACTCGAACCCCAGTCTGACGTTTACCAGTCAGGGACGTTGCCACATCGGCCACCACAACCCTACATGTTTCCCTTCTTACTTATTGTAATGAAACCACGAGTTCAGCTTCCTTCAATATCTTTCCTTGCTTGAAATCAATAGCCTCCCTCGTTTCCTTATCTTTTACAGACTCCTATTAAAACTCCTAAACACGCACAGTTTGTTTTGCTTTACAATTAGAAACTTAAAAGGAAATATAAGAGACAGGTCTATATGTTGATTTTCAACATGTTGGCTGAGCAAATTTTTAGATAATTCATTTTGTTTTCAATTGCCTATTATAGAATATATGCGCTTGTGCATGATATATATATATATATATATATATATATATATATATATATATATATATATATATATATATATATATATATATATATATGTATATATATAAATATATATATATATATATATATATATATATATATATATATATATATATATATATATATATAATTTCGTATGTGTATTTCTATGATAAATTATCACATCCAATCGTGATTTTCACGAGTAAATATGATGATGATATTATTATTATTATTATCATTATTATTATTATTATTATTAATAATAATAATAATAATAATAATAATAATAATAATAATAATAATAATAATAATAATAATACTTGCTAAGCTACAACCCAAGTTGGAAAAGCAAGATGCTATAAGCCCAAGGGCTCCAATGGGCAAAGCTCAGTGAGGGAAGGAAATAAGAAAACAGACAATATATTATGCCAGAGTGTACTCTCAAGCAAGAGAACACCAACCTAAGACAGTGGAAGACCATGGCACAGAGGCTATGGTACTACTGAAGACTAGAAAACGATGGTTTGATTTGGAGTCTCCTCCTTGAAGAGCTGCTTGCTATAGCTACAGGGTCTCTTCTACCTTTACTAGGTGTAAAGTAGCAACTGAACAATTACAGTGAAGTAGTTAACCCCTTGAGTGAAGAAGAATTTTTCGGTTATCTTAAGAGTTGTCAGGTGTATTATGAAAGATAAGAATGTAAAAAATTAGGCCAGACTATTCAGCGTATGTATTAGCAAATGAAAAATGAGCTGTAACCAGAGAGAAATCCAATGTATTACTATTTAGACAATTTAAAGCCCCATTAACTCTCTAGCATCTCAAGAGGTTGCTGGTGCCTAACTCCCCTACCTCTCTCTCTCTCTCTCTCTCTCTCTCTCTCTCTCTCTCTCTCTCTCTCTCTCTCTATACATACACATGCAAACACACGCACACACACACATATATATATATATAGATATATTATATACATAAACATATATATATATACATATATATATACATATATATACATATACATAAATGTGTGTATAGAAATCACATCGTAAGTGCGTAATATGTATTGAAGTCATGATTGGAAATGAGAAAAGACTTGATTGGAGCTTGTGCTTACGTTTGTTGTCATCATTGGACTCACGATGACGTCAACAGATGAAAGCAGGAACGTCAAACCCCGGCAGATCTTTTCATTTTTCCAATCATTGCTTCAATACATATGCACA
The DNA here is from genome assembly GCF_036898095.1 of Palaemon carinicauda. Lineage (NCBI taxonomy): Eukaryota > Metazoa > Arthropoda > Malacostraca > Decapoda > Palaemonidae > Palaemon > Palaemon carinicauda. The sequence goes on along the minus strand of NC_090734.1, from coordinate 114,321,742 downwards.
TACACTCACAAACACACACATAAAATATATATATATATATATATATATATATATATATATATATATATATATATATATAGAGAGAGAGAGAGAGAGAGAGAGAGAGAGAGAGAGAGAGAGAGAGAGAGAGAGAGAGAGAGAGAGAGAGAGAGAGAGAGAGAGAGAGAGAGAGATTAATCTACCATTGCATTGCATTTTATCTGTAAAATTGTCACCTATTAGTACCCCCATTTTTTAAATAATTATTTGCTTTAATAATGAAATAAAATATATTGACACGTTTATATGACAAACATAAAGCCAAATTACACCGTCATGATCTCCCATTAATTCTGTAAATAATATGTAATGTGTTTAATACATTCGCTCTAAAATATCTGGTGCGTTTGATGAAGTCGGTCATAAATTTAAATACGGAACAATTTCGCATGATTTGGTGTACAGATTAAACCTTTACATAACCAGGATTAATCCTTACAGTCACCAGTATGGTTAGGCAGTCAAAATTTTTCAACAAAACAGGGAAAATGGGTAATCATGAGAAAGTATCAAACATCTCAACTTTTTTCTCATTCCACCCTAGCTGTAACCAACAAGCGCCAATAAACAACTATAAATCTTTACGTAGGTCGACTAAGTCATAGAAATGCCGCATATGCCCATCATTTATCGTTCGGTACAGGGATCGAACGCGGGTGGTTGAATGGTAGACCAAGCAGCTATCATAGCACTACAAGAATCAGAGTCAGATATAACAAAAGCATCGTTTGCACTTGTAGAGAAGATCACTCTCCTAATAATTATCATTATCACTTGCCAAGCTATAAATCTAGTTGGAGAAGCAGGATGCTATAAGCTCAAGGGCTACAACAGGGAAATAGCCCAGTGAGGAAAAAACTACAGGGGAAGTAATGGATAATTAAAATAAAATACTTTGAGAACAATAACATAAAAATAAATAGTTTATATATAAACTACAGAAACTTTAAAACAAGGGAAGGGAAATTATATAGAATAGTGTGCCCGAGTATATCCTCAAGCAAAAGAACTCTAACTCAAGACAGTGGAAGACCATGGTACAGAGGCTATGGCACTACCCAAGACTCGAACAATGATTTGATTTTAGATTGTCCTTCTCCTAGGAGAGTTGCTAACCATACCTAAAGAAGCTCTTTTGCCCTTGCCGAGAGGGAAGTAACCACTGAACAATTTCGCCTACGAAGAGTGACCTTCCACCAGTCCTGCAAGAGTAACTTCATGGCAATAGCAGCGGTTGCAGGAGCGGTGGTAGAAGCAGCAGCAGTCCTCCTCCTCCCACCAGCCATCGGCTGAAACCAAATACTATGATCTTCACCCGATGCTGCGAGAGTCGCTCATGAACCGGCGAGTGCATAAAACACTTTCACATGTGCCGGGAACCTTCGGTTTTATTCGCCTCACGCTCGCCTCGTAAATTTCTCTCTCCCGTACAGGTAGAAACAGGTGGACGCGGGAGAGGGTCGGAGATGGAGGAGTCGGGTACGGACGACGCCGTAAGAATGCAGAGAAGGCTGGTGAATGAAATGAAAGAGATCGGTATGTGAGAAGTAACAAATTTGAAACGAAAAGGAAAACAGAAAGTTGAAAATACAATCAACTAAACACGAAAGAACGAGAGGTTTTATTAACGAGAAAAGTTAGACAGAAGCAGCAACGAAATTAACTGGTTTATTTAGTACAATCGAACATTAACTGATCTCTACGACACAATAGCAAAAATAATGAAGGCTAAGAAAATCATTTCAATGTTTAAAAGATGACTATTCTATAGCAAGCCGAACCAGAAAAAAAAAGTATAGAAATAGCAGCTGGTGACATGACTAAAAGGGAGAATTAATCAACCTATACCCTTAAAGACAAATAAATCTCTTTGAACGATGACAGTCATGATAGCAATACACAACAGAAAATCCAACTTGTCTAATATAATCACCGCTTGGGAAACAGTGCCAAGGAGGCCGCAATAATAAATTGCAGTATTAAAATCACTAATTGAACGTTTCTCATGGCTGATTCACAGAGTGAAAAAAAAAAAAAGTTATATTTGATCCTCCCATTTCACAGGACTTCACCACAAGCCATTCACGTGAGATCTTGGATTTCATCATTTGAAATTCTTTTACAGTAAATCTCAAGATTGAACGGTTCTTTCAATGATAATTCGAAGCTTAAAAAACCCAACTGATAATATGGAGATACATAGACTAATATAATAATCAACATAAATATCATTATATTCTTTTTTATTCCACAATATTAACAAGAAGAAAATTATTTAGTAATTAACGGCCTTCCCACATTAAACTTGTTAAGAACTGCACAAACTCGCATGCATCCACATACAAAAACACATATATATATATATATATATATATATATATATATATATATATATATATATATATATATATATATATATACAGATAGATAGGTAGATAGACAGATAGATAGATAGATAGATACACAGATAGATATATACTGTGTATTTATATATTTATATGTATATATATGTGTGTGTATGTGTCTGAATGTCGTGCCCAATCCTTGAAATTGCAGTCAGTGCACTTAATCCATGAAATAAGTATTTCCTTGCATATTTCACGAAACCCGACACCAATATGTCTAATATGTGCATGTTGCCTGGTTCCTAATTTAGGCAAATCAATTATAGTGGCACCACAAGCACTTGATATCTTGATAGCGAAATAAAAATACTTGAACCCTGTAGTTATAAAGTTCAGTCATTACTCTGACATTGTCTGTACCACAAACTAGAAAAGGTATTTATTTTGTTCACGTCTCTTCTTCATTTAGTAAGATATTATGCTATCACAAAACTTACCAGTTTGTCTGTGTTAACTTTATAGAAGATTGAATAAAAGTACAAAGTTGCTAGCAGAAACAAGCTGTTGGAAAATTAGTCGTTCTTGAAGTGGACCCAAGGGGCTTGTACGAGATCGACACCAAGTACGGAAGTTATACAAATTATTCCAGAAACCAGCTTCTGAAAGGCGATTGTGTACTAGTGGGGCAAGGTCAAGATAAACAAGATATGATACCTTTCTATATAATTGCAGCCTATTCATTCTAGGACCGGGGGTCAAAGGTTCATAAAATGTTGTTGTGCTTCTGAGACATCAACAAAAACAGCCACTGCCATCCTAATTACAATAGATTTAAGAATAATTCTTGAAAATTCATGTACTGTCCACCTAGGTATTTCATTTTGATTGTGTAAAAAAATTATGATGCATATCAGGATCATGATGGTGATGCTGTTGATATGATTTCAGTGTTTCTTTTTCAACATGTTATTCTAATATATCACCGAGCAATAACTTTCTATTCAAGCTCACCGGCCCTATGGTGGGGGGGGGGGGGGAGGAGTAGTATCACCTTCGTGAGAGTGGGTGCCTACGAGTGTGTATGCATACCTATCTAATCATTTAGCCGTTATATTTGAAGGGTCGCATACACGAATGAATATATATATATATATATATATATATATATATATATATATATATATATATATATATATATATATATATATTACATACATATCATATTTATAACATATATAATATATATATAACATATATAACATATATATATATATATATATATATATATATATATATATATATATATATATATATATATAATATAAATATAACATATATAATATATATATATAACATATATAATATATATATATATATATATATATTATTATTATTATTACTATCCAAGCTACAACCCTAGTTGGAAAAAACAAGATGCTATAAGCCCAGGGGCTCCAACAGGGAAAAATAGCCCAGTGAGGAAAGGAAATACGGAAATAAATAAATGAAGAGAACAAATTAACAATAAATCATTCTAAAAAAAAGTAACAACGTCAAAACAGACATGTCATATATGAACTATTAACAACATTAAAAACAAATATGTCATAAATAAACTATAAAAAGACTCATGTCCGCCTGGTCAACAAAAAAGCATTTGCTCCAACTTTGAACTTTTGAAGTTCTACTGATTCAACTACCCGATTAGGAAGATCATTCCACAACTTGGTAACAGCTGGAATATACATATATATAAATATATATATATATATATATATATATATATATATATATATATATATATATATATATATATATATATATATACCTTGAGGTTTAATGTAGTCCCAAAAAGCATTTTTCTCTGAACTATTTATAAAGACTGCTAATTTCTAGCTTCTAAGTTATCTGTTATTCTCCAAGTTAGCAAGAACAGACTTTTAGTGTCTGATGGAGAGGGAGAAATAAACCCCTAAAAGTAAATGTAGAGGTTCTTTTAGCACTTGTTGGAAAATTAGTATCGTTACTCCATTAGGTAAATGTGCTTATGGTAGCTCTACCCCTGCTGATTACCACCCAACTTCCATAACTCACATATTATCTAAAGTTTCTGAACGTCTTTTGGCATAACGTTTAAATAGGCATGCTGGGGAAAGATTTCCCATCTTACAATATTCGATGTTGTACAGAAATCCCCTGATTTTCTGTCTGTGTAATATCACTATTTGATTCGTGATATAAATATATATATATATATATATATATATATATATATATATATATATTTATATATATATATATATATATACAGTATATATATATATATATATATATATATATATATATATATACATATATATATATATATATATATATATATATATATATATATATATATATATATATATATATATATATATATATTCACACACGAGGGACGTTCATTAAACATTTCCCCCGAACCATTTAGGACTATTATATCTGACTGAAATTTCACCTGTGTATTAGTATATTAGTGTATAGGTCATATGATAATTCCCAGCAATGAACTCACAGTTTCCTTTTTTACAAGTGTTAGATTGAAGTCAGGTGTGACTACAGTATGGACCCAGTCGAGTACCGACCAGTGATCAGGTTTCTATATTTGAAAGGTCGCACGCCGAAACAGACCTTCATTGAAATGAAGCAAAATTATGGAGATGCTGTCCTATCATATGATGTTGTAAAACAATCGCATAGCCAGTTCAAGTGTGGCAGGAAATCTGTCGAAACAGCGCCCGTTTCTGGACTCCCCTATTCTGCCATTCATGAAGAGAGCATTCATCAAGTAGAGAATACCCATTTGGAAGACTGCATATTACTGTCCGTTAGTTAGCCCAAATTGTGAAGATAAGTATCGAGTCTGTGGAACAAATCATTCACGATCATTTGCAAATGCATAAAGTGTCTGCACGGTGATTCACGGGTTCCTTACTCCTTTTTCAGAAGCAGGAACGAGTGGATTGCTTAAAGGTTCTTTAGGACATGTGTCAACAAAACCAAGAAGCCTTTTTCGACAGACTTATCCCATAGGATGAAACATGGGTCCATTACTATCATCCTGAGACTAAATTCCAGTCTATTCAGTGGGAGCACTTTGACTACCCCCCCCCCCCCCCAAAAAAAAAAGGCAAGAATGTAACCCTCTGCAGGAAAGGTCACACTTACCGTCTTTTGGGACCACTACGGAGTAGTGATGATGGATTTCTTGGCCAAGGGTACCACAATTACTGGAACATTATGTTTCACTACTGTGCAAATTGCAAGAGTCCATCAAACTTAAAATGCATGGCATGCTGACCAGAGGAGTCCGACTCCTGCAAGACAATGCTCCAGTCTACAATTCGCTTATCTCCCTGACAGAAGCGCACTCTTATGGCTATGAAATTCTTCTGCACCCCCTTATTCTCTGACATGGTGAAGTCCTATTTGAAGGTTACACATTTTCCAGATGATGAGACTGATTTCCAAAGTGGTATCATAGTTTAAGGCTCAACCCGCAGACTTTTACAAAGGTCTCCAGAGTTGCATAAAACTATTGGAAAAATGCATAACTCTGGGTGGTACCTCTGTACAGAAAGACTAAAAACTGATCCAAGTTTTGTCTGTCTATGTATGTTGGAAGTGGGTCAGGGGAAATGTTTAATGAACGCCCCTCGAATATATATGAAAGAGCCCAGTGGTAGGGTGTAAGAATTCTACCGACTTGTGTCTTGCGTGTCATAAAGAGCGACTGAAGGACAGCTGCTGCCTTGCAATCTTGTTTTTAAGCAAATCACTAGGCCCACTGTCAATGACTGTAGAAACAGTTACCTTACAGCTGGACTATTAAGTCAAAGGTTAGGCCCACCGCCAAGTAACCGAAGTTGACGACTGCAAGGGGATACATTAGTAAAAACTCTCTGCCAAATAATAATCCATGCCAGAGGCAACCAGTCCCTTAATGCAGGGATAACGGTGAGAAAGAACATTTCAATTTTATTTAAAGCCACAAATAACCTATAATACCAAATTCGTTTTGCCACGGGATCACAGAAACATAGGGAAATTCTTTTTATGATGAATATTTCTGCCCGGACAACGATTCGAACCTATGGCTGAGAGAAATACGGATAAACATTAGAT
>NC_090734.1:114307694-114310194 GCF_036898095.1 Palaemon carinicauda | reverse complement strand
AATTGCATTTTCAAGACATTCACAAGTCATTTATGAATGGGTATTTCATAATTTTATGGCCAATGTAATCATTTCTCTTTAGTTAAAACTCATCATCATCTATAATAACTAGGTTATAAGATTTTGTTCAGTACACAGTTTTTTTTTTTTTTTTTTTTTTTTTTTTTTTATTACGCAATAAGGTTTGTTCAGACTTCAACGGAAAATCTACAGTTGTGGGTCTCATTGCTAGTATCAACTGATTAGATATTCCTAAAGATCAGGATCTGGACATGTGACCTATTTGAATATGTGTGATGGCCGGGGGGGGGGGGGGTTGAAATGCTTAACCTGAGTGGAGGTCTCCGCCTTTAAAACTCTCTTATTTTCATTATTATTAAACGTCGTCTACTGAAATAAATCTCTTGACAGAGCAAATTAAAAATCTTCCCGCAGCCTTTGTCAGAATTGGGAAAAGGGGCCCCATTATTTACAAAATATTTCACTAAAAGGTGAGGGACCAAGATTACTGTTGAGGTCCAAAAAGAAAAGAAAATTCTTATATCAAGAGAACTAATTATGTGCAGGAAAGGGCAATAATGGCATCAACACTGGATAAGCGTGAAGCCCATAAAGGAAAGCCAAACTTTCTGGTAGCATCAAGAAAAAGTCTTATGAAGTACCAGAATAAAGGAGATGAAAGTAGCGCCATATCTTGTAAATATTTGAGCTTCAAAAAAGTACGTTTTGCTCCTGTTTCGCTTCATACCCTACTGCTTATTGCTCCTAATGAACTGTTCCAGATGCCTGTTAAAGCTAGCAATTATTTCATCTTTACATCAATCCTCAATAACCATAACAAAATTTACAGCATAATTTATTGTGCATCCTTTTGTCAAATATAATAATTGTTGGAATCTATTTAACAGTATATTTGCCCAATGTTGATATTCCCAATTTGAAATAAAAATATATACAAATTCAATGACAGTAATTCGAAGACACTGATCTTAAGAACAAAAACACTTATCACAACTAAACCTGGTTTATTACCGGATAAATCAGTAAGCTAAGATAACCTATAAACTACTGATAACCAAACGAGTAATTTCTAGACCAACTTGCCATACAGATTGATGGAATTGTCATTCCTTCTGGCGTTACAGTACTACATGAAATTCACAAATAATGATATCCTGGTGTCTATCGGACACCCTTAATATTATGAAATAATAATTTGGCATAAATTATAAGTTACCACTGCGCATATCTTTCACCCAAACAAGGAGCACAAAATCAAGCTTTTACGTAATCTTCTTTGGCGTACCTGCAAAGGCAATGAACCTATATATTCATAATAATTACTCTTAAACATTACAAACTTAATGGTCGAAGAAGTATGCCAAGGACTTTTAATATAATTGGGGTTGTGATTAACCTTAAATACCTATGAGCTGCAGGGTAAGGCATATCTTAACCGAACTGACCTCTCATATATCCATAATGCATTTACAATAAAAGTGTGACAATATTTTATGGCAATAAGAAGTAGAAAACATTACTTAACACTAAACATTCTACATTCTGTGATTAAAAATTGGGTCTTACAAGTATTATACTTATTTATAGAAAAAAGAAGATTGAAATAGAAAAGTCATGTTGTACTGTACATGAGCCGGGACCTCAGCAGTAAAAAGAAAAAAAAAAAATCTCCGTCTCAAACAATTGATCAAATTTCCTCCTGCTTCTTCATTCAAATGAATGGTTGAATCAGGAATTCGAAATGTTTAAAACTGAGGAATCAGGAAAGGAACTAGAAATTTTCAGTACAAAACTGACATACGAATAGTAATTTTTCTAAGACAATAATAAAACTGACAAACAACATTTTTAATAAACTTTTCAGAGCGCTCCAACAGCAAACTGGCCAACATCCAAGGTACAAATTGCAAGCAAGAGTTGGCAAGTACCTCCACACCTCATGATGAAGACAAGAAAATATAGACTTAAAAATATCAGCAGAGGATAGGTCGAGTAAAGATGAAGGCATTGTTATGATAATACAGAAAGCGACTTAAGCTTTCCGACTTAGCCCGTCCAACAAAGCTTTGGAAGAACAGCAAAACAAAGGGAATTGTTCCTGACTCGTCCCAAAGAGAATGGGGGGCTATTTAACAAAAGCTGCATCAAAGGCAATATTTGAAATACTGGTCTTATAAGCCAAACCTTATTAGTAACGGATTTACTTAATTGATTTCCATAGATTGACGTCCATCGTTACAAGGATATTTGATTTCACCAATGAACTCAACTAAAAATATCTATAATGAAATATTTTGATAAACTTTCCTTCATTTCATACACTATTAAAAATTTGCCGTAAAAAAACGGTAAATGATTGATAACATTTATTCCTGGATTTTTACCGTTTTAGAAACGGATATAATGACGCTAAGGAGTGATATTACGGTCACCAACCCGTAAAAGATGACAAAGTAAGGTAAAATTACGGTCGCCTGTA
>NC_090734.1:114285194-114305194 GCF_036898095.1 Palaemon carinicauda | reverse complement strand
TGCATTACAAAATCCATGAGGAGGATAAACAACATAGGTGGCAACACATTCCCTTGGAGTACTCCACTATTCATCTAAAATTAATTTGATAGGACTCCGCTAACATTAACTAATTTACATACGTAAGAGGAACTCCATATTAAAGAAGGACTCTCCACGAAATTTGCCTGTGCACACTATCAAAGGCTTCTTCATAGTCCACAAATGCCATCACAAGTGGATTTCTATATTTTACATATTGCTGTACCGCATGTCTTAAAATGAAAATTTGGTCAGTACAACTTCTACCTTTTCTAAATCCTGCTTGTTCATCTCTCAGGTTTTCATCAATCTTTCTCTCTAGTCTCTTTAGAAAAAGCATACTATATATTTCTATGACAACTGACGTAAGTGTGATGCCTCTCTAATTATTGCAATCAATCAGGTCCTTTTTTTTTTTTTTTTTTTTTTTTTGCCATTTTCACCAACACTCCTAGTTCCTATTGGTCCGGTTTTGCCTCTTCACCACACATTCTACAAAATAAACTTTTAGTAGTCTGAGAGTAACGTCATTTTTGGCCAATATCATCTCGGCAGTTATTCCATCATATCCCGGGGTTTTCTATAGCTTTAGTTTTTAATGATAGCTTCGACTCCAAACACACTGAATTTATTGATGGACACATCAAGGTCTTCCTCAGCTTCAGGTATATCAACAAAATTATTCCCTTCATATCTCCTATTCATGACCTCATTAAAGTGTTCCATCCCACGTTGTCTTTCTTCATCTTCTGTTGTTATAAAAGATCCACCTTTGTTTATTGGTATATGATTCTTCTTTCCCCCAGTAGAGACTTATTAATAATTCTATGAGCAATTCTTACACTATAGCCACTCCCTGAATTCATAGCTTTGTCAGCCTCATCTGCTTTCATGTCTAAATATCCTCTCCAGTCACTCCTGGCTTTTCTATTGTTCTATTGACGTTACTATCAATACTGGTGTATATATATATATATATATATATATATATATATATATATATATATATATATATATATATATATACATGTAAACATATCTGAGGCCTTTGTCCTGCAGTGGACTAGAAATGGCTGCATTTGTTACTTTTGTCGTAGTGTGTATATATATATACATATATATATATATATATATATATATATATATATATATATATATATATATATATATATATATATATATATACAGTATATATATTATATTTTATATAAATATATATTGTAATATATATTCATATACATATGTAGAAGGACATGTCTGAGGTCTTTGTCCTACAGTGGACTAGAAATTGCTGAATTTGTTTTTTGTAGCTTTGCGTGTGTGTAGGCTATGTATGTATAATATATATACACACGTTTATATATACATATAAACATGTCTGAGGCCTTTGTCCTGCAGTGGACTAGAAATAGCTGCATTTGTTATTTTTGTCGTAGTGTGTGTATATATATATATATATATATATATATATATATATATATATATATATATATATATATATATATATATATATATATTATATAAATATATATTGTAATATATATTCATATACATATGCAGAAGGACATGTCTGAGGTCTTTGTCCTACAATGGACTAGAAATTGCTGAATTTGTTTTTTGTAGCTTTGCGTGTGTGTGTATATATATATGTGTGTGTGTATATATATATATATATATATATATATATATATATATATATATATATATATATATATATATATATATATATATATATATATATATATATATATAGACGGTAATTAAAATTAAGATAACCATGGCAGGGAGAGCTTCTGGTAAACAAAATGAGATTAAGAAAAGTAAAATGCCACTCTCTCTAAAAAGAAAAGTATTTCACCAGATGGTCCTACCAGTATTAACAAATGCATATTTAGAGCAGTAAAATGCAAATTTATGAAACTGTGATTTAGTGCCTTGTTGAATTTACAATAATTCGTTAACTGAACGAAAGTAGGAGGTATCATTTCTAGGATTATGATGACATAGCTTATATGGTTCTTAGATCATTTACCACAATTGATATAAAAATAATGTATTTACTTTTTTATAGCACCAAGACCAGTCAAGAAACGATTGTTGCAATTTTTTACTACCTAATTCTTCCAGGAAACTCATAGTCCCTATATCAAGTACTTTTAAAATTTATACTTTGACGATGACTGTTTTTTTTTTTTTTTTTTTTTTTTTTTTTTTTGTGATGCTTGCTATTGGGCAATGTAAAAAATATACACGTTTCATTTGTCGAAACTAATTATACATAGCATTTATGATTTGACTAACTATGATGTACCAAGCAAATAAATTCAGTTGACGCACTCTTCGGGAAAACCTTCAACTAGCTATCAATCGCTCTAGTATCGAAATGAATAGTAAGGATAAAGAAGCATTATAGTTAGAATTCCTTGGAAATTCATATTTGATGAAATACTGTATGTTTAGTGAGTCTCACAAGAATATGATTTTATTAGAAAAAAACATTATTTCTATGAATTACCAAGGAATACTAATTGTATAATGTTTCTTTATCCTTACTATTCATTTCGATACTAGATAGATTGATAGCTAATTGAAGGTTTTCCCGAAGAGTGCGTCAACTGAATTTATTTGTTTGGTAAATTATAGTTAGTCAATTCATAAATGCTATTTATAATTAATTTCGACAAATGAAACGTGTATATTTTTTACATTGCCCAATAGCAAGCATCATACAAAACACAGTCATCGTCAAAGTATAAATTTTAAAAGTACTTGATATAGGGACTATGAGTTTCCTGGAAGAATTAGGTAGTAAAAAAATTGCGACAATCGTTTCTTGACTGGTCTCAGAGCTATAAAAAAAAGAAAATACATTATTTTTATATCAATTGTGGTAAATGATCTAAGTCCTATGGATAAAAACCATAAAAGCAATGTCATCTTTATACAAAAATGTTACATAATGACACAAAATTGTTCAACTTCTCCGTCTCCTAATGTTGTAGGTGATTCAGTTGGAAAAACAGTTCTAAATAGAAACGTACTCTGAGTGCAGATCGCCATGGCAGCTTATTTCTCGAAACCAGTTTTCCTTTCCCAGAATTAATTGAGACCGTAGGCGTATTTGAAATCTGTGTGACAACCTTGTACGAGCTTGGGGTTAGGGTTAGGGTTAATTCAGTCGACCTTTTGCTCGACCTTGACCTTTGATATAGGACTTTCAAAATTGATTCACTTCCACATCACAACATAACAATTAATCCCTGACAGTTTGACTACTCTATGAGTAAAATTGTGGCCAGGAAGTTGTTTTCAAACAAAGAAACAGACAAACGGACAAACCAGGGCGAAAACATAACGTCCTCCCCATTTCGTTAGTGGAGGCAAATGAAACGCAGATTGGATAAAACAAAATAAACAAATAAAAGACTAGACTGCAGTCTTGAATTATTTTTAGTCCTAGTCACCTTATAACTTTATCACTGTAATCAATAAAAAAAAAAATCGGAGGGGGGGGTGTTAAAAAACCTAGACAGAAAAAAGAGAGTAGGAATCGAGACTAGATTAACTAACAGAAGCTATTTTCGAAGTGGAGAGGGGAAGTTTAAAAATAAAGAAAAAGATGTGCGAGAAGAAAAAACTGCCGACGAAACAGTGAATTGTTGACATCTATTACACATCTAAACACAAAGGTGGTGAGATGTAAAAACTTAAATGTTACCGGGAAACTATAAAAGGGGAGCTTCCTGTAGCAGAAACTAAGAGATCCTTATTAAAAAAAAAAAAAAAAAAAAAAAAAAAAAAAAAAAAAAAAAAAAAAAAAAAAAAAAATTAGGAGAATTCTCTAGTCCAACTCGTTGGAGATGAACCGAATTTTGTCAGGATTCGTAGTACTTGGTATTACTCAGGGCCCTTTAATCTTAAATCAAGGGGGCAGGTCGGAATTAGAATTAACTGGACTCTTTAACAAATAAAACAAACTTTAACTTAGGTGAGATGGAAATGAGCCGGTAACCCACCTACATATGGAGATTTTCTTCTATAAAATTCATAGACTCTGAAATCCACTAAACCGTATATTTCTTTGATATGGCTACAACTGTACCACGGTCTTTCTTGATCGTGAGCTCTACTAACAAACCATCTATATATTAATGAAATTATTTCGAATATCCCAGAGCTCTGTAGTAAAGATCTTGAAAACAAACTGTTTTTAAACATTCTAAACTATGTATTAAGAAAAGGGAATAGAACAGGTAATACTTGAAGCCCATCATAAACGTGTATTAATCGGTACCAAAATATTTTTGCATTGATTTCTGGGATTAGGGGAAAATATAGTTATGGAATGACAATTAAACAATTTCCAAAAGATTTAGTAGATTTGAGAACAAAGCCCTTAGTAGAATATTTCGGAATTAAAATGCAGGACAGGATTAAAATTGAAACTATAAGAGAGAATAATTGGACTGCCATATGTGGATGAGATGGTGAGGGGTAGATGGAGATGGTTTGGGCATGCTCATCGCATTCCCCAAGAGAGATTATTTAAAACTTTTAACTGGGCTCCACAAGGCACTAGAAGAGTTGGAAGACCCAGGCCTACATGTCTGTGAACTATGAAGCGTGAAGTGGGAGATGATGAGCGGAGAAGTATTGAATTAAAACCTCAAGATAGATGACTGGCGAAATCTAACCGAAGCCCTTTACGTCAATAGGCGTAGGAGGAGATGATGAATTATTTTCCAAAACAATAAATAAAATTGTAACCTTAACTATAATTACTGACTTTTTATTATCTGAGTCTTTCAAAACATTTATATGAAAATAGTTGACAAAATATAAGTAAACATAACAAAAAAAAAAATCCGGTAGAATATCAAATATGTGACAGCCTGTATCTAGACTACATAGGCCTACGACTTTTAAAGACAATCACTTGAGTGGGCCTATGATACAAGATGTGACCCAAACGACCGACTAGAGAAATTTGCTACCGAATAGATGACGAAAGGTTAAATCAATCGCACTGACAGCTCCCATCAACGCCCTTTACTTAAGAGAGGGAATGGAAAAGACGAGGAATTCCACCGCTTCTTGGAATCTATCTCTTCTTATTATTAAAACATACAGCTTATTTTGAGGAATGCAATAAAACACGTATTTAAAAACAATAAATGGGAAAAAAAGACAAAACAAAAATATAAGCCCAAAATCTAAAGCAAAGGTACAATCAATAACTTTTTCTCATTTCCTTGGAGATAAATTTAAATGTAATTAAACAATGGGTTACATAAATAAAAACAATTGCATAATAAGAAAAAAAATACAGATAAATAAAACATATGCAAAACCACAAAACCAATAAAACAGAAAGCTCCCTTAAGAAAAAAAAAAAAGGTAGAAGAGGAGCCTTGACACAACCTGAATATGGAATAAATTACCCCAAATGGCGACGGCCATATGAGGCAAGCAGCGAAAAACCAGTAAGAGTAAGTGGTCGGGAGGCAATTGCTAATAAAAACAAATTGTTTTTATGCACATTTCAACACAAAGGCTGACTAAATAACTTTCGATTTCATTGGGTTTGCAGAACGTTCAATTCTTTAGAAACGTTAGATAAATACAATGGTTTCTTCTTGAACAGTAAGCGTGTTTGGGCCAACTTGACAATTCAATAATTGAACTTCTTATAATATTCTATTTTTAATGATGGTGTAGAAATATGGTTATACATATGTGTGCTTAAAACTCAAACGAATACGTGATGCTTGGATTCAATAAAACACGGGAAAATTAGAATGAGTGAATCCTGACTAGTTTCGTTTATGTGACATCAACATGTCATTTAGACGAAACCATTTAGGATTCATTCAATATTTTCATTTACCCTGTAGTTTATTACATGCATATATGTGTATACGCACACACACACACAAACACACACACACACACACACACACATATATATATATATATATATATATATATATATATATATATATATATATATATATATATGTGTGTGTGTGTGTGTGTGTGTGTGTGTATATATATATATATATATATATATATATATATATATATATATAATTATACATATGCAAAATTGTTTATTTTCATCTTTAAAGTTGAAGTTATAAACAAATTATCATTATCATCAGATGCCATGCTGCAACCTTAGTTGAAAAAACAAAATGCCATAATTATGTCCAAGGGGCCTACTTGCGAAATCATCCACGTACGGGAAAAGAAATCAAGAAATAAGGAATAAACCATTTAACAAAAATGACAGAATAAAATAGAAAAATCACTGAGTGCAGACCTCCGCCAAGTCAGCTTATTTCCCTTAGGCTAGACAGTCGTAGCCAAGGTAGTCTGTATGAAAAGTAAGGTCGAGACAAGTTTGAAGTCAGTGTGACAACCATGTGCGAACTTGGGGTTAAGGTTAGGGTTAATTCGGTCCTTTTGCTTGACCTTGGCCTTGATTTTCAACATTGAATCACTTCCAAGTCTCAACATCACAATTAATCCCTGAAAGTTTCACTACTCTATGAGTAAAATTGTGGCCGGTTGTTCACAGACAAACAGGGGCGAAAACATAACCTCCTCCCAAATTCGTTGGCGGAGGTAATTAGATAAACCACATGTAAAATCCTTAAGCCAGAAAGAAGCAGAGTGATACAAGACACGTGGCAACCTGCTGAACAAGGTCTGGGGAACCTGTACTCTAGACCTTCCTTCTAAACAATTTCATTTATAACAAGTTCTATCTTCTGAAGTTACACCCACTTAATGAAACAAAAATGTTTAGTGACAGACAGAGTAGCCTCATAGTCAAAGACTGAAGGAGATCAAAAGCTATGATGGGGACTCCTACATCTTAATAATTGTTTACAATGAAAATTATTTATCATAACTGGCGTTATTTTTATTGCAAGTAGATCTACTTTACTTTACTTTAAAGGCTGTCTTTCTGCTCCTATACTGCAGAGGAACCCTACTCGCTACAGGACCTTCACGGTCATTTTATTATAGGCTATGCATTCCAAGGCATTCAACATTTCACATAGCATAGGCCTATTATTCGTTTATTATCAAATCCACAGTAGCGTAGCACTTAGATAACAAGAAAGTCTTCTATTTCATAACGCACCTAGAGGAGCACTCAGAAGAGTGCAGACCTCCGCCACGGCAGCTTATTTCTCGTCCTTGACCTTAACATGCATTTACAGGGGTGGATTTTCATACACTCTAATATGAACCTAGTCTGAAGTGTCTGTGACAACGATGTCCAAACTTATGGCTGATTACGTGAATTTGACATTTTGCTTGACCGTGACCTTGACCTTTGACCTCGACCTTCCAAAATTCAACATTTTCCAGCATTTCACACAACAGTTAATCCCTACAAGAACTCATTACGGTTAAAATTGTGGCCAGGAAGCTGTTCACAAACAAATACACAAATAGAGCTGAAAATATAGCCTTCCAACTTCGTTGAGGTAACAAAAGAAAAACACCATGCTATCTCTTCCTAAATATAGGTCACTTATACCAAGAACACAGATTCCTATAATGATTGTAGTGCAATCAATATAACCCTGTAGGCATAGCTCAAAGTACTATTTCCCTCATGCATTGACTTTATAACAGAGTAGATACTCTTATATAATGTAGCACCTTGATACTTCTTAAAACTTTCCAATTGTTATATATTTTTTCTTTTTCACCCAAGAAATCTCGCACTCACTCGCCTTGACGTTAACGTACCGCTAACCGCTTACAACTGCTGAACAAATTTCGCATCCATTGCCCTATAATTTTGGTGTGACCCTTGACACAAGCCCCAGAGGATCTACGAATAAACTCCAGTGGCCCGTTCCCTAATTTGCATGTCCGTCATTATGCCTTTGTAAACTCTTCCATGTGCTTAAAAGGACTCATTCTTCTTCATCACGATATTTCTGTCTGGCAAACTAGACTTTTAAGAAACTTGGGCCTTTCAAAAGGAAAGGGTCCACATTATTGAAACTACTATCAGTACTAATGGACTTAAATACAGCCGTTTCTAAAATAATAGCTTCCTATATTTTCCCGTGAATTTCTGTTACCATTCTGCAAATGTGTAAAGTAGTAGTAGTAGTAGTAGTTGGAACAGCAAACGCTTCAAACCGAAGTGAACTAGTAAAGAAAGCTTCCATTACATAAAATAAAATTGAAAAGTAAAGATTAAATAAGAAAATATAATTTGATTCTAATAAACTGAATAAACAACAAATAAACCACAGTATATATGAAGCAAGTCTGGGCTTCAGAAGTTTCACAGCTTCTACTATAACATTTGGAAAATCATCCATAATATGTAAAACGTTTATAATACTTTACCACAGAAAAGGCATGATAGTTGGAATTAACTACTGTACATATCTAATAATACGTGGTGGATATATGTATATATATATATTAGAAATACAAAATAGGCACTCTCAGTTCCATGACGAAATGGAAGCAAGCAAAAATTAAATGAACAGTAATTTAACAAAATCTATATTGGAGAAGTTCCTAAACAAGATGAAAGAAAACTTTGTGCTCATTGTATTTCATGATTTACCTGGCGAGACCACTGTCTTAAACATCAGCGAGTCCTACTCAAATTTCTAACTAGGTCAACAAGTTGATGGTGTTTAATCCCAAATACCCCCTAACAGAAATCAATTTCTATCTCATACTGGGATCGAACCCTAGACTCCAAGTAACTGGCAAGGTCGCTATCCATCATGCCACCAAAAACACTAAAAGCTATCGGAACCTAAGTGCAAATCCCTAATGATTTTATACAAGACGAAAATGAACACAATATCATAATGGTAGTTTTTAATTAAACTTGTTAGTTAAAATTTAGTTACAAAGCCAATCAACAAATTTGGCCGCGTCATGACTTGGTCATCAATGGCCATGTTATTTGGCTCCTGCAGTTAAAAGATTTCGAAAAATTAGCATAGATTCTCCGTGCCCTTATACCGACACCAGGTTGCTTTGGCATGCAAATTACTTTGCGCTTGTTGGAAAGGTTTTTCTTGGAATTCAATTGAAGTATCTAACTTTCTATATAAAAAGAGGGAAAGTGAAGGACCTATACACATACGCATATATATATATATATATATATATATATATATATATATATATATATATATATATATATATATATATATATATATATATATACTATATATATATTGCGATATATATATATATATATATATATATATATATATATATATATATATATATATATACTATATATATATATTGCGTATCATCATCATCTCCTACGCCTATTGACATATATCTGCGTATATTAGGATCGAACCTGAGTCTCATCATATGAAAGGCAAGACCGCTATCAATCTCGCCAGCAGAGGCTCTAAAAGAAGTCGGAATCTAAGAGCTAACTGCATTACGGGATTTACCTAGTGAGACTACTGTCTTACATACTAGCAAGTTTTATCCAACTTCCCCATCCCCCAGATGACCCAATTAACACGTATACTCATTTTCTTTTAATGAGGCAGTTTTATACTCGCTCGCAGGGGTGCCCTTTAAGCTGGGAAATTTTTCCTAATAGCTGACAAGTCAGAAGTATATTGTCATAATAGCATCATTGTGTTCAAATAATTACCAAGTAATGTGAATCGAAACTCATTTACTAAACTACATTTCTCCCTCAGA
Source organism: Palaemon carinicauda (assembly GCF_036898095.1). NCBI lineage: Eukaryota > Metazoa > Arthropoda > Malacostraca > Decapoda > Palaemonidae > Palaemon > Palaemon carinicauda. Next base: position 114,295,441 of record NC_090734.1, on the reverse strand, counting down.
TATATGCTTTGTTTAGGAATAATGTTAACGAATAAAAAATCATAAAGTACTATGATGGTAAGTCCAAATTTAATAACACCACCTGACGAAGTCAACGACAGTGGCTTGTTTTCGGATACATGCTGTATATACTTTGTAACCTTTCACTTATTTTAACAAATTCTGATAAATTGCAATAAGCATAAGGAAAACATATTATAAAATTTCTTTGAATATCAGAAACTAATAAAATCATGGAATTAATTAAACACGCTATTGGTGAAAATTGCCGGGAGGTAAAAGGAACAGAGACCTATAATTTCTACTAGAATAATTCTGGACTTCCATCCAATATTATAATTCCTTTAACCTAAATGATACGGTTCACACCAGCAAGCTGTTAATATAATAATAATAATAATAATAATAATAATAATAATAATAATAATAATAATAATAATAATAATAATAATACTAATAATAATTATCATTATTATTCATGATGATTAAGGAAGTTTATATATATATATATATATATATATATATATATATATATATATATATATATATATATATATATATATATACATATATATATATATATACATATATAATATATATCTATATATTATAAACTATATATATATATATATATATATATATATATATATATATATATATATATATATATATATATATATATATATATATATATTATATACTGTTTATGTATATTATATCTATCTATCTATATATACATAAATATATATATATATATATATATATATATATATATATATATATATATATATATATACGGACATAAACATATCCATGCGCATACATCATTGTTTGTTTGTCTGTGTATTTGAAGATCCACACATGGATCTGAGAACTAATTGGTAATTGTACGTGTTACTTCAATATGGTAAACGTATGTGACTTGCATACTGAAAATACTCCAGGGAGATGTTAATAAACGCTGCCTTGACCTAAATACATAAACAAGGCCTAATATAGGCCTAAGTTGGATTATTTGTGAAAATTTGGGTTACCTAAAAACTGTAAAAAAAATATTTGTCGATATAACGAAAGAGATTTTAAGGATATAAAGAAAAATAAGCATAATTCTCCCAAACATGGAATAGTGCCAGAGCCTCTGTCTTCCACTGTCTTGGGTTAGAGTTCTCTTGCTTGAGGGTACAGTCGGACACACTATTCTATCTTATTTCTCTTACACTTGCTTTGGTAAAGGTAAAGTTTTTATAGTTTCTATAGAATATATTTATTTTGATGTTATTGTTTTAAAATATTTTTTTTTCTTGTTTCCTTTCCTCACTAGGCTATTTTCCATATTGCAGCCCCTGGGCTTATAGCATTATGCTTTACCAACTTGGGTTGTAGCTTGGCAATTAATAATAATAATAATAATAATAATAATAATAATAATAATAATAATAGGAAAAGTTTTTACGCTAAAACGGTTTCTCCTTAAGTAACGTCAAGAGTCCATTCACTTCGATCCAACTTGGAGTCATCCGAACCGATGACTAATTAAAGAAATACTAGGGCCAATCAACCCTCCATCTTGGGCGGTAATGAGCCTTACGTGTCAATTACCTGATAAGTGAAACGCTAACCACATGATGAAAGATTCCGGCCCCGCTTCAGACCCCCCTTACGAAGCCGTCATGAAAATGCCAACGAGATTTTACGCCAGTCGTAGGAGAGATAGGTTTCATATACTCCGGATTTACTACCGAATTCCAGAGTCTGGTTATGATAACTCTCTCTCTCTCTCTCTCTCTCTCTCTCTCTCTCTCTCTCTCTCTCTCTCTCTCTCTCTCTTTTGATCTCAAACTCCATGTGTATTATTGTTAGTTTTACACGATTATACTTACTAACACACACACACACACACACACACATATATATATATATATATATATATATATATATATATATATATATATATATATGTGTGTGTGTGTGTGTGTGTGTGTGTGTGTGTGCGTGTGTGTGTGTGTGTGTGCGCGTGCGCACTACCTAACAACACCAAAAATCTCGTACATCTCATGCTGGCTATGATATCCAAAATTTGGTGTTCTTATGTAATCCGTTTAGAAAGTTACCTTTTATTCACATATCACTGAAATTCCTCTGATGCAATTAGAACAAAGATGAGGAGGATATGAGGAAGTCTGGAAATGCCACCACAGTTGGCCATTAGGTGAAGAGGACTCGTAGGCTTCAGGCCACTTTAATCTGTCTTCTATTGTCTTTGTGTATCCGGATAATGCACAAGAATATAGATATTGTTAACCTTTTTATTTCGTAAAACGAGCTTAAAAATTAATGAATAACTGTAGCTAATATTCCCCTCTCGTAATTTTTTTCTTTCTTTTGTAGTTCATATTCCCAAACTATCGCTCATAGGTTAGACTAGCTGTAAGAAAAGGTGTCTGTATTTTCTGAGGTTTAGAAAAGGGGCATAAGTCTAGTAATCTCACCTCTAAAGACTCTTTGGGAAACGAGAGATCGTGGAGATTACACACACACACACACACACACACACACACACACATATATATATATATATATATATATATATATATATATATATATATATATATATATATATATATATGTATATATATACATATATATATTATTTTTATTATTATCTCTATAATTACTAGCTAAGCTACAACCCTGATTGAAAAATCAGAATGCTACAAGGACAAGGGCTCCAATAGCGAAAGTAGCCCAGTGAGGAAATGAAATAAAGGAATAGCAAATAAAATATATATACATATATGCGCGCGTGTGTGTGTGTTTGTATGTGAGTGTGTGTAGATGATTCGTGAGGTGTGCACATAAAAAATCCATGGGTCAATCTTGTATGACAAAATCACAATCTTGTTAAAATTACTTTTACCCTCCTTTCCTTCCAACTTGAAGATTCCCATGGTGAGACAATCGGTTTTATTGGTTTCAATACATTATTCTATAGTTCACTATTCTCAAAATTTTGCCATTTTTTTTACTACGTAATGCTTCATTGTAGTGGCAGTTCTTAATGGGGAGTTTAATGCCGAGTTGTGGTAAAATTATGGCGGATTTAGCAGCAACTTCTTTTTCATTAAAAAATACTCCAACATGGGCCAGAATCAAGTATATTTCCATAATAGCCCCTTTAGAATAGAATTTGTTAAGAAGCTCTTTCATTTGTAATATTAGATGGTCTTTGTGGGCTTCTATGGCACTCCTGGAATCGAAATGAATAACAAACTTGATATTACCCCCATCTTCAATTGTCCTAACTAAGTCCATTGCTAGTAAAAATCACATACAGTCTTTATGTAAATACTGGTGCTTCACAAGGTAACGAGAGCTGGCATGTTTTGTCTAAGGATACTGCAGCACAGCCAACACTCATTGAAGATTTATAGCGATCGGTATATAAAGTATAGTGAGGACCTTTCCTTTTAATGTGTTCCAATGTACAGTATGCCGTTTATGGTGGCTAGAATTATTACTATATTTCTTTGATAAATGAAAAAGACGAGGACATCTTGTTTTCTTTATGATCCAAGGTGGAGTAAAGAATAAGGTTCATTCTGATGTTTGTAGATGGTGGTAGTAGCCTATATACTCTTAGTAGGAATGGCGGTTCATGATTGCTTATAAGGGCTTCTTTGTTGGAGAATTAGTGGATAGGATCTTGAACGCACTACGCATTGTATAAAATTTCGGTACAAGGACAAAGGTGGCTCCCCATTTTCATATCAAAACTGACATATTGGGGGCTCTATTACAAAGGCTTAGATCTCGAGCGTGCATAGGACCTAAAGACTTCAAAGTAGCTTCAGATCTTGACCTACATATTAGCCTAACAGTATCTATTTTCGATAAGACTGATGCTCTATAGATTATCGAACTAGTTTAGCTCTTTACACCTATATTCCTATATTGTATGAGACAACTTCACCATTTATCAAAGTACAAAGGCAAGTTATATAAAAATTCCAAGATAATGAATAGTTTAAATAATTACTGATAACATACCAACTCTTCAAATGTGGTGGTATGATAGGCAATAAAACATTCCACATAATAATCATGGAACATGCTAGTGGTTAGCTCGAAGTTACCATTCTGTTCACTTGGTACTCGTTAACATAACAATTTACTTAAAACCAAAAACTGATTTAAATGAATGTTGATCTTATAGCATTTTTCAATACGATAACATTACCATGCACTCCATTTAAAATATATTCTATCATTTACTAAGGTTTACAGTAATCACGTGTAGGCCTAAGGTACAAAAGATTAAAATGCTAACAACTTTTACCTTGTTCTACCTCTGTAATGGTGTTGTTCAACTTCCTTGAAATTGTGTAGCAATATTCTTATTTTATGAATTAGTCGTAAACTTTCGACTAATGTTAGTACAAATAAATGAAATCAACAATATATAACACTATTTAAAAAATCTTCCTTCCTGAAAGGCCTCTGCTTTGATGTGTTTTAGGATATGAAAACGAAGATTATCGAACCACGGTGATATCAAAAGAGATTATGAAAAGACTTGGATTACGTAAGCGAATTTAAGAAAAAAAAAAAAAAAAAAAAAAAAAAAAAAAAAAACCTGACCAAAAAAAAAAAAATAATGCCTACGCTATGGTGACGGTTCTTCACTATTGAGTTAATTGTGTTATCACTAATATCCACCTCCCGTTGTGAAGCGTTGCATTTGAAAACGAAGGTGTATGATTTCTATGCTTATCAACTGCTTCCTTAAATTGCTACCCATACAACCAAAAGAACTATTGTTGATTTCACTAGCGAATATGGGAAATTTCTGATATAACGATTTCGATAACGCTTCGATAACTCTTTGAAAATTAATTTTCGTGCATTCACTTCTATGGAACACATCAAATAACTTACTCCCACTAAAACTATCAAGATTATACTCCTCAGACAATAAAGAGAAAACCTGAGTAAAATCAAATGTAGATTAAAATAATAAAGATAAAAAGATGGAAAACTAGGAAATAACAGTGTTTTGAGGATACAATATCGCAAATGGAACACCCTCAACATTCATAACGCTCTTAAGAATGAGTGGTACTGAAGGCCATGCAACACACACGCACACACACAGAGAGAGAGAGAGAGAGAGAGAGAGAGAGAGAGAGAGAGAGAGAGAGAGAGAGGGTTATTGATGCAATAAATATTTGGCACATAGCTAGCTACCCAAGAGGTAAAGACACTAAGACGACAGTAATACTGTCCTGTTGAAATTAATCTCCAGACAGATTGTCAATAAAGAAAACACAATTGCTTTTTAATCTAGTGAAAGGCAACTTCGACCTGGAGAAGCTTTGCCAAAAATAGACACATCAAAGTGCTACGATGCTGCTTTCATAAAAATGGATGGGGGGAGTATCTTATTATTATTACTAGCCAAGCTACAACCCAAGTATGAAAAGCAGGATGCTATAAGCCCAAGGGCTCCGACAAGGAAAAGTAGCCCAGTGAGAAAAGCAAAAAGGGAAATTAATAAACTAGGCTATAAGAAAATTAAAAAAATATTGGAAGAACGGTACCAACATTAAAACAATAAAATATTTCAAGAACAATAACAACATTAAAACAATAAAAAAAATCTAAGAACAGTAACAACATTAAAACAGATCTTTCATATATACACTATAAAGAAGGACTTATGTCAGGATATCCTGTACGAACAAGATCATTTTGATGATACACGTTGCAAATAATACCTATAGTCAATTTATTTTAGCGAGGCAGATTTGCACCGACTCGCAGAGGTGCCCTTTTAGCTCGGAAAAGTTTCCTAATAGCTGGATGGTCTGAAGTATTTTTGTCCGATTACTAAGTTAAGTGAATCGAAACTTATTTACTAACCTAAATTTCCCCCTCTGATATAGGTTTTGTCATTGAATTATGTTAACGAATAAATATATTATAAAGTATCGTGATGGTAAATCTAAATTTAATAACAACACCCGCCTAAGTCAACAACAGGAGCTTGTTTTCGGATGCACGCTGCATAGGCCTAATTTTGTGACTACACATATTTTAACATAAATTGGGATAAAGTACATTAAGCATAAGATAAATATATTACAAACTTTCTTTGAATACCATAATCTACTAAAAACGTAGAATTAATAAAACTCGCAATTGGTGAAAATAGCCGTTAGGTAGAAGCTGTCCAACACCGAAGAGGGAATGGAAAGGAGGAAGGAGGGATATTGCGACTGTAATTGGTGGTAAAATTATGATTTCGTTTAATTGTGATTTTTATGCAATTTATGCGACACTACAGAATCTTCAAACCAAAAATATTGCTGTTAGAAAAATTTAAACCTTTCTACACGGACTTCCATCATAGCTCTATGATGGAAGTCCGTATAGAAAGTGATAAGAGAGACTTCAGCGGAGATGTTGGAACACATACATGCATGTGTGTGTACTTCACTGATCAATTTACCATGTGTATAAACTACATATTTTACACAATACTCAAAACTCTGAACCTTTACGAAAAAAAAAATACCAAACCCTTGCTATACAGACTTAATCATAGACCTACGATGTAAGTCCGTATAGAAAGGGTTTGCTATTTTTTTCGTAGAGGTTTAGATTTTATTAATAGCTATATTTTCGGTTTGAGGATACTATAATTTTGTATAAATTGCATAAAAATCACAATTGAACGAATTCATAATTTCACCACCGAGTTACAATCGCAATATTGTAGGTAGTGGGTTGGCCAGGGCACCAGCCACCCGTTGAGATACTGTATTATGGGATCCTTTGACGGGCCAGACAGGTGTATCCTTCACTTTGGTTACGGTACATTTTCCCTTTGCCTACACACACACACACACACACACACACACTATAGTCTGGCCTATTCTTTACATATTCTCCTCTGTCCTCATACACCTGACAACACTGAAATTACCAAACAATTCTTCTTCACCCAAGGGGTTAACTACTGCACTATAATTGTTCAGTGGCTACTTTCCTCTTGGTAAGGGTAGAAGAGACTCTTTAGCTATGGTAAACAGCTCTTCTAAAAGGATACTCCAAAATCAAACCATTGTTCTCTAATCTTGGATAGTGCCATAGGCTCTGTACCATGGTCTTCCACTGTCTTATCTTGAGAGTTCTCTTGCTTGAGGGTACACTCGGGCACACTATTCTATCTCATTTCTCTTCCTCTTGTCTACTTGTTTTTATAGTTTATATAGATGTTTCTTCTAATGTTAGTCTTCTTGAAATATTTTATTTTTCCTTGTTTCCTTTCCTCACTGGGCTATTTTCCCTGTTCTCCTCCTGGGCTTACAACATTCTGCTTTTCCAACAAGGGTTATAGCTTGACAATCAACAACAACAACAACAATAATAATAATAATAATAATAATAATAATAATAATAATAATAATGATAATAATAATAATAATAATCCCTCCTTCTCCCTTCCATTCCCTCTCCGGCGTTTAAGAGTTTAATGCTTCGGTCCTGCTTCTACCTAAACCGCTATTTTCACCAATAGCAAGTTTCAACAATTCCACGCTTTTAGTAGATTTTGGTATTCAAAGAAATTTTATAACACGTTTTTCTTATACTTAGTGATATTTATCACAATTTAAGTTAAAATATGTGAAAAGTTACAAATTCATGCAGCGTGCATCCGTAAACAAGCTATTGTCGTTGACTTCGGCGGGTGTTATTGAATTTAGACTCACCATCACAATACTTTACATTATTTATTGACAAAACATATGTCTAAAGGAGAAATTTAGATCAGTAAATAAGTTTAGATTCACTTTACTTGGTATTTATGTGAAAATGATGGTATTCGGACAAAAAATACTTCCGACCAATCAGCTGTTAGGAAACCTTTCCGATCTAGAAGGGCGCCCCTGCGAGTTGGTGCAATTCTGCCTCACTGAAATAAATTGACTTATAGTTTCAATGTAGCATTACACAATGTATTAATATGCAGCATAAGGTCAAAAGTCTCGCTAGGCTCTGTCAAATATTCAAATATTAACGGAATCATCGGGTGAATGCGGTTGTGAATCTGGGGAATCAAAATGGGATTGATTTTACATTCATCTTCGATATTCCTTAAGCCTGTTTAAACGTTGATATTAAAGTTAAAGGGAACTCGTAATACTACCTGAACGAGGCTTGCAACTTTGCAATTATTTCTTATATGCATTTCTATTTATGTAGACCTATACTGATTTGCATTTGTTTCTTGATTATTTTGTTCTGCATCCTGTTTCCTTTTTTTTTTTCTGAAATGTGCACTCTACTCTGTGAATTTGGTCAAATATTAAAGCTTCTAATCTTGGTATGCATAAATGTTTGCTTGGAAATATTTCTCACTGGTTACGGTTCCCTTTCCCTTTGCCCACACACGCACCGAATAGTCTGGCCTATTCTAGACAGATTCTCCTCTGTCCTCATACACCTGAAAACACTGGGATTACCAAACACTGTAATTGTTCAGTGGCTACTTTCCTCTTGGTAAGGGTAGAAGAGACTCTTTAGCTATGATAAGCAGTTATTCTAGGAGGAGGACACTCCAAAATCAAACCATTGTTCTCTAGTCTTGACTAGTGCCATAGCCTCTGTACCATGGTCTTCCACTGTCTTGGGTTAGAGTTCTCTTACTTAAAAGTACACTTGGGCACACTATCTAATTTCCCTTCCACTTGTTTTGTTAAAGTTTATATAGTTTATATTTATCTTTTCCTTGTTTCCTTTCCTGACTGGACTATTTTCCCTGTTGGAGCCCCTGGGCTTGTAGCATCCTGCTTTTCCAACTAGGGTTGTAGCTTAGCAAGTAATAATAATAATAATAACAATAATAATAATAATAATAATAATAATAATAATGATGAGGCCCTTTGCGTCAAAAGGCGTAGGAGATGATGACGATGATGACGAAAATATAATAACATTAATGATAAAAAGAGTTGAAGCGATAGACCTTTGTTGCCGGATGAATTATTCATGATTATTCATGATAATTTCATGTTTGAGAGACCACCCGTGAGTCTAGGTGATCGAAAACTCCAGCTTGTCACCAGGTCCCGCTGGTTGAAAGAATTGCACTGCTAACCGTGAACATTTAAATTTTACGCTGCCTTCAGTTTCTTTTATGTGACTTGAAATCGATCACATAAGACCACATGGGTTTTCTTCTTACTGTATATGTTTACATGTGAATCTTTTTGTATTTATTTACATTTTATGTTTTCATATATATATATATATATATATATATATATATATATATATATATATATATATATATATATATATATATATATATTTATATATATATATATATATATGTGTGTGTGTGTGTGTGTGTGTGTGTGTATGTGAAATCAAGACAGCTGACACGTCATGAGCGTAAAATATTTATTACAGCCACGAAATTAAAAAAGAAAAGGCTTGATCTGAGTTTGTACTATAGCCTTATCAGTGGCATCAACGAACAATGGGAAAACATTATATATATATATATATATATATATATATATATATATATATATATATATATATATATATATATATATATATATATTGGATATAAATAAAGGCATATTTCAAATTCTTAAAGAAATACTTCAACCCTAGTTTTATTTAAGTTATATCATGTAGGCCTATGTTTACGACCCTGCGTTGTTTGTATGAGTACTTAGTCTCACTTTCTGCCCTCATAAGAAGCAGGAGGATAGAAAAGCATAAAAAACTCTGATAGATATTGTGAAAGACTAACTGGAAATGCTGTACTTTATATCCGAGAAACGCAAAAGCATGTTTCACTTACAGATGAATGGTTTAAAAGCCACTCGTGAATGGCAGAGGCAAGTGATATTGCCCTAGTTACTATAACAATGTCATAAGGACTGACCATATAGCCTATGCATACGATCAGCGCCCAAGGCCCCTCTCCACCCAAGGTAGGACCAGGGAAGGCCAGGCAGTGGCTTCTGATGTATCACCAGGACCTATTGGCTTCCCCAAACCCCACTCCTTAGTTCACAAGGATGGTAAGGTTGCAGACAATACAAGAAACTAAAGAGTTTGAGCAGGACGTGTAACCCCAGGACGGCGATTACCCGGTAGTGCCTTCTGTATACACGTATGAAGAGACAAATGTCAGTTTTACTGCAAAGGGGTTCATCTATTCAACAGTT
>NC_090734.1:114265194-114280194 GCF_036898095.1 Palaemon carinicauda | reverse complement strand
AGGTCGTTTAGTGAGGAAACCAGGCTATTTTCTTCTTTTTTTTTTTAATTCTATAGTTCTTTTATAGTTTTAACTTGTTTCCCATATGGCGAATCCTTTTAGATTATGAAAAAGTAGTAAGGGAAAACAATATTTTTTTCCATAATTTAGCAGTTTATGGAGAGCGTGGTCTAATTATTATTATTATTATTATTATTATCATTATTTGCTAAGCTACAACTCTAGTTGGAAAAGCAGGATGCTATAAGCCCAGGGGCCCCAACAGGGAAAGTAGCCCAGTGAGGAAAGGAAAGAAAGGAAAATAAAATATTCCAAGAACAACAACATTAAATTAATATTTCCTTTATAAACTATAAAAACTTTAACAAAACAAGAGTAAGAGAAATAAGATAGAAGAGTGTGCCCGAGTGTACCCTCAAGCAAAAGAACTCTAACCCAAGACTGTGGAAGACCATGGTACAGAGGCTATGGTACTAACCAAGACTAGAGAACAATGGTTTGATTTTGGAGCGTCCTCCTAGAAGAGCTGCTTACCATAGCTAAAGAGTCTCTTCTACCTTTACCAAGAGGAAAGTGGCCACTGAACAATTATAGTGCAGTAGTTAACCCCTTTGGTGAAGAAGAATTGCCTGGTAATCTCAGTGTTGTCAGGTGTATAAGGACAGAGGAGAATATGTAAAGAATAGGCCAGACTATTTGGTGTTTGTGTGGCCAAAAGGAAAATGAACCGTAACCAGAGAGATGGATCCAATGTAGTACTGTCTGGCCAGTCAAAAGACCCCATAACTCTCTAGCGGTAGTATCTTAACGGGCGGCTGGTGCCCTGGTCAACCTACTACCTTATCTTCAAAACCTATGGCTCTTAAGAACGTTAAAATTTAAAAAAAAAAAAAAAAAACAGAAACACTCAGAATCCGATAAAAAGTCAAACATTTTTTTTTTTTTTTTTTAATCAAAGTTTCGTAAATCAACTAAATCTGGATTTGTGCTACCTTGTCATAAGGACATTTTGATATTGCAAATTAATCAAATTTGATGTTATAGGTTTGGCTTGCAAAGTATTTTACTTGTCCTTATTTTATGGTTTTGCAGCTATTCTTCTTATTCATTTGGGGATGCAATTTGTTCACGGACTGTTACTTATGTATTGGAAAGGACCTTATGTGCAAATAAAATATTTGTTTAATATTTCATTGTTATAATATTTTATATAGTTTTTATATACACTTATTCTTTTTACATTAATCAATTTAGGAAAAAAAATTTTTGATTTTATGTGTGTGTATATATATATATATATATATATATATATATATATATATATATATATATATATATATTATTACATTAATCAATTTAGGAAAAAAATATTTTTGGTTTTATGTATATATATATATACACACACACACACACACACATATATATATATATATATATATATATATATATATATATATATATATATATATCAGTATCTATCATCCAGGCTTTGATCAGGCTTCCATGTCGAGGCAATTTTCCCTTCAGTAAATGCATGGTTGTTTTAGACCCAGTTTTACTCATAGGAGGTACCATATATTACTTTATATGATTTCATAATTCTTTGAGTTGTTTATTCTATTCCTTATATATAATGATCCTTACCGGGTATATTCTTCTACTAAATAAATCCTCAACCTGTTGTTCAGTATAACAGTACATTCGAAGTGTAAAGATGTTATAATTAATGTTTTACTATGGTTATCATATTACAGTATATGAGAGCAATGCAGAAAAGCTGATTATACCGAGGAAAATGCCCTCAGATTAAAAAAATCTTTAAGCAACATTTAGTTTTGAGAAATTGCAAAAATGTTTAGTAACATAACTATATTATGGTTTAATTCAAAATATGAGTGTTCAGCCTTTTATTAATTTGTAAACCAGATGTTTGTATGTATGTATAACTTTTACTCTTGGCATTGGGCCACGTTTCTTATACAATAATTTTTGGAGCATGTAACTATTACAACCCACTTCACAATACTACATGAATATATATATATATATATATATATATATATATATATATATATATATATATATATATATATATATATATATATTATCTACTACACGAAAAAGGCTTCGGACATGTCCTTCCACTCGTATCTGTTTCTATGCCTGTCTATATCCGCAAATTTTCTTAGCTCGTCAATCCAACGTTTTCTTTTCCTTCCCTTGCCTCTTGTGCAGTCTCTATGGACTCATTCTGTTATTCTTGATAGCCATTTTTTTATGTGACATTGTCATTATATGTCCTGCACACGTCCATTTCTTCATATTACTTGTTGTTAAAATATCCTCTGCTTCTGTTTGCTCTCATATCTACGTTGCTCTTTTTCTGTCGCTTAGTGTTATTCCCAACATTATTCTTTCCGTAGATCTTTGAGTTATAACTAGCTTATGTGTTAAGACTTTAGTAAGGCTCCAAGTTTCTTATGGATAACTTAATACTGGTAGGACCATGATTAAATACTTTTCTTTTTAGAGAAAGTGGCATTTTACGTTTCATAACCTTATTTTATTTCCCAAGAGCTCTCCATCCCACCTTATCCTTTTAATGTCGGTCTCATGTCCAGGGAAAAAACTTACTGTCTGTCTTAAGTACTTAGATTCATTAACAATCTCAAGAGGTTCCCCCATAACCCTTATTTGTTGTCTCCCTGCATTTTCATTGAACATTATTTTAGTTTTACTCATATTCACTTTCAGTCCCACATTTCTGCTTCCTCCATTGAAGTCTTCTATCATCTTTTGCAATTCCTCCCATGATTTACTAAACAGAACTATGTCATCTGCAAATGTTAATATGTTAAGGTATTCCCCATTAATGTTAATTCATACATTTTCCCAATCTATATTCTTTAGGACAGGTATCCCTGTCTAACTCATTTCTCAATCAGAATGTTCCTACTGTCTATAGTTTTAAGATTACTGTACTTCCCGTATATATATCTTCAAGCGCGCTAACATAAAAATCATCTATTTCTTTTCTATGAAGGGTTTTCATGCCTGCTGAAGTTGTGACAGAATCAAAAGCTTTCTTATAGTCTATAAATGCAATATATAGTGGTTTTTCATACCCTATGTATTTTTCCATTAACAGATTAATTACATGGATATGTTCAGTTTTTGAATACCTGCTTCTGAAGCCTGCCAGCTCTCCTTGTTGATTAAAGTTTAGCTGCCTTTCTATTTGGCCTAATATGATCTTTGTAAATATTTCATATATTACTGAGAGTAAACTTTTTAGGCGGTAATTTTTCAGGTCTTTTCTGTCTCCTTTCTCGTGAATTAGTATGAATAAAAAGACATTTTGTGTAAAGTTCAGCCAATTTTACTACTATGAAATCTCCTCCTTCTATTATTAAACCAATTGTTAGCCCATCTTCTCCTGCTACTTTGCTTCTTTTCATACCTTTTGATTAATGTTCTCTTTACTTCTAAGTGTGTGATTCTCGACAGCAAATTTACTTTGAGAAACACATTAGGTCTGTGTCTTCTTCAATTGCACAAAAAATTGGCTTACTGAGAAAGTCTTACAAGATTTTCGGTGATCAATCTATTCTGAAGAAGTGTTTTAATTCTTTCATTCTACCTTGTTTTGAGTATTGTTCTCCTATCTGGTCTTCAGCTGTTTATTCTTATCTTAGTTTGTTGGACAGAAACTTACGAGTTATTGAATTTCATATTCCTGATCTAGATATTAATCTTTGGCACCGTCGTTCAATTAGTTCATTAAGCATGCTGCATAAGATTTTTCATAACTCTGACCATCCTTTACATTCAGATCTTCCTGGACAATTCTATCCTGTTCGTAATACTAGGCAGGCAGTTAATTCTAATAGCCAGGCCTTCTCCATCATGAGGCTCAATACTACACATTATTCTAGAAGTTTTATTCCAGCTGTTATCAAGTTGTGGAATGATCTTCCTAATCGGGTAGTTGAATCAATAGAACTTCAAAAGTTCAAAGTTGGAGCAAATGTTTTTATGTTGACAAGGCTGGCATGAGTTTTTTCATTGTTTATATATGACATATCTGTTTTTGACGTTGTTAATAGTTTATATAGGACATATCTGTTTTGACGCTGCTACTGATTTTAGAATGATATATTGTTAATTCATTCTCATCATTTATCTATTTCCTTATTTCCTTTCCTCATGGGCTATTCTTCCCTGTTGGAGCCCTTGGGCTTATAGCATCTTGCTTTTCCAACTAGTTTTGTAGCTTGGCTGGTAATAATAATAATAATAATAATAATAATAATAATAATAATAATAATAATAATAATAATGTTATCTTTTGGCACTCTTTCAGGTGTTTCTTTATTTCTATTGGTAAAGTTATTTATTATATCCCTATCATATAATATTGTATAGAAATCCTCTACGATCCTTATCACTCCATCTCTTTTGTTGATAATATTTCCATTTTAATCATTTAAAGCAAACATCTGTTGGCACCCTGTTCCAAGTCTTCTTTTCATCAATTTGATGCTTATTCCTTTCTTTAGTGTTTCCTCAATTTCGGTCTGATTGTGTTTACGACTGTCTTCAGTTTATCTGTTTATGGTTTTGAACATTTCCTATAATTCTATTTCATTTCCCTTGCATTTTACCCTCATGTCCATTCTTTTTTTTTTTTATTTGATTTTTGGTGTGTTTTTATAGTTTTCCTTGATCGTGTTTATGAATTTTTTTCCACCTATCTCTTGTCCTGATTCCAAGAGAATTTTTTTTTTCAAATTACTGTTCATTTCTTCTTTACTTGGTTCCATTTCATCAGATTTTTCTCTTATAACAGGAGAGTTTATTTTCTCTTTGTTTCCTTAGATCAGACAAATTTTTCTTTTCAGCATTCTATAGTCGTTTGACTTTAAATTGTTTGATACTGTTACAATTCTAACTAAATTAACTTTTTCACTGAGAATAAAATCTTTTCCATTTTTCGTTTCTCCATTTGGGCTTCTCCATATCCAATTTCTATGATCTTTTTTATATATATAAAAAACGTGTTCATATTTTTTAGACTGTTTCTTTTAGGAAATTTTACAAGCATGTCTCCTCTGTCATTTCTTGTGCCTACTCTAACTTTGCATACAGCTGATTCTCCTCTCTTCTTTTGACCTACTTTAGCATTGAAATTACCAAAAAGAAAACTAAATTAAGTCTTATGTTCTTTTCTAGGATATCTCCGGATCTTTATAAAGTTTCTTTCTTCTTATGTATGGGATGTTGTTGGTGCATACATTTATACCTCTTATCTAGCTTGATGTCCCAACATGTCAACCTCTGGTTCTTATTGTAATTTTGTAAAAACAAAAATGAGATAGAAATTTTTGGGTAAAAATTACTTGAATTTAATTTGTCTTGTCATGGCGAGTTATTGCCAATCCATTCTAACTTTAACCTACGTTGTTTGGATCCCATTCGGAAATGTTTTTTTTTTCTTTCTTTTTTTCGTTGGGTTTAGTATTCACACTGACATTGTTATTATCAGTATTATTTATTTTTCTAATATATGACAGAGTCTCTAGACTGGCGGTTCACAGTTTGGGGCCTAGTGTTTCTTCCTAAGAAATCCATCACTATCCTCGCCATATGTGCTGCTTCGAGTAGTTCACTCTTCTGCGTGAGTCCCATGGCTACTTCAGCTTCCAGTCTTTCCAGGTTCCTTTTGGTATAGTGACTAGAACACTGAGGATTATGAGGACTATCTCCACTTGCATCTCACATAATATCCCACAGCCAAATCTATCTTTTTCTCTCTTCTTATCTTCGACTCTTGAGTAACACAGTAAACGAACATCTATGAGGGATACTTTCTTGTTTGCCTTGTCGAACATTATCAATATCATTATCCATTTTCATCATAAGATATGATAGACTTTAATTCTTAATCCATTTTGATAAAAACTATGGGTTCACTTACTGACCTTTTAGACCAAGGGATACAAGGGAATTGGTAATTTTGAATGATTTTCTATGGTAAGAAAAGTATCTTGTAAAGAACAGTATAGTAAAGAAATCAAAAAACAAATAAAAGAGGGCGACACTGAGACTAGGATATTGCATTGATTGTCTTTGATTGGAAATTACACACAGAAATTCAGAAATAAACTTGTCAAAAGTCGGAGAAATAACAGTATACAAATGAAAATTATATGTTAATGGAGTTATAACCAGATGCATGTGCTAATTAATGAAATAAAGGTTAAAAGCAACATGTTTTAAAACATCTCGGGGGTAGGAAGTTCGAGCAATGATCGCAGCCCAAGGAAGTTTACCAGTGGTACTAGCCTCTGTGGAGAGGGGCTTGGGTGCTGATCAACGTCCTTATAGTTCTACCTGCTGACTAATCTGCAACCATTTCCTGGCCTTCCCTAGTCCTAGCTTGGGTGGAGATGGGGTTTGAGCACTGATCATATGTAATATATTGTTGGTCTCCAGGACATTGCCCTGTCCTTTTCCTCTGTTACTTATAAGATTTAAGATTTAAAGGTCTCTCATGAATGGCAGAGGCAAGGGACAGTAATATTGCCCAAGCAAGCAGTACATTGTCCTAGAAACTGACCATATATACTTATGATCAGCGCCCAAGCCCCTCTCCATCCAAGCTAGGATCCAGGGAGGTCAAGCATTGGCTGCTGATGACTCAGCAGGTAGACCTATAGGCTCCCCCAAACCCCCAACCTTACCTCAGAGGGATGGTGATTTTGCAGCCACCAAAGGAACTAACGAGTTTGAACGGGACTCGAACCCCAGTTTGGCGATCACCAATCAGGGTTGTGCGAAGCAGGTCACCACAACCCTTATGAGCGATAGAAAAAGATAGTTTGATACTAAGTACTTCGATATTCATACCTAGCATAGGCATAATATTACATATAAGCCAGTCATAAATGAATAAACGCATTTGCTATCATAAAGGGTATGAACGACAATGTGACGCGAGAATAATAAACGCTTTGAAGGAAAAAATATACAGTAGAGCATAGGAATTATTTGCTTCCATATTTTATGGGGTGTAATGCAGCGTTTGATGGAATGTGAACATAAAAAAGAAACGTTTCACAAGATTATTTCAGTTTATTTTTAAACAAAAAGAGCCGTAAGGTACCTCAAAATTAAATACATTCGTGTCAGACTGAAAGAAGACTCACACTGGGATGTTTGCTTTTTCCCGTTGCAAAAGAATAATGGAAGTAACCTTGGAAGAGGATTTAAAGGTAGGGTTTAATAGAACGTACTGAACATAGAACATAACATACCAATGAGAAAACAAAATTATGATTGTCTGAAAAACAATGACAGTAAAGTAAAACAGTATGTGATAAACACTGTTGATTCCAATTAAGATCTTCGTTGTTACAATATGTCCTGTCCTTCCATTTTGTGTGTAATTTATTTAAAAAACGAATTTTTGCTTAGGTTTTCAGCTCCTGCACCCCTAATGGGGGCTAATGTAAGCTAGCAGAATACAGATCAACCATGCTGAGATTCCATGATCTTACCCAACGTTGCACCATGGATGTTTCATCTTCCTTACTGCTGTTTGGGTAGTATATATTAAGCTAGTTTTTGCCAGTCCGTGCCCATCACCAAGAGAGATAAATCTATGAATGATGTGAATGGCTTAGTGTGGAACCTTCGTCTATCTTCAAGCAACAGAGACGGTCATTATTGTAAACGGTCATAGTCTTCCTGGTAGTGTTGTGATCGTCTCTTGCAATTTGTAGACAATGAATCAATCTATTTCAAGTTGCCCTACTGTCACATATTTTTCTATGTACATATTTTCATATTTGTGTATTTATTTGCATATTCATTCAGTATTCTATGTGTTTAATCATGTAACTATTTTCTGTGTCTTTTCACATTGATCGCCATGAGCGGGAAAAGGATTACTTGTATTAATCCTAATTGTATTACAGTGGAAAGTTAACTAAAAGTGATAGATGGTAAATCAAGAGGTAAAAGAATACTAAAATATTTTTTGACTTAGTGAAGTAATGGTTAGACACATTAATGAAGAGAGTATTTCACGACACAAGAAAGTGGTGACAAGCCTATACGGCTAAATGTTTGCTTGAACGCAGAACACTGACATCATTGATATACATTTGCAGGATGTTATGCAATGTTTTGTATCGGAGCTTTTCGAACATTATAGAAGCAATTCCCTTTCACTTGGCTATTTGCTTTTCTATTCGTGGGTTGTTTACTGATGTTTCTTGCTGATATAGGAATAATTGAGTGTAAGGATTTTTTACCAATGTTATATAACATGAATCTTCTTAAACATATGATATCTGGTACTATCTAGCTTTATCTAAACAACAGTAGTCTTATAGCTTTCTTTAATTACGTCTGTGAACTTTAAATAAAGTTAATCTGCATTAAATTGAAGTTGTAAAAGGTTATAATTGATTGCAGTGATTACTCCTCAGTCACTTTTTTTTTTCACGAAATCTATTCATTCCCAATACTTCTTGTCATTTGTGTACCATCTGAAACATGAAGAAAATGTGGAAAATAGGAGAAGCCATTGAATTGTTATAATCTATCTACAGTATTTGCCTTGAAGAGAACGAGATCATGAAATGCGGAATGAATTAACATACGCTGTGAATCCGGAAGAGGTTTCAAATTTAGAATGAAGGCCTGTGTAATTGAGTGATGATATTTGTTAAGTGAGACACGCAGTAGAGCTCAGACCTCCGCCGTGGCAGCTTATTTCTCGACCTTTTACTCTACTGTGACCTTGACCTTTGACCTTCCAAAATTTAATAATTTCCAGGTATTTACATAACAGTTAATACCTGCAAGTTTCATTACTCTACGATTAAAGTTGTGGTCTGGAAGTTGTTCACAAACACACACACACCCACAAACAGCGGATAAGACATAACCTCCTTCCAACTTTCTTGGCGTAGGTAATAACAGGGCAGAACTATTGTTTCTGATTAAGACTACAGGAAAACTGCAACCTGATTTAAAGGGAAACAGTAAAAAAGAAGAAATATACAAGAAGGTTTAAAGGAAGTTCTCGTTTTTTTACCACCTTCTCAAATGAATAGGCCAAAAAGTGTGAAGTTCGTCCTAATAAGTGAGTAGGCCTATTCAGAGAATAGTTACCATTAAATTTGATGAACATCGTTAATCTTTCGTCATTAACCAAGTTTTAAGATACCTAATTAGAGTGCTATGTGTAAATCTTTAATTGATATAGTATTGATATGCCTAGCATAACTCACAATTTTTAACCTTATAACCTTAGCTAATTCTGTCATAAGCTGACCCATTAGATTATTTCCCCAATACAGTATTTGTTTCACGAATAGAAACTATATCTTATTAAAATAATCCCTTTAGAATCGGTTAAAAACTAGAAATCTATCTTCAGTTCCTTGAATGCGGATCTACATAGGCCTATATATACATACTTTTTATACAATGCAAATCCTAGTAAGAAATTAAGAAAATATAATTCAGTTAAGGACCTTATAAATCAACACCTAAAGACAACATATTATGTCCACTTAGATTTGTCATTGAAGCAATGAAGGGCCTTGTTGTTGCACCTCGGAAGAAGCTTTGGAGAAGGAATAATTGACAGTGGAAACATTAATAATTTCTTTCTAATTACACGTCTCAGAATGGGTGATTCACGCTCATTATTTTTTTCAATAACACAAAATTTTATTACACACTTTGAGAGTACTTGTAACTATAGTCAATTTCTTTTAGCGATGCATTTTTGCACCGACTCGCAGCGGTGCCCTTTTAGCTCGGAAAAGTTCCCTGATCGCTGATTGGTTGGACGAGATAATTCTAACCAATCAGCGATCAGGAAACTTTTCCGAGCTAAAAGGGCACACCTGCGAGTCGGTGCAAATCTGCCTCGATAAAAGAAATGGACTATAGGTATACGAAAAACACCGATAGGGATATGAAAAGAAAAAAAAAAAGATTGCCGTTATCTGGATACATCAGCCAACAGTGCAAAAATAGATATACTAGATATACGAAAAAGATAAAAGTCATGTTTTTCATTTGATGCACTGTAGGAGTTGCCACGTTTCATAAAAAAGTAATGATTGTTGAACTGCTGAAATAACATTTATCAAGCTTTTTTTTTTTTTTTTTTTCAAGATAACAATATAGAGAAGTATTTGTAAGCGTAATACTATCAGCTGACATGAGTCTTTTTATAGTTAGATATGACATATCTGTTTTTGACGTTGTTAATAGTTTATATATGGCATATCTATTTTGACGCTGTTACTGTTTTTAGAATGATTTATTGTTAATTTGTTCCCATCGTTTATTTATTTCCTTTCCTCGCTGGGATATTTTTCCCTATTGGAGCCCTTGGGCTTATAGCATCTTGCTTTTCCAACTAGGGTTGTGGCTTGGCTGGTAATAGTAATAATAATATTCATGTGTTGTACCTTGGGCGATACATAAATAATAAAATTCAGATGGTTTTCATATAGTTATAACTATCATCTTTGGGTTTTTTTTATTTATTGTAGTATAATAGTTTATCGCGTTCATTTTGTGATTTTAGTTTATCTCTTACAATTGAAACTATATATCTCATCGGACCGTGCACGACTTGATCCAACATTGGGACTGTATGTACAATGTAGCCTACTTCACGTCTAAAAGAAGAAAAAAAAAAGAAAAAAATAATATCAAGTACCAATCGAATACTATAGTTTTTCTGGTAGTAAATATCGGTTTAACATTCAATTAAAATCTGGTTATATAAAATGAATTCAGTACACATGAATTTATAAAATGAATGGAACAAATCAACTCATACAAAAGTACGTTGTTTAAATTTTTCCTTGCACGATATTAATGCGTTCACATTAACCGAGAAATAGATTCTACTGTATTGAAGTGCGAAAATAGAAAAAAGTATGCAAACAGTATTTCATAGGCTCATAGCTGTACCAATGAAATTAAACTAATCTCACCTGGCCAAAAGTATTCTTGTCACGGATACATAAAAAAATCAAGAGGAGTATGGTTCAGGTTTACCATATCTCCAGAATTCCATATCTAAACCATAGGAATAAATTATCTTATAAAAACATTATCAATATTTTTTTCCAACTTCAGAGATTTTTAAGCTTCGAAAAGTAATTTGACGTTCTAAGGATCAAAAGTAATTTGTCATTCTGAATATCAAAAGTAATTTCACATTCTAAGCATCAAACGTAATTTGACATTTAATTATCAAAAGTGATTTGTTATTCTAGAAATTAAATGCAATTTGATCTCAGCATTAAAAGTAATTTGCTATTCTAAGAATCAAAATTGATTTGACATTCTAGACACTAAAGGTAATTTCAAATCTAAGCATGAAATTATTTGTCAATCCAAGCATCAAAAGTAATTTAATATTTAAGCATCAAAAATTATTTGATATCACAAGCATGGAATATGTTTTTCAAAGCATAAGTATTGTTAATGGCATACAGTCAAGCAAAAATGACAAGATGGTATTTACATTTGTTGGATAGAACAATTATCTCTCTCACTCACTCTATTGGTTCATAATACTTGATAGGGATAAATGTACAATTATCCATTACAGTCTAATGCAGCTGTACTCTGAAGACGACTAGAGGTATATCATAGGTCTCAACTTCAACTTATTTTGGTTAGTTTAAAGAATGTTTGTAATAACAACCACCATTATATGATGAGTAATAGTGCCAAAATAATTGAATGAAAATCATCTTGTTTTCAGGTAGAACCAAATTACGTTGTTTGGAAAGCCATGTTCAACCCACCAGCAACGGCCATTTGAGTATACTCTAAGTTACTTAAAATCCTTGTTCAAAGGCTGGTCCATATCATAAAATGCTATATATAAAGATTCACTTTTTTTAAATACCAAATACTTTTGTGATATGTTGTACTAATTATTTTTAGCAACAAAAAATCCATTGTCCTGTTTTGCACAATAAAATGTGTGCTTTTTATAGGCTTAATGCTAAGACTGATCTCATAGCCCACCAAAACTGAATGATGGTGTTTTGTTAAAAAAGAAATCTTTATTGACGTACAGTATATTGTATAAAATAAAACTTGAAGTGCAACATGAATGTAAGTCATCATGCCAAATGACATTCTTGTTTTCATTTTCTACAAAATTGTTTGATTTCACTATAGAGCGCATTTTGTTATGCGATATCGACCGGACCGACCTTCACGAAAGCACTCTATTTATTTTCATGTAAAGAAATTTAAAGGAAAATGAAACTCACTTGTAAGGGCTCACGGTACACTTTGATCTAGTGGAATTATCAAATCATCGTACATACATTTGAGGCGATCGTCTGAATAAACTTTAACCGTTTCTCTTTTGGCACAAGTTCTCACAAGTCTTCTCAACTGGTGCAAAAAATCCACGGGGATCTATTAGCAGTCTCTTCGTAACACTTAATCACTCTGATTGCAGAACGTTGGCGGAACTACTAACTTCATTTAGCTTTAATGACTAAGTCTCATGAAAGCTTTGGTATTATCAATCATACGATGATATACAGTATCTGCCATAGACATGATTTAATTTCCCCCCTGATTAAGATATCCCGTATATCAAATAATAAGATCATCTCTATAATTAATATCTTGCATGTATTTGAAACACGTGTTACATGGAACCTCTAGTAAATTGCTTCGTATTATGAATTAGCATTAGACTACAGTTATCTCATAAATGTTACAGAATGAATCGTCTCCTAGCACATAAGGATTTCTTAAATTACATTCATCTATAAAAACGTTGTTAAAGGTGCAAAAATACAAAATCTCCAAGGCACCACCTGTTTCTATGGGAAGAAGGATCGTTGTACAGTACTGTGAATGGATGCTAAAGTTGCCTGCCCTTGATAGCAACTATAATGGAAAATGTTACAAAAGGCTTTTTTTCTAACTTTAATTAAAGTTATTAACAATGCCAGATGAGGATATCACTCTCAGAGTATAGTTTAACTTTCAAAGATTGTTTCATTTTAGGAGTTTTAAAAGTCTGGGTGTTTACTTCTTATTCTTGTTTGCAATGTGTTTTTTTTTTTTTTTAGGTTTGTTTATTTACTTGAAATGTTTTTGTTGTTCTACACTTAGTCTGCAGTCAAGTATCTAAGCATAATGATCATGATTTGCCTTCTTTAATATTCTCCATTAGAATAGATAAGGGCTCCCAACTACTGCAGATTGAACAATTATTTTATGTATTCCAATCTACTGAAAAAGAACAATTTTAAACTTAAAATGTACCGGTCTATCAATTCTCATTTCTAGCTTATTAGATGGATAAGGACTCTCTCTCTCTCTCTCTCTCTCTCTCTCTCTCTCTCTCTCTCTCTCTCTCTCTCTCTCTCTCTCTCTCTCTCTCTCTCTAAACGGCATTAAAAATCATAAGGCGCAGAAGAAAACCACTGTCAAATAAGTAAGGTGTAGTAATGTAGGAAAGAATGAGACACCCTGATACTAGCAACGAGTCAGTGATAGTACTTCTAGACCGTCTAACTGTTGTATGCCATTGAGGAACTTTCTATTCTTACATATATGCACAATAGCTAATTCTGTGTATGCGCTACCTCCTTTTACAACAGGATTCAGGTTTCAGTGGAAGAAAACAGGCCAGTATGCTTTCGTTAAAAAACTATTGTTGGTAGCTCTAAGTTTTCGTAATGTCCTTTGGCTACGATTTCCTCTATTTTGATGATGTATTTACATTTCTCTAAGTTCACAAGGTAAGGATTAGGTCTACAAGTAAAATAACAGAGGATCATTTCATTTTTTGTATTCAGTTTAACCTTTCACAGCTACTTGAGCCTTTCTCAGAAGGATCAAACACTTGTAGAACTCTTGCTCGTAGTTAAAGATTGCCAAGAAATGATTGATTTTTCGAAAATGCAATAGAATATTGCTAAAACGTTCCCTTTACATGATTCTTTCAGGCCCAGTGGCCGAATTATTTACTTCCAGATACTATAGCTTCAAGCTAGAAGCCTCTGATCACTAGAAACCAGAAGAATACCCACAAGTCAATCCAGACTTAAGCACCTTGATTTTCCATCGCATCTTTCTTCTTAATTACAAAGCACATCTTCGCCTGTCTGATCCCTATATTTCCTAATTGCTTACTATGTTGGGTAACACACCTGATTAACACAATGAAATAAAAACGTAGAAGAAAGTCATAATAAAAATTCTTCTTTCCACCCAAAAATATCTAACATACAAGACCTTAAATAATGACTTAGATACACACAGTTACTTGTATAGCTTATTTCTTAACTAATGTATTGCTTAAGACTGTCATGCATATTGAAAAAAAAAATATTACGTTGTTAATTGAATTTAATGGTACAGAATATTGGCTATAAGCACAAAAAGGGCGCAAAATAGTTGGATTTTCTTGTAAAATCACATGCAAGCGGTGTTATTAACAGAACACGAAAGCTTATTTTTTCAGGATGTCTTCTATTCCTTCATTACCAAACACCTCAACGCCAGCCAGTATGCGACATACTATTTTGTAATGCTCTCCCCCATCTAAACGAGGCTTTCAGAGCAAAAGTATGTGCGTTTGACCCAGGGTAGTCTTGCGCAGTTCTTATGCGACATACAAAACACCTACGTACGTTTCAACGGCTTAAAGATTATAACAGTTAATAATATCAAGAAACTGGGAACAGTGTTGTACAATCCAAACCGGTGTAACTTCTCGACATCAACAGCTATCTCGCTTCTAAGATCCAAGCACACAGCTTTCGTATCTGAAAAAAACACAAATCAAAAGATGCCCCAGTTCGTGTATGCACTTGACGCATTAACCAACCGATAAGATCTCTCCTTCTGATGATCTCCTGGACAGAATATCAGTTGCTAAAAGGCAAGAGTTACGAGGTAACTTGTTGAGCA
>NC_090734.1:114247694-114262694 GCF_036898095.1 Palaemon carinicauda | reverse complement strand
CTTATGCAGGTTAACTTTAGTTAGTAGTTACAGAAATGTCTGTATTAATATTTCAATAAAGTATACTTGTACAGATGCTAACGTACCAAGTTGTATATCAAACATCTTTGAATCTACACACATTTTACGTAGGATAAAATTGGTATAGATTTTTCTACAATACTTACTTTTGAAATATATTTATAACTCTCCTACCTTTATTTCCTCCACTGATTATCACACATATTACTATGATGTCCACAATTTACTTAAACACAAAGTTAACCACCGGGAAGCTTAATACACTGGGTTGCAGGTTTTCCATGATTTACACTGATGTCTTTTGCTCAAGAACAAAATAATAAAAAAACAACTCATATCTTGACTGACACTTCCTAAGGACAGCATTCAGAGGAGGTTCTTAAATGACATACGAAGTCGTTTGTTAGCTCGAATATTTATCAGAACCTAAGCTTTGTTGTTGAAGGTGTCGTTTTGGTTGAGGTCACGGAACCTTTCTGTTAGATCAAGTAGGCCTATCGAAAATGACCTTTAAAACATGAATATGCTAATGTAATTAAGGAACATAATAGTTAACGAAGATATGAAATATAAGCAGGCTTATAATGAGGAAATTAAGGAAACAATTTAGTCTCGTAAGGGGAATTTAACGAAATGATAGATTATCATGGATCTTGAAAGCCAGCTTTAAGTGGGTAAATCTATACTTATTAAGTGAAGTTCTGTTATAGATAACCATAAACCCACATTTTATATCAATAGGTTATTTTATATTGAATAGCTTTGATCATACAACTAAACTTGTCGTTACCCTTTCCCTAAAACGAAGCCAGCAATCACTTCAAAATGATGAATAATGCCTTAAAAATACAGAGTTTACTGTAAGTTCTTAGCTTTTATAAATATGTAAATGCAATCTGTTTTACTAATGATTTCACCCTTGTGTTGCGTCTTCCTTTTATTCTATCACATTCAACTCGCTTGTTTCCCAAATCCTAATCTCCTTAGCCTTTCTCTGCATCACGTCCCTTTTCTCTAAGCCTAATACCAAGCTTCATTAAACTCTATGTAAGAACGAAAAGGTCACACAAATGCTTAGACTCATTGTGCATTTAATACCTTAGACCTTGATGTGTAAAATCCTTGTGAGTCATTGGTTACAGGTTTATTAGAATATTTATTTTATATCTTCCCAGGCCAATGCCTGATGGATAAACATTTTACAGAAGCAAAGGAACAGTTGATAGAAGATATTACATCATCATCATCATCATCATCTCTTCCTACGCCTATTGACGCAAAGGGCCTCGGTTAAATTTCACCAGTCGTCTCTATCTTGAGCTTTTAATTCAATACTTCTTCATTCATCATATCCTGCTTCGTGCTTCATAGTCCTCAGCCATCTAGGCCTGGGTCTTCCAACTCTTCCAGTGCCTTGTGGAGCCCAACTGAACGTTTGGTGAACTAATCTCTCTTGGGCAGTGCGAAGAGCATGCCTAAACCATCTCCATCTACCCCACATCATGATCTCATCCACATACGACACTCTAGTAATCTCTCTTATAGTTTTATTTCTAACCCTGTCTTGCCATTTAACTTCCAATATCCTTCTGAGGGCTTTGTTCTCAAATCTACTAAATCTATTGGAGATTGTTTCATTGTCATACCATGTCTCATGTCCATAGAGTAACACCGAATTCACTAAACTGATATATGGTCTGATTTTTTATATGTAATTTCAGGCGATTCGATACCCAAATATTTAGCGGAAAAAATTCCATTCTTAGTTAGAAATCTTCTTTCCAATTCATTGGGGTCATGGAACAGATTCACGACTGATATCATTATTGTTCTTAAAGTATTTTTATATTGATTGATCGTTACTTCTCATACAGTTTACTTATTTCCTTATTTCCTTTCCTCAGAGGGCTATTTTTTCCTGTTGGAGCCCTTGGGTTTATAGCATCCTGCTTTTCCAACTATGGTTATAGCTTAGCTAATAATAATAATAATAATAATAAAGATAATAATAATAACAACAACAACAACAACAACAACAATAATAATAATAATAATAATAATAATAATAATAATAATAGTCATATAGATCATGAAAAAGTTTATTTACGAATGATATTAGCAATAGTCAAATGCATTTATTATCATCAGCAAAGAGCTTAGTCATTTACATTTCATTACTAAACTGCATCCTTTTTTTTTCTTTTTTTTTTTAGAATTCCGCTGTCCTTTGACCCAACTTAGGGACGTATGATTGTTCTGCCAAAAAAAAAAAAAAAAAAAAAAAACTTTCAGACTACAACTGTTTCTCTTTCCCTGTTGGTTCCTTTTCCCAGAACAATTCTATAGTTTTTATAGTTTTATAGTTTTTATAGTTTATATAGGAAAGATCTAATTTAATGTTGTGATTGTTTTTTAAATGTTTTATTTTGATTGTTCATGACTTCTATTGTAGTTTATTTATTTCCTTGTTTCCTTTCCTCAGTGGGATATTTTGCCCTGTTAGAGCCCTTGGGCTTGATGCAGTCCCTACTTTTCCAACTAGGGTTATAGCTTAGCTTATAAAATAATAATAATAATAATAATAATAATAATAATAATAATAATAATAATAATAATAATAATAATAATAATAATTACTTATCAGTCGTACCTCATCTTACTAATGTTCCAAGGTAAATGTCGGAATTTTCTACGCAATTTTCTATCCTGATCTTCATTATATAATATTTGTTGATGACGACCACATCATGACAACAAGTTTATTGCCAGATAATTTCGAGTGATTTTGCAGTGGAACTAAGAGTGGTAGATGATTGATAGATTTTTCACTCTTTATCTGTTATCTCTTTTATTTCCATTCTATATCGTTTTCCTTGAGTAATTTTGCTCACCAATTCAATGGTCTTTTAGGTTGTTTGCACATAAGCATTTTTTTTTATTTTAATTTCAAACAATATTTGTTACAATGCTGGTAGGCTAGTAAGCCTAGTTGAGAAACGTTGAGTCTGGTCACTATCTGGATAGGAGACCACTTAGAAGACGCAGGTTACTTTGATACATGAACATTCGCGATGTAGAATATGGGCTGGACAATAATAAACTAATAGAAATTGAAACACTAAAACATCTGAATACTTTACCTCATAGAGTCAGTGACCATCAGCCCTTCCTTCGCCGAGGTTTCTGTCCATCCCGTGAAGTTATGATCTTTATACAGCTTCTCTATTTCCAGCTGGTCCACTTGCCTGTGCGGTAAGTCACACTGAAATGAAGGAAACGAGGTAAATCACACTGAAAGGAATTAAATGAGATAAGTCACACTGAAAGGAATGAAATGAGGTAAATCACTCTAAACGGAATGAAATGGGGTAAGTCACACTGAAAGGAATGAAATGAGGTAAACCACACTGAAAGGAATGAAATGAGGTAAGTCACACTGAAATGAAGGAAATGGGATAAGTCACACTGAAAGGAATGAAATGAGGTAAATCACACTGAAAGGAATGAAATGAGATAAGTCACACTGAAAGGAATGAAATGAGGTAAATCACTCTAAACGGAATGAAATGGGGTAAGTCACACTGAAAGGAATGAAATGAGGTAAACCACACTGAAAGGAATGAAATGAGGTAAGTCACACTGAAATGAAGGAAATGAGATAAGTCACACTGAAAGGAATGAAATGAGGTAAATCACACTGAAAGGAATGAAATGAGGTAAGTCACACCGAAAGGAATGAAATGAGGTAAGTCACACTGAAATGAATTAAATGAGGTAAATCACACTGAAAGGAATAAAACGAGGTAAATCACACTGAAAGGAATGAAATGAGGTAAATCACACTGAAAGGAATGAAATGAAGTAAGTCAAACTGAAATGAATGAAATGAGGTAAGTCACAATCTAATGAGTGAAATGGGGTAAATCACACTGAAAGGAATGAAATGAGGTAAGTCACACTGAAAGGAATGAAATGAATTAAATCACACTGAAAGGAATGAAATGAGGTAAGTCACACCGAAATGAAGGAAATGCGGTAAGTTACACTGAAATGAATGATATGAGGTAAGTCAAACTGAAATGAAGGAAATGAGGTAAGTCACAATCTAATGAGTGAAATGAGGTAAATCAATCTGAAAGGAATGAAATGAGGTAAGTCACACTGAAAGGAATGAAATGAGGTAAATCACACTGAAAGGAATGAAATGAAGTAAGTCAAACTGAAATGAATGAAATGAGGTAAGTCACAATCTAATGAGTGAAATGGGGTAAATCACACTGAAAGGAATGAAATGAGGTAAGTCACACTGAAAGGAATGAAAAAAAGTAAATCACACTGAAAGGAATGAAATGAGGTAAGTCAAATTGAAAGGAATGAAATGAGGTAAGTCACACTCTAATGAGTGAAATGAGGTAAATCACACTGAAATGAATGATATGAGGTAAGTCACACTGAAAGGAATGAAATGAGGTAAGTCACACTGAAAGGAATGAAATGAAGTAAATCACACTGAAAGGAATGAAATGAGGTAGGTCACATTGAAAGGAATGAAATGAGGTAAGTCACAATCTAATGAGTGAAATGAGGTAAATCACACTGAAATGAAGGAAATGAGGTAAGTCACAATCTAATGAGTGAAATGAGGTAAATCACACTGAAAGGAATGAAATGAGGTAAATCACACTGAAAGGAATGAAATAAAGTAAGTCAAACTGAAATGAATGAAATGAGGTAAGTCACAATCTAATGAGTGAAATGGGGTAAATCACACTGAAAGGAATGAAATGAGGTAAGACACACTGAAAGGAATGAAATGAGGTAAGTTACACTGAAATGAATGAAATGAGGTAAGTCACAATCTAATGAGTGAAATGATATAAATCACACTGAAAGGAATGAAATGAGGTAAGTCACACCGAAATGAAGGAAATGAGGTAAGTTACACTGAAATGAATGAAAAGAGGTAAGTCACAATCTAATGAGTGAAATGAGGTAAATCACTCGGAAAGGAGTGAAATGAGGTAAGTCACACGAAAAGGAATGAAATGAGGTAAGTCACACTGAAAGGAATGAAATGAGGTAAGTCACACCGAAATGAAGGAAATGAGGTAAGTTACACTGAAATGAATGAAATGAGGTAAGTCACAATTTAATGAGTGAAATGAGGTAAATCACTCGGAAAGGAGTGAAATGAGGTAAGTCACACTGAAAGTAATGAAATGACGTAAGTCACAATCTAATGAGTGAAATGAGGTAAATCACACTGAAAGGAATGAAATGAGGTAAGTCACACTGAAAGGAATGAAATAAGGTAAATTACACTGAAAGGAATGAAATGTGATAAGTCACACTGAAATGAAGGAAATGAGGTAAGTTACACTGAAATGAATGAAATGAGGTAAGTCACACTGAAATGAAGGAAATGAGGTAAGTTACATTGAAATGAATGAAATGAGGTAAGTCACAATCTAATGAGTGAAATAAGGTAAATCACCCTGAAAGGAATGAAATGAGGTAAGTCACACTGAAAGGAATGAAATGAGGTAAGTCACAATCTAATGAGTGAAATGAGGTAAATCACACTGAAATGAATGACATGAGGTAAGTCACACTGAGAAAAATGAACTGAAGTAAATCACACTGAAATGAATGAAATAAGGTAAGTCACACTGAAAGGAATGAACCGAGGTAAGTCACACTGAAATGAAGGAAATGGGGTAAGTTACACTGAAATGAACGAAATGAGGTAAGTCACACCGAAATGAAATGAAGGAAATGAGGTAAGTTACACTGAAATGAATGAAATGAGGTAAGTCACAATTTAATGAGTGAAATGAGGTAGATCACACTGAAAGGAATGAATTGAGGTAAGTCACACTGAAAGGAATGAAATGAGGTAAATCACACTGAAGGGAATGAAATGAGGTAAGTCACACTGAAATGAAGGAAACGAGGTAAATCACACTGAAATAAAGGAAATGAGGTAAATCACACTGAAATGAATGAAATAAGGTAAGTCACAATCTAATGAGTGAAATGAGGTAAATCACACTGAAAGGAATGAAATGAGGTAAGTCACACTGAAAGGAATGAAATAAGGTAAGTCACACTAAAATGAAGGAAATGAGGTAAGTTACACTAAAATGAATGAAATGAGGTAAGTCAAATCTATTGAGTGAAATGAGGTAAATCACACTGAAAGGAATGAAATGAGGTAAGTCACACTGAGAGAAATGAACTGAAGTAAATCACACTGAAAGGAATGAAATAAGGTAAGTCACAATGAAAGGAATGAACCGAGGTAAGTCACACCGAAATGAAGGAAATGGGGTAAGTTACACTGAAATGAATGAAATGAGGTAAGTCACACCGAAATGAAATGAAGGAAATGAGGTTAGTTACACTGAAATGAATGAAATGAGGTAAGTCACAATTTAATGAGTGAAATGAGGGAAATCACACTGAAAGGAATGAAATGAAGTAAGCCACACTGAAAGGAATGAAATGAGGTAAATCACACTGAAAGGAATGAAATGAAGTAAGTCAAACTGAAATGAATGAAATGAGGTAAGTCACAATCTAATGAGTGAAATGGGGTAAATCACACTGAAAGGAATGAAATGAGGTAAGTCACACTGAAAGGAATGAAATGAGGTAAGTTACACTGAAATGAATGAAATAAGGTAAGTCACAATCTAATGAGTGAAATGAGGTAAATCACACTGAAAGGAATGAAATGAGGTAAGTCACACCGAAATGAAGGAAATGAGGTAAGTTACACTGAAATGAATGAAATGAGGTAAGTCACAATTTAATGAGTGAAATGAGGTAAATCGCTCGGAAAGGAGTGAAATGAGGTAAGTCACACTGAAAGTAATGAAATGACGTAAGTCACAATCTAATGAGTGAAATGAGGTAAATCACACTGAAATGAAGGAAATGAGGTAAGTCACAATCTAATGAGTGAAATGAGGTAAATCACACTGAAAGGAATGAAATGAGGTAAGTCACACTGAAAGGAATGAAATAAGGTAAATCACACTGAAAGGAATGAAATGTGATAAGTCACACTGAAATGAAGGAAATGAGGTAAGTTACACTGAAATGAATGAAATGAGGTAAGTCACACTGAAATGAAGGAAATGAGGTAAGTTACATTGAAATGAATGAAATGAGGTAAGTCACAATCTAATGAGTGAAATAAGGTAAATCACCCTGAAAGGAATGAAATGAGGTAAGTCACACTGAAAGGAATGAAATGAGGTAAGTCACAATCTAATGAGTGAAATGAGGTAAATCACACTGAAATGAATGACATGAGGTAAGTCACAATCTAATGAGTGAAATGAGGTAAATCACCCTGAAAGGAATGAAATGAGGTAAGTCACACTGAAATGAATGAAATGAGGTAAGTCACAATCTAATGAGTGAAATGAGGTAAATCACACTGAAAGGAATGAAATGAAGTAAGTCACACTGAAAGGAATGAAATAAGGTAAGTCACACTAAAATGAAGGAAATGAGGTAAGTTACACTAAAATGAATGAAATGAGGTAAGTCACAATCTAACGGGTGAAATGAGGTAAATCACACTGAAAGGAATGAAATGAGGTAAGTCACACTGAGAAAAATGAACTGAAGTAAATCACACTGAAAGGAATGAAATAAAGTAAGTCACACTGAAAGGAATGAACCGAGGTAAGTCACACCGAAATGAAGGAAATGGGGTAAGTTACACTGAAATGAATGAAATGTGATAAGTCACACCGAAATGAAATGAAGGAAATGAGGTAAGTTACACTGAAATGAATGAAATGAGGTAAGTCACAATTTAATGAGTGAAATGAGGTAGATCACACTGAAAGGAATGAAATGAGGTAAGTCACACTGAAATGAAGGAAACGAGGTAAATCACACTGAAATAAAGGAAATGAGGTAAATCACACTGAAATGAATGAAATAAGGTAAGTCACAATCTAATGAGTAAATGAGGTAAATCACACTGAAAAGAATGAAATGAGGTAAGTCACACTGAAAGGAATGAAATAAGGTAAGTCACACTAAAATTAAGGAAATGAGGTAAGTTACACTAAAATGAATGAATGAGGTAAGTCAAATCTATTGAATGAAATGAGGTAAATCACACTGAAAGGAATGAAATGAGGTAAGTCACACTGAGAGAAATGAACTAAAGTAAATCACACTGAAAGGAATGAAATAAGGTAAGTCACAATGAAAGGAATGAACCGAGGTAAGTCACACCGAAATGAAGGAAATGGGGTAAGTTACACTGAAATGAATGAAATGAGGTAAGTCACACCGAAATGAAATGAAGTAAATGAGGTAAGTTACACTTAAATGAATGAAATGAGGTAAGTCACAATTTAATGAGTGAAATGAGGGAAATCACACTGAAAGGAATGAAATGAAGTAAGCCACACTGAAAGGAATGAAATGAGGTAAATCACACTGAAAGGAATGAAATGAGGTAAGTCACACTGAAATGAAGGAAACGAGGTAAATCACACTGAAATGAAGGAAATGAGGTAAATCACACTGAAAGGAATGAAATGAGGTAAGTCACAATCTAATGAGTGAAATGAGGTAAATCACACTGAAAGGAATGAAATGAGGTAAGTTACACTAAAATGAAGGAAATGAGGTAAATCACACTGAAAGGAATGAAATGAGGTAAATCACACTGAAATGAAGGAAATGAGGTAAGTTACACTAAAATGAATGAAATGAGTTAAGTCACAATCTAATGAGTGAAATGAGGTAAATCACTCTAAAAGGAATGAAATTGAGTAAGTTACACTGAAAAGAATGAAATGAGGTAAGTCACATTGAAAGGAATGAAATGAGGTATGTCACATTGAAAGGAATGAAATGAGGTAAGTCACATTGAAAGGAATGAAATGAGGTAAGTCACACCGGAATGAAGGAAATGAAGTAAGTTACACTGAAATAAATGAAATGAGGTAAGTCACAATCTAATGAGTGAAATGAGGTAAATCATACTGAAAGGAATGAAATGAGGTAAGCCACAATGAAAGGAATGAAATGAGGTAAGTCACACTGAAAGGAATGAAATGAGGTAATTCACACCGAAATGAAGGAAATGCGGTAAGTTACACTGAAATGAATGAAATGAGGTAAGTCAAACTGAAATGAAGGAAATGAGGTAAGTCACAATCTAATGAGTGAAATGAGGTAAATCACTCTGAAAGGAATGAAATGAGGTAAGTCACACTGAAAGGAATGAAATGAGGTAAATCACACTGAAAGGAATGAAATGAAGTAAGTCAATCTGAAATGAATGAAATGAGGTAAGTCACAATCTAATGAGTGAAATGGGGTAAATCACACTGAAAGGAATGAAATGAGGTAAGTCACACTGAAAGGAATGAAATGAAGTAAATCACACTGAAAGGAATGAAATGAGGTAAGTCACATTGAAAGGAATGAAATGAGGTAAGTTACACTGAAATGAATGAAATGAGGTAAGTCACAATCTAATGAGAGAAATGGGGTAAATCACACAGAAAGGAATGAAATGAGGTAAGTCACACTGAAAGCAATGAAATGAGCTAAATCACACCGAAATGAAGGAAATGAGGTAAGTTACACAGAAATGAATGAAATGAGGTAAGTCACAATCTAATGAGTGAAATGAGGTAAATCACACTGAAAGGAATGAAATGAGGTAAGTCACACTGAAAGGAATGAAATAAGGTAAATCACACTGAAATGAATGAAATGAGGTAAGTCACACTGAAATGAATGAAATGAGGTAAGTTACACTGAAATGAATGAAATGAGGTAAGTCACAATCTAATGAATGAAATGAGGTAAATCACACTGAAAGGAATGAATCGAGGTAAGTCACACTGAAAGGAATGAAATGAGGTAAATCACACTGAAAGGAATGAAATGAGGTAAGTCACACTGAAATGAATGAAATGAGGAAAGTCACCCTGAAATTAAATAAATGAGGCAAGTCACAATCAAATGAATGAAATGAGATAAATCACACTGAAAGGGAATGGAATGAGTTAAGTCACACTGAAATGAATGAAATGAGGAAAGTCATACTGAAATAAATGAAATGAGGAAAGTCACCCTGAAATGAATTAAATGAGGTAAGTCACAATCAAATGAATGAAATGAGATAAATCACACTGAAAGGAATGGAATGAGTTAAGTCACACTGAAATGAATGAAATGAGGAAAGTCATACTGAAATGAATTAAATGAGGTAAGTCACAATCAAATGAATGAAATGAGATAAATCACACTGAAAGGAATGGAATGAGTTAAGTTATACTGAAATGAATGAAATGAAAAAAGTCATACTGAAATGAATGAAATGAGATAAGTCACAATCAAATGAATGAAATGAGATAAATCACACTGAAAGGAATGAAATGAGTTAGGTCACACTGAAATGAATGAAATGAGGAAAGTCATACTGAAATGAATGAAATGAGGAAAGTCACACTGAAATGAATGAAATGAGGTAAGTCACAATCAAATGAATGAAATAAGGTAAATCATACTGAAATGAGTGAAATGAGGTAGGTAACACTGAAATGAATGAAATGAGGAAAGTCATACTGAAATTAATGAAATGAGGTAAATCACACTGAAAGGAATGACATGAGGTAAGTCACACTAAAATGAAGGAAATGAGGTAAGTCACGCTGAAAGGAATGAATCGAGGTAAGTCTCACTGAAAGGAATTAAATGCATTCAAATTATTCAATATAAAAATAAGGCTTATGAAAAGTTGATGTGAAATGCGGGTGGTTTCAAATCCTTTGATATGTTTGTAGTTGATTGTTTGAAGAAGTTTTAAACAAGTTAAATGAAGCTCTGAGATTATTGAAAGCACTCATCCATACAGAGGATAATGATATTGAAAAAACTTCATTTGTAATCCTTTTTATCTATTGGTAGAACTCAAAAAACTCACAATGAGAGCAATGTTTTAATCACGACATAAATACACGTACTGATGAATGTGATAACCGAGTTTGTCTAGTTTAAAGGTTTAAAGGCCACTCATGAATGGCAGAGGCAAGAGGCAGTAACACAGCCTAAACAAGCATGACAGTGCCTTAGTGACTGACCATATATACTGTACATATGATCAGTGCCCAAGCCCCCTTTCCACCCAAGCTAAGACCAGGTAGGGCCAGGCAATGGCTGCTGATGACTCAGCGGGTAGACCTATAGACTCCCCCAAACACCCATCCTTAGCTCACAAGGATGGTGAAGTTACAGCGATCAAAGGAACTAACGAGTTTGAGAGGGACTTGAACCCCAGTCTGGCGATCAATAAGCAAGGACGTTACCAACGGGCTATCACAACCCTAGTTTTCTAATATTTAAGAATAACTGGAAATTGATTACACTAATAAAGTTCTTTGGAACATTTAGCAACACTTAACCTATCGCCAAATGCCTCGGTGAGAAGGAAAATAAACTTATGTAGAAAATATTATATTCTTAGGCAGATTTTTGCCATTTTAAATACCCCTGAAGCCGAGTAACATCCCATTTGATTATTTCTTTTTATCTGTCTATTTGTCTTTTTATCTGAACTATCTTTATTTGTTAGATCCATTGTGCTTAAAGCATCTTGCTTTTCCAACTAGATTATAGTTTAGCTTGTAATAATAATAATAATAATAATAATAATAATAATAATAATAATAATAATAATAATAATAATAATTGATACAAGATAGTTTCACTATTGATAGCGTTGGGTCGACAAATAAAACAGTAACTATAATCCATTTCTTTTAGCGAGTCATATTTGCACCGACTCGCAGCGGTGTCCTTTTAGCTTGGAAAAGTTTCCTGATCGCTGATTGGTTGGACAAGATAATTCTAACCAATCAGCAACCAGGAAACTTTTCCTAGCTAAAAGGGCACCGTTGCGAGTCGGTGCAAATATGACTCGCTAAAAGAAATGGACTATAGATCATTATAGTTCTTAAAGAGAAAGTCTATTCCCAGCAATAGCTGACGCCTTTGCTTTACTCATTTTCTCTAGGTATCAAATGTGGAACTGATTTCCCCTTGTGGTTTAAACTTTTTTTTTTTTTAATTTGTTCACCCGCGTAGATGGTTAAAGGTGTCTGATTTCAGTTTAATCAGAATAGATGCTCACCAGAACGTCAGCCGGGCAAGCCCAACCACCCACTGTGGTTCCCAACCACAGCAGTGCCCTCTCCAATAAACAGCTAACTCACAGTCCCAGGCTGGGATCGATCTGTTGCCATGCGAATGCAAGGTGACTACGTTACCGCTGTACTAGTCAGGAGGCCACTCATATAACCCCCTCATATTAGCCCCAGACCTCTGCAGAGAAAATTTTTTTAAGCATATTACGAAGCATATTACTGTACAGATCCATAGGAGGTGCTTATTTTATCTGAGAAATCCATCACAATACGAAATCTTGAAAAAAGACAGATTGCAATTTTATACAATAAAAATATTTTATATCTAATACAAATACAATAGTATTAGCCAGTATTTGTTGATATGCATTTCACCAAATGATATTATTATTATTATTATTATCATTATTATTATTATCATCATTATTATTATCATTACTATTAGCCACATTACAACCTTATTATTATTATTATTATTATTATTATTATTATTATTATTATTATTATTATTATTATTATTAGCAGCAGTAGTAGTAGTGGTATTAACAGTAGTAGTAGTGGTAGCCACGCTGCAACCCTAATTTTAAAAGCAAAATATTACAATTGTAGCCCAAGTGTAACAAATTTGAACTTCTCAAGTTCCACTGATTCAACCATGTGATTGGTAAGATTATTCCACAATCTGATCACAGCGGGAATAAAACAGAATTATGTGTAGCACAGTCTTATGATGGAAAAGGCAAGGCTGTTTGACTTAACTGCACTCATGGTATATAGTCTATTCACACAGGAAGGTACTTTTGTGATCTACACAAGGTCTGGAAACTAGATTTTTACATAAAAAACAGGAATCATATTTTGACCAAGAGATCTCAGATTTTGGACCCAGGACAAGTTTAATTATTTTGATTCAATTTTTATTTTGCAGAAATTGTTGTATTATTTCAGAAAATGAAAACAGAAAACACAAGTAATATATCTTCCTAATATTATCCAGGTTACTACTAAACTAAATGAGCTTAGAATGTTTTGGAGTTTCGAAGGAAAAGCATGTTCAGTCTTACAGGCTTAATGCTTAATTATAAGTCAAAATTTGTATGCTTTTTTGATTACCGAGGCTTTTTTGTCTGCGTATATTATATTTCATTGCCCCCTTTTCCTTGATGTTGGTAATATGAACTTTTATAATGGTCTGTGATGAATCAAGAATTCATATGACTTAAAATGGTTTAACTCAAATCAGATATAAACTCTCCAAAATAATTCATACTGCTTTGATAATTCGAGTTAAATGTGGATTTAGCTCTTAGATATTTTTGAAATATGTATAAAAGATCATAGAAATTAGGCAGTTTGGGGTTAATGATAACAGGTATTATCAGCAATTGATATGTATCTATCTATCTATCTCTCTCTCTATCTATCTATCTATCTATCTATATATATACATATTATGTATGTATATATATATATATATATATATATATATATATATATATATATATATATATATATATATATATATATGTGTGTGTGTGTGTGTGTGTTTGTGTATTAAATAATCAATACTAGATAATTGATCAGAGTGCACAGCTGAAGTCATTTGCCAATGACTTCAATGTATTCTCTATAGATTTATGTATATAGGTAGACAGACACGAACTCATTCAAACACAAATAGAAATGTATTTATATATATATATATATATATATATATATATATATATATATATATATACATACATATATATATACATATATATATGATAAATTTTGCACATTTTTACGTGTTTTTCACATTCGTGGCCGAATGGGTTAGTCACTGTCTATATAAGCTTGCCGACCAGGGTTCGATTCCCGGCCGGAGCCAAGCTCTTGTCTTTGTGAGATTTCGCCTGGGGCTCTGATCCCGAGGTCGTTAAGAGAATCCAGACATTAATATATCAAAATATATATGGCTTATTTGAATATATATATATATATATATATATATATATATATATATATATATATATATATATATATATATATATATATATATATATATATACATATATATGCCTATATAAATATATAGTTATATAATATATATGTATATATATATATATATATATATATATATATATATATATATATATATATATATATATATATATTAGGCTTTGGTGATACACTCGTTTTTAACCTTTTTTCTACCTGCTTTCTTAACGAATGATTAAATCTCTTTATTGGTAAATGCAGCCACGATGAACAAGTAAATTTGTAAGTCACACGCAATTTTTTTTATCTATTCCAAGTCTGATAAAAGAAAAAAAAATATCGGGAAAAAAGAGGTTCAGCAACGGAAGATATGATAGACGTACCCCTCAAAGTTGGAAAATTATAGTGAATAATGAAAATAACAACATGGAAAATCTAATGAATAATAATCGATGGTTAAAAAAGTGGTCACTGAAAAATGTAAGGATGTCACCTGGGGGAAAGAGCAGGTCTGTCTCTGAGACCAATAGAGCACTGGCCGAAATAGTAAGGGTGGAAAACTGAGATGTTATACAGCTGGAATGATTTAAGAAAATATGAAAAAGCAGTCATTCATTATAACAAATATCTACTTACTTTTCCCTATAGAATATAGTTCTCTATTCAATGTACCCATCAACCCAATTTGGGGGAAATGATTGATTGATTGATTATGAGTTATCTGGCATCCTGACATTTGGGGGGTATGAATATATTTACTCTTTTACAGGGCTACAAACTAATTTACTCTTTCACGGGGCTACAA
>NC_090734.1:114225194-114237694 GCF_036898095.1 Palaemon carinicauda | reverse complement strand
AAGTGAAAAATGAACATAGGATTGGAGTAGAGGATCAAATTTACTTGAATCATATAATTAGGGAAATTTCTTAGAAATTGACAATTATCAAAATGAATGAACAGAGGCATCTTGAAATGGTAAAGGTTTCCAAGTTTTGAAACAATAGTTCAAAACTCCTAATTTGCGTATCACTGAAGGAGATGAATATAACAGCATATCTAGGAGTGTACTCTGCACGTTTATCATTTTTTTCAGTACAAAATATCACATTCAAATATCCAGCATGTTACCATTTTCATCATCAAGTTTATCATATAGAGATGACTAAATGACTAATTAGAATATTATAGATTTCATATTTCGTATAATAACAATTTACAAAGTTGATATTGTGATTATACGGTTAATGATATTTCCTCATTAATTTTTTTTTTTTACATGACTAATGCATAGGGATAGAAAATAATGTAAAATCTCGCTCTCACTCTCTTTCTCTCTCTCTCTCTCTCTCTCTCTCTCTCTCTCTCTCTCTCTCTCTCTCTCTCTCCCGTCAGTCAAATGGCTGTAGATGATCAAGGGCGAGAAAAAGAGAGAACGAATACAACTCCGTCTTGCGTTTCATCCACATACAACCATCTAATAGAACATCTCTTTCCTCGGGTATTGAAAATTCCTTTTCTTTTTTCCCCATGATGTTCTCCGACCAACATTTAATAAACACAATTTCCTTATTAGGCTAAAAACTTACCGCCATTGTTACTTTGCGAATCCTCCTCATCTTGCAGCTTCTTTAGGTAATAGCCCCCTTCCTCCGGACTCCTCCTTCGGATCATTCTTCGACGCAGAGGCTAAAAACTTTGCTCGGTTGCACTGCCTCTTCTGCGAAAGCTGTGGAAGGATTTCAGATCTCTTCCCACTGACAAACACTTCCCTCCTTTTACGTCCTGCGTCACTTTTATTTTTTTTTTTTTTTCTTCAATTTTCTTATAACTTTAGTCACTTCTTACGTGTCAAAACTCATCATCATTAGACACTCACTATATCGATAACACAGCTTCTGGTAATGAGCATTTAATGACGCTCTTAATCTAGATTGTACACCGGTTTGTGACTGGCTGGTTGAATTCAGTAAGATATGAAACTAGTGGATGCTTTTCTATTTTGCCGATAACAGAAAATGTGATAAAGCTTGGTCTGTCTCTAGTCAAATGCCAATGTGGACCGAAGTTTTGTTGAAAATGGGAAAGGGAAAAAGCTACGCAGATACTAGGATTTTATCAAGCATACCTACCAATTTTATCGGTAGTCTTACTAAAAGCCAAAGAACAAGAAGGCAAAGAGCTTCAATACACCTAACTGGCCTTATTCCCCAATACCCTACACACTATTCCAAAGATACCTAAATTAAAGTAAGGACCTACGTAAGACAAAGGTAGGTTTAGCGAGCTAATAAAAGCTACTGCATGCCAGCTACAGTTACAAAAGCGTTTGCTAAAATAAAGAAAGCTCTCTACCGGATGCAAGGAAATACTATTTTACTTCTACAAGGAAACGAGAGATCCCACTTCTACTGATCCAGTCATACTCAGGATGAGACAGTGGGATCCTCCTCCGTATCAAGAGCCTCTTTCCGTCAGTCTTCTTTTCGACTGCTCTCTCCGCTGCTACTAGGCCCAGTCTTTTTAGCTGGAGTCTTCTCGTCTTTCTTTTGCTTCCTCTCCTCGGCATTAGGCTCGTCCTTAGCATCCTTGAGCATTACAACCAAGGGCTCTTTATCACGCAGAACTCGCATCTGGTCCAGGATGAAGTAGAAGGCGACGCCAAACACTCCAGTTAGGATGAGTTCTGCAAGCATCGTATGCCTTGTCTTGTGGCTCCTACTTGACAGGAGTACCAACCAAACTGTCAGCCTTTGATGTGTTTACAAGTATGGCTCAGTAAGTAAAAATAAGTATGTTAAGCTCTTTTTATTGAAATTTAATTATGAGGCACCAGAAAATCTATAAGTTCATGCAGAGGATATTTGTTCCAGACTTTGAAAATGGGACTGCACTATAGTTTTGAACGATGGTTAGTTAGCAGAGTTTCGTTCAACTCGGTGCAGAATTTACACGATAACACCTAAATTGGATATTACTGTCTATCAAATGGACCTAGAGAACAAAAGACTTCACTCAAATTTTATAACCTGAAAAGGGATCGAAGAATTAGTTACTAAACGCTGGAAGCAACAGCTATGAAGGACCCCCATATTGCTGATCTGATTGTCACGACAGACACATCTGGAAACCTGCTAGACTCTTTTAGATTTCAAATGTATTTCCCGAGACCGTAAACTGCCCCTCACCGACGATGCTCCGCTTTTCACAGTTGGTCCAAAGACAAGCGGTCGTCACGCATGCGACCATGATAACACCCAGCAAAATTTCGGTGACCATTTTGATCTTCAAGAATAAGGAAACAAACTTCAAAGACCGTCGAAGATGGCGCAGTTTTATAAGTAGGAACTGTCAAAGCCTCAGTGAATGCCACGTGCTCCAGAAGCTTCGGTGGGCTTTTCGTAACTATGTTATTGGGACATAATGATTTGCGTGCTCTTTTCAAAATGAATTATTTCTGAAAACAGTGAAATACAATTTGATTCATGAATGAAAGTGGCATGAAGCAACGTTGCCTGTGGGCAAATGTTTACACAGTCACTATTTCATTAAATGCTTTTACAGGAACACCAAATAGCTGATTCCTCCAAGTTCTATTTCAATTTATGCTATTTGATTCTTATGCGGATAATGTCACTTGGTCATTGAATTTCATCTCTCACAAAATTCACTGAAATATTGATTTCCTGAACTGAAAGAAACCAGACAAATCAAATCTTACAGAAAACAAGTTGGTCTTGCACTGCAGCCTCAACAGGGAACCTGGTGGCGAGAAATATCTAAATTTTCCAATCAGTGGCACCATGCTTCTTGCGGCACAGCAGAAAGATCGTAAACATTTCCATATTCAACTCTGTGTATTGAATATTGAATATTTCCGAAATAATGTTAAACATTGAACTAGTACAAGAAGAAAACACTTTCAAACCTCATTCCAGAGGCGCATTTTCATCGTTCAAAAACAATAGATATTCCTGTTGGCACAAAAATAAAATCCGTTAGGCAGTTTAATAGATAAGCACCGTTACTGCCGTTTGTCTTTGTAGTTCAGAAGTGAAAATCTAGTTTGATAGTGCTGTAAGTTCTAGAGCCTGGAAGAAGTGCTCAAGTCACCCACATAGAGAACAATAGGCTACTCTCGAATACACAAGTTGCCAAAGCTTCTTCAGGCTACGTAGAGTATTTTGCCAATTATATTCTAAATTTTCAGAAGTAGAAACTTGCACGTAGACTAATCAGAGACAGCGTCAAAACTGTCTTGGTCAAAATACCAAATTGTGCCAGTCCTGGATAATGTTCAGTAGTCACAGTAGTCACGTTCGGAAAGAGAATAGCATAGAATGACGACCGCAAACAACTGAT
This sequence comes from Palaemon carinicauda, assembly GCF_036898095.1. Classification (NCBI taxonomy): domain Eukaryota; kingdom Metazoa; phylum Arthropoda; class Malacostraca; order Decapoda; family Palaemonidae; genus Palaemon; species Palaemon carinicauda. The sequence continues at coordinate 114,234,191 of NC_090734.1, read as the reverse complement.
GTGTAGGAATTCTGAAAGGAAGGGGGAAGGGGAAGGTCGAGTGGGTTGGTGGGGGATAATGGACTTTACATTGCGAGATACAAAAGAAAACAGTCAGAGAAGAGAAAGCTGATTGGGTACTGAAACAAGAAGGCAGACCTTGTGGTTAGCATAATCCAAGGAGGAGAGGGAGGAGTTTAAGTGAAAAGAGAATGAGACGGCAGCAGAGAGAGAGAGAGAGAGAGAGAGATAAAGGGGGAGGGTGGAGAAGAAGAAGAGAGGGGCAGGACACGTGATGTAATCGGCCTGCAGGTAAGGGGAGACGAAAGGCACGAGGTTCCACACTCAGGCATACCAACGGTGCTTGTATTTTCACAGCTTCCAAAGCGGGTACCTTTTGAGTACCTCAAGTAATCACAGATGGCAATGTGTAAAACAATAATGACAACTCTCTCTCTCTCTCTCTCTCTCTCTCTCTCTCTCTCTCTCTCTCTCTCTCTCTCTCTCTCTCTCTCTCTGTTATTTTTATAATCTTTACACGCTTTCAAAGTTCAAATAAGAGATTTCTAAGTCTGTAATTCTCTTTCACTCATTTTTTTTATGTCATTTCCCCAAATCTCTCTCTCTCTCTCTCTCTCTCTCTCTCTCTCTCTCTCTCTCTCTCTCTCTCTCTTACCCTTTTCCCCTTCGGAGTCGGTCGTTAATCCTTCAAAGGTATCCATGCTCACGAAGACCGGGAGGTGTTTCATCACGTAAGCATCTGAAGAAGAGTCATGCTCATATGATCAGAGCCTTCGCAGGCGAAATTCGAATCTCGTCGATTGTCGCTGGACGCAGATTTAATAGGAAGACTGACATGGCTGAGACATATCGGATAACCTTCCGTTAGAGCCATTGGACCAGACAATAACTATGTTGACTGACACATCATATCCAGAATTGCTTATACCGAGACGAAGATGATTTTTTTAACAACTGTGGATCACGAGGCTTCCATGCCCAAAGTCTAGGTTCTTCTAAAAGAGGGCTTAAAATGTCTATGTCCACACTCTACAACAATCACCCTATACACTGTCAGCATAATATGAATAAGTAATTGCAATAAACAAAATAGAAAACCAACATTATGCTTGTCGGACTTATGAATAAAAAATCTGGTGTCGATTGGCTGATGTTACTCCCGAAGAAGCGCAAGTTAGAAATCTACATAGGCAGACAGAAGTACAAGCAAGAGGAAAAAAGAAAAAGAAAAAAAAAGAAGAAAATTAATCACACAAAAGCACCGATAAGGAAATCAAGCACAACATGATTTGATCCAACCCCAAGAACTGCAGTAATTTTTTTTTCTTTTTTCTGGACAGACACAGGTTACTTCAGACAGCAACGAGTTATGAAATAAAAATCTAAACGTAGTTATAACAAACGATCAACAGTAGTCAATGTTAAATGTTACATTTATCATCGATTATATTTTTTTCAAAAGTAAAAGACATATTTCGACATTTATAAACATATCTTTTGGTTACGTTGTGCCGTCAATGTCTAAACTCGGTGTACAGAACAGTTCAAGGCTTTAAACCAAACAAGACCACTTCAAGTTTGTAAAGCTATGAAGCTCTTCAGTGTCATTCATAACAGTTGATGTATTAGTCAGACTTCATGATATAGATAATTGTGATAAGTAAAATTATCCCTATTTTAAAGTCATCCCATAGCGATAGTTCTTCTTCATTATTTTTTTTATTTTCAAGTCATCTAATTTCAAAAGACAGTATATCACCCATTCTTAATCTGTTAATTATACCCTATAAATCATCTTACACATCCTATAAAGAAGCTTTGTGAACATTAAATTTCTTATGATTATAATTTATTTTATTGTCAAGTTTAAATTCATAGCTGTCTAAGAAGAATCACATGAGGGCTCTGGTTACTGTGGGTCTATCTGCCTGTGAGAGGCTGGAGAAGTCTTTCTTTGATCACGTATATCACCAGAGTGGAAAATATCTGCTAGAGCGTTTCTAAGTTACACTTACAAACTTTGATTTTTTCTTATAGTACTCTCCTACGGTTCTCTCATACTTCTGTTTACCGCCGCCGCTTATTCCATTGAAGATTTAGCAATATATCCCTATCAGCTATTTTAAGTGTTCTTTCCTCCTTACTCCTAAATTTACGAATACCTTCCTGTCCTGTAATATCAAAGTCTTATGGCCAGCCTTAGATTAAAAAGCCTAATTCTCGTTAGGCGAGAAGACTTAATCAAGATTTTTATTCATATACTCTTCATACAGTGGTTGAACTTGACCTTGCATTTGCAGCTGAAGAGTGGTAGATTGTTTAAGAAAAATATTATGGAAAATATAACTATTTTGAAAAAGACAGATAACAATGAAAATAATCTACGAAATTCCTTTGGCTAAATTATGTGCGAACCTTTTTTTCACTTATATTTCCAATGCTATTAATGTATAACTATTCATACCAACGATCTATATAGATCGTTGGTATGAATAGTTATACATTAATAGCATTGGAAATATATATATAAAAAAAAAACTCGCATATAATTTAGCCATAGGAATCTATGTTAGTTGCTGTATAGGCAGATTTATGCAAAAAAAAAAAATATTTATTTGGATAATAATTTATCATCACAAGTAGAAAATAACCACACAGACGTGGAGTTGAAATGGTAGACCGATTTACCTGCACAATCCCTTGGATGGAAGATTTACCTTTCATATTTATGTTTATGTATATGCAACGTCATCCTTATACTTTAATAAGAACCTTTTCAAATAATCTTCATCCCCCTTTTTCGTAATATTAATATGTTCAAATTAGCCATTTATCACATATGGGATGATGTGCGTTCTACATATTTTCCCCATGATTATGACTGATTTCCATGACACATCCACATGTATTTCTTCTATTCCAATATATCTTTGTCTATTCAGATCTATAAAAATCTCTATCCTATTATCATTCATTTGCCTCCACCATCGTTTGGCTTATCAAAAACTGCCATGAAAAACTCTTCTAGAAACATAATCTTTATTCTTACTTGTCTTTTTACCCGATCGAAAGATAATTTTCCTGGTAATGTGTCTCGGCTTATTACCAAAACGCTAACACACCAGCATTCTTTTATTCGTACTTATAGTCTCTGTAATGACACAATAACTAAATCTGTGTGCATAAAGATTCACTGGCACGCCATTTCTATGCACATAAGTAAATGCAAGCTCATAACGGAAAAATTAAAATAAAAAACAAAGAAAGGAATTACTGAAAGGCAAGGCTCAGGCCTTAAAATGTGACAGACATGCCTCTTGAAGGGTGGAACGTAGTGAGTTAAAAAAGAGGGAGGAAAATAATCATGTTTATGAAAATGAAGAAAGAAACATTCTCTGAACTGAACATCTAATAAATTATCAATTTCCTTAGAAATGCAAGAAGAGGTGACCTGACATTTCTTATGATATCACGGGATAATAGGAGGATGTCTTCTCTGAAATTCAATCAAACACCACCTGAAATAGTGGCCAAACATTAGAGGGAGAGCCACCTTGTAGTAGAGAGAAAGAGGCTCAAGATATAATGTAAGACTTTATCAAAAGGGAGCCAGAAAATGAAATACCTCAATGTCATGAAATTACTTCGGACAGGGACAAGTAAGTCCAACCTGAAACTTAAACAATCAAGAAGAAGGGACAATTTGCAACACCCGAATAATGCACGCATTTCCCTAAAGGAATGATTGATTTCAGCGAAGGGTTGAACATCAAGTTGTTGACTGCAGAGGATAAGATAGAAGCAAAACTGGTCTGGCCGAGGCACGAGTGGATGGGATAATACAAGGTCTATAGAGTACTCTATAGACCTTGGGATAATAATATGCTATGGTAGTGTAGTGACTGTTGTTCCTGTTGATGTTTTTGAAGACTGCCTGTCCCCCGTGCCCAGACACGGTCAGCTGAGCATGAGTATAGTATCTAAGGTATCCGTTAAGTAAGGGAAAGGATCCTGTGCAATGTATTCTGTGAGATATACAGTTGTGATAGCAGACTGAATGGTTGATAGAATGAGTAGGGTGTTTAGAAAAGGAAGAGCTGTTGAAAACTTTTGACTATTTGGGAAAAGTGAAGTTGGAGGCTTGCGAGTAAAGGGAAGCTATTACCCTTGGAGTTTTGAGGAAATTCTGACAGATAATATCAATTCCCTATAATTTAACAACAACAGGGGCACTTTAGGATTACTGTAGATGTACATTCAAAAATTAAAGTTGTTTCTCATATTCACATTTTTATTGTAATTATTCATATGATTATAGTTGGGTAAACAAAGTACTTTCTATCTCTTTCAGACTGTCTACTTCTTGTCTTTGAACTGATCTCTGTATATGTATGTATGCAATGATAGTTTTGCACATTTAGACGTGTTTTTCATATTCATATAGGCCATATATAATACACCTCCTAATATCTGGATTCTCCCTACCTCGGGATCAAAAATCAAATAGGAGAAATCGAGTCAAAGATAATAGCTCCTGGTCGGAGCCTTAGTTTCTTGGGCCCAGGTTCGATTCCCTGTCTGATCAGAAGCTATTATCTTTGAGTTGATTCCCCTTTGGGCGTCTGATTCCGAGGCAGAGAGAATCCAGATATCAGGAGGTGTATAGTATATGGCTTATATGTATGTATGTATGTATGTATGTATGTATGTATGTACGTATGTATGTATGTATGTACATTTAGATTTGTATTTAAGGAGTGTTTTTTGTATAATAACGGCTTGACTCAACATTCCCTTACGATGTTGAGTTACCTGGTACAAGACAGAGCCCCAAAGACGAAGGAGTCTGTGGTAGGCAAAGAATGAAGTATCGTCTATCATTCAAACCACACGTCGCCCCACCACTTCTTCGATGCCGACTGACAACCAAAATACCCTTTCGAATTTTTCCTTTTTTTTTTTACGGAGAATTCAGAACTTCATGGATGTATAAGATAGTTTCTCTAATGATTGATGCATTTAAAGTTATACACACATAAATATACATACACACATATACATATATATATATATATATATATATATATATATATATATATATATATATATATATATATATATATATATATATATACAATTATAGAGAAGGATATTAAGAAAAATAAGTTAAAATACCGAACATTTGTATAATCTCTCTCTCTCTCTCTCTCTCTCTCTCTCTCTCTCTCTCTCTCTCTCTCTCTCTCTCTCTCTCTCGTTTAATAAATCTATAGAAAAATTATTATATCAATATCTAATCACTTACACGTATAAGGCCAATGCTAAAGAATGACTGGAATGCTTGGGATGAAAACAGAGAAAACTCATCTGCTTGCTTAATTATTGATAATCAAATTGTGCCTAACCTTTAAATCAATGAATTACAAAAGCTATATCTGGTGAAAGAAATAACCTTGAATTTTCTCTTAGTTAAATTCTAGGCTTAAAGGTTGAAGTTTTCTTTCCAACATGTCACCACAATAAGCATAGAATAGGCCTTGAATAATTTAGATTTCAAAATGCAAGCTGTTGTTAATTGATAATAATCTAATTAACTACATAGGGGTTATTCACATCTGGTATCTAAACGCTTGTTCCCTTTCAATATATGGTCATAGTCTCAATCGAAAATACGTTCAAAAACATCTAAACCTGTTTTGTTCTCTTGCTTAACTTATCATGTTCAAATACAAATAGGCTTGGTGACGAACAAGAGTTACGGCGTCACTGCCAAAATATATTTTCATATATTTGTGTCCTTGTAATTCGTTTAACACAATTTGATAACTACAAAAGAATAAACGAAGATTATTCGAATGAGCTTTATTCAGCTTCTCGTTCTCTTTCCAAAAACCTGGTAAAAGAAAACGTGAAGAATAGGGAGACTATGCTATTTTGATCTCTCTCTCTCTCTCTCTCTCTCTCTCTCTCTCTCTCTCTCTCTCTCTCTCTCTCTCTCTCTCTCTCTCTCTCTCTCTCTCTTATTCTTCATTCAAATCATAATAACAATATCCATTCAGAAAATTATGAAAATTCAAATAAATCCAGATAAAATCATTGCTAAATTTTGAGGTTAAGCTGCATAAAGACTTATCACGCTGAGCATCAGGAGAATAAATCAAATTAAAGATTACATACGATTTCGAGCTGTATATATAATCACGAACCTTAATTTTTAGTGGCATTATTGCATTTACCGCAAACATACAAACTTATCCAGACCATTTAAACTGAAGGTAGATTTTACTAAATTATCTCCTACAACCATTTTTTTTTTTTTGCGTTTATGCTTATAATAAAAAAAAGTTTAACACTTGCTAATGTAATTAGATAATGCAAAGAATCATTATAAAATGGCAATGTACTTTTATCTTTATGCAGTTTTATGTAAAAGAATGATATAAACAAATATCAAGTCAGAACAGGGTGATGGCGGATATTCAGGCGAGAACTATAATCTTCCATTAGTATGCAACACCACATTCGAATGACATCCACGTTTCCTTGCACTGAGGGGAACGATGGAAAAGGACGTCGAGGAGAATATACAACAAAATTCAATATGTCTAAGGAAGGAAAGTTAATGGAAATACAATGAATTATTAAACGCTTCAAACTTCAAAGAGAAGAATTGGATTAAAAGATTTTGGATAAAGCTGAAAATATACGTTTACGGGTTTATTGCCAAACAGGCTAATTTTACTAACTCCTACGAAATATTCATTTTTCTGTACCTTAAGGTTATCATTAGCCAAGCTACAATCCTAATTAGAAAGTCTGTTTCCTACAATTCCAAGGAAAACAGGGAAAGCAGCCACAATCCGAAAAGGAAATAGAGCAGTAACGATTGGACTAAAAAAATAATATAAAAGGATATTAAGACCAGTAATAACATATGATAGAGAAGTCGTAATAAACTATGAAACGAAATTTAATCCACTTGTTCAACAATTCTGAATTCATCAAAAAGGGGAAAAAAAAAAAAACTATAAATATCCCATCATCTCAAAATCGGAGTCTTTCATGTTTACGATTATTTTTCAAAGTGGCTATCATTCCTCATCTTTCTTTTAGATGTTACACATCTCTTTAAGATATCTCTTTAGGAGATTTTCCCTTTGAATTTAAGAATTTAACTATTTTTTCTGCATAAGGTATAACCACTTAGCTGGTGTTTTTTTTTTTTTTTTTTTTTTTTTTTTTGCCTTCACAACAAGGACTAACTTTGTAGTGACCATCAAACTTTCATAATTTCAGAGTCCATGATAAACTTTTCTTTTCTACTTTAGAAATTATCAATAAGTTTGTATTGTAGAGATGTTATTTTATGTCCTTCCCATGCCATGGTAATTTCTAATAATAGAAATTCCGGCATAATACAGGTAGCGTAACCATTTCTTCAAAAATTATATGGCATAACTTCAGTATTTTCATATCTATCCCTATCAAAACTAAAACCAGACTTTGGGTGAGAAATGTTACTTATGGAAGCGTTGTAAACATTATGGGGACTGGGCAGTGAGTGCATGTGGTATTGTAAGCCAGTTATTTTAGCCTCCTAGGAGCGTTATAAACAATGTAGAGGCTGTCAGATGAAAGACCACACACACACACACATACATACACACACACACACACACACACACACACACATATATATATATATATATATATATATATATATATATATATATATATATATATATATATATATATATATATATATGACTAAAGTCTCTCACCATTACCAGCGTTGTGACGAAAACTGGCCAAACCCCAGACATGAATCAGGACATGTCTGAGGCCTTTGTCCTACCGTGGACCAGAAACAGCTTTATGTGTTGTTCGTATATATATATATATATATATATATATATATATATATATATATATATATATATATATATATATATATATATATACATGCACACACACGTATATATATGTATATATATAAACATACACACATATATGTATACAGTATGTATATATATATATATATATATATATATATATATATATATATATATATATATATATATATATATATATGATAAATTTTGCACATTTTTACGTGTTTTTCATATTCAAATAAGCCATATATATTTTTGATACATTAATGTCTGGATTCTCTTAACGACCTCGGGATCAGAGCCCCAGGCGAAATCACACAAAGACAAGAGCTTGGCTCCGGCCGGGAATCGAACCCTGGTCGGCAAGCTTGTAAGTGGGTTAGTCACTGTCTGTACAAGCTTGCCGACCAGGGTTCGATTCCCGGCCGGAGCCAAGCTCTTGTCTTTGTGTGATTTCGCCTGGGGCTCTGATTCCGAGGTCGTTAAGAGAATCCAGACATTAATGTATCAAAAATATATATGGCTTATTTGAATATATATATATATATATATATATATATATATATATATATATATATATATATATATATATATATATATTTATATATATATATACACACGCATATAAATGTATATATATATATATATATATATATATATATATATATATATATATATATATATATATATATTATAATGCACTTATAATGTGTAAATATATATATATATATATATATATATATATATATATATATATATATATATATATATATATATATATATATATATATTTGGGCTCAAGCCATGTCGTCCTGATGGAAGTTCCTAAGGTAGCTTCTAAAGGATATATTATATATCCTTTAGAAGCTACCTTGGGAACTTCCATCAGGACGACATGGTGATCTCACCCAAAAATAGATTTGTTATATAAATTATAATGCACTTATAATTCAGGTTCTTTAGAATACAAACTCAAATGACATAGATTTCCCATTATTTCTAGGTTTTTTTAAATAGTTTTCCTGCTAATCTATGACATTTGAATATAAATTAGATTGGAAAGAAAGCAATCACAGATGAATGCATGTCCAAGAATTGGTTCCTC
>NC_090734.1:114205194-114217694 GCF_036898095.1 Palaemon carinicauda | reverse complement strand
TGCACTTTCCTATTTAGTGTAATTGTAAATAACATCTACATAATACTTCATAGGCGTACCAAAACTTTAGTTAATAAAGATAAGGGAAAACTAAATCACGTTTCTGCAAACTGAAGAATAAAGCAAAACCCTTCATTTTATGTTTTCATACAGAAAACATCATTATTATTGCATATCTTTGAAAAAATGCAAAATTTTTGTGAGTTTTCAGTAATCATGTTCAGTACTTTGTTTTTATACAATACTGTATACAGTATACGACCATAGTCGGTTTCACATAAGATTTTTCGACAATTTGGATCATGCGTAAATGTTACTTATTATTTTTCCCATTATTTTCGGGTAAGAAATATTCCCCTTTGTTTTTTTTTAGTTTCTTTTATGTCGGCTACCACCCAAAATTAGGGGAAGTGGCAAAATAAGTAAGTACAGCTGACCGTAATGTTCTCATTGGAGAGGCAAATGGAATTAACAACTTGAGGACCAAAGCTAGCTGAAGGAAGAAGAAAATAAGCGAGAGCTATCAGAAAAAACCTAGGTGACAGGTTTTTTCTTGAAGAATAAAGGATTACAAGAACCTGGGATACCAGAAGCTGGAAAGAATCCTGAAGCTTAGTGGGCTAGAGAATGAAAAGGTTTCCTAACCGTGCAATCTGAGCATTACTGATTTCCACGAAAGTGATGAGGGAAAAGGATGCCTCGCAGGAGGCACAAGACTGATCTAATGGGCATCTACTGTTCTGTAACTGACGTAGCGCGTAAAGAATTAGGATCTATTGAAGATGTAAGGGCGTTGACAATGGTCAGAAAAGGATATTTGACCAAAATGTTTCCCCAGTCACCAAAGTAATTATCTTCAAGTTAAAAAGACTATACAGTATGGTCAAACTTTAGTGTCGGCAACTTCACCATCCTTGTGAGGCAAGGATGGGGGTTTTGGAGGAGCCTATAGGCCCTCCCTGGTCCTAGCTTGGATTAAGAGGGGGCTAGGTCGCAGGTCATATGTATAAATGGTTCGTCTCTAGGTTATTATCCTCTTGCTAGGGCAATGTCACTGTCCCTTGCCTCTGCCATTCATGAGTGGCATTTAAACCTTTAAAATATAATACAAACAAAACTTTATTATAAACTGGTTTCATAAAATGTCAACATAGAGATGTTATTCCCTGGTAATAAAGTGATATTACCGTGAATTAAGTTAGTAGTGTACAACGTAAAACATGCAATTGTTCGATGTTATCGAAATAAGAAATAATAAGAAAAAAAACCAAGAGTGTTGTTGCTGGGACTTGTCTTGCCTAAACAAAAAGGCATTTTTTTTTTTTTTTTTTTTACAAGATGTAATTAACCTTAACACCAAAATGCTTATTCAGATTCGAAACAGAAATACACTTTCCTTACGGAAAATCAAAGCGTCGGGCAGTTGAAGGGATGTAGGAATATATAAAATCGTGGCTTGATCAAATAAGGTATGAAATCGCCTCTCAAGATCAGATGAAATAGTAAAATGAAAGGACAATATAAGGCGAGCAGTGGAATATTACTGGGAAACGAAGGAGGAAATTTAGTGGATGGAATCTTTGGCAAACAGAGGCAAAGGACCGTGACATTGCTCTAGCAAGCAGAATGGTGTCCTAGAGGCTGACCACATATACATATGATCAGCACCCAAGTCCATTCTCCACCCAAGCTAGGACCGGGGAGACCCAAGCATTGGCTGCTGATGACTCATCAGGTAGACCTATAGGCTCCTCCAAACACTCCATCCTTAGCTCACAAGGATGGTGAGGTTGCAGCGACCGAAGGAACTAACGAGTTTGAGCGGGACTCGAACCCCAGTCTGGCAATCACCAGGCAAGGAAGTTATCAACAGGCCACCAGCAATGGAAAAGGGTACACTATGATACAGAGTAGGAAAAGAGTAGGCCTAGATAACAAAATGGCAATAGCCTGAGAAGTAGGCTAACATTAAAATGTGAAAACGGACAGAGGTTGCAAGAGAAAATAGAAAACTAGGAATTATAACAGAAAAGTAAGAAATTCAGGTAGAAGGCCTTGACTGGATTATTTTAAGCAACCATAGGTGTACCTAGGGTTACTGGCGCCCAGGCCAAGCACAGAAATTGGCGCCCTTCGTGATGGAATGAATCTTAAGGATTCTGGATCTGTACTACAATGATTTAGTTGACAATATGAAGAACAAGCTCTCATTATTTACTGCCACAAGATATATTAATTTTACTAATATAAGTTTACATTATATATTACCAAGAGGTATAATCATAGAGTTTACTGTTAACAGCATTATTGTAGGAGATACAAATGTTTTACCAACACTATATTGTACAAAAAATGAAGTGACCCCCTGGATACTTTCAAGATTATTTTGTAGAATGGGGCATGAAGAAGCAAAACCTTATGAATGGGAGCTAGGAGTGTTGGTGAAAATATAAAAAAAGGAGACCTGACTGATTGCAATAATTACAGAAGCATGATACTTACGTCAGTTGTTATGAAAATATATAGTATGCTTATTCTAGAGACTAGAGAGAAAGATTGATGAAAAGCTGGAAGATGAACAAGAAGGATTTCGAAAAGGTAGACGTCGCACTGACCAAATGCGTGAAATATAGAAATCCACTTTTGATGGTATATGTGAACTATAAAAAAGCCTTTGATAGTGTGCACCAGCCAATTTTGTGGAGAGTCCTGCGTTATCATGGAATTCATCTTAAATGCACTATGTGAATTTGATTAAATTTGTTCATAAGTATAGCAAGTATAGAGTTAATGTTAATGGAGTCCTATCAAGTGAATTTCCAGTGCACAGTGGAGTACCCAAAGGGAATGTGTTGTCACCTATGTTGTTTATCCATCTCATGGATTTTGTAATATGTAGAACAGTCGGAGATGGTGGCGAAGAATCAGACTGGATTGCTGATGGGATTGGAAGGGATTGGATCAAAAGTCAAGGCCAAGGTCACGAAAGGGTCAAATACGTCTTTTTTTTTCCATATCGTGGGCAATTTCTATCTGATTTGTATGAAACTAGTGCCAAAATGTGCATAATTCAATTGCCTATCTTGTGATGTATAATATGATATAGGAAAAGCTATGCGCTCTACCTAATGCCCGTTCTAGTAAGAAATGGAAGGGATAGCCAATTTGTGTCATGAATCTTAAGTTTTCTTAAGAACAAAATGAGATCCTTGCAGCAGCTTTCTCATTCCAAATACAGGGTTCAATCCACTGGCAAGGTCGACTCATTTATCATTAGAATTCATCTCCTCGAAATTGTGTAGTGAAACAAAATGATGTATGAGCGTAGTTTCATAAATACCAAGACGAAGAGAGTAGTGCATCTGTTTAACGAAAATTATAACTGGAATTTCGGTGTTAAATAAATAAAATATAAACATGCGATTTATTCAATACAATTTATTGAAAATTTCAAGTTAGAAAAACATCCATAAAATAAAAGAAGGCACATAGCCTAATGTGATGGCAATATCTTTTTTCAGGCGTCAGTCGGTACAGATTTCTGTTATAAGACTTCTTGGATATGTCGTGTTTTAGCTATTCATCCAGGAAACCGAACTGTTTATCAGGAAGGTGAAAACTTTCGGCAAAATAGTAGGCGTTTTTTCAAACAGGTGGTTTACAATCGATTTCAGATATATTCCCTCTTCATTCTTTAATTCAAACATCAATGTATTTTAGCCCCTTTTTTCCTGTACAATAGGAAAAGAACTTCTTGATCTTCCACCTCTTTTACTTGCTGATATTTAATTACCAAACTCTTCTTTGGACTCAAATTGTTCAGATCCATTTTCTTGGAACACTAGGTTACTTTCATGAAATATTGTTTCGCCTAAAAACGCATAGACAGACGCTCAAAGCAAAACATTGTAGTACATCCCTCATTTTCGTTGAACCTTCATCGTAGAATGATAATCGTAATATATTTTTTTTTTTGGGGGGGGGAAGCGATGATGATGATGAATATAATTTCTTATATAGTGTAAGATAGGAAAGGCCCTAGTGGACTCTATCTTTTGACAATCATAAATGGTGGTTTAAAGGAAGAGTCTATATGTTTGAAAAAGGAAGAATTGAGGAAAGGTTAAAGTTATTTAGAAATATCGAAAGCTAACTCAATAAGATAGCACTGTATAGAATTGGAGCACTTTTTTTTCTCTTGCATAGGCTATATAAAACTAAAATATCCATGAAAGAATCGACGTTAGACAAAGGATGAAGAAGAACAACACGAAAGTCTGCATTTTCCCAACTTTCTCAAGAAATCATAAAGAATTGGAATTTACCGATACAAGATTGAGGAAGGGGAAAGTAGGAAGATGTCGAGTAAGCTCCTGATCCATCAGATATACATTGTGAAAAGCAATATTTGACGTATACACTAAATGAATGAGTTTTGTCTACACAATTCACTGCAGGAACAGAAAGTAGCATTGAAATTTGGTATACAACTTAGAAATACATTATAAAACAATAAATTAGAGCCTTTTTCCACTTTTTGTTTCATTTTTTTTTTCTTAAATTTTTTTCCCCTGATTTATAGGGTTTATTTTTTACCACCCATGTGTATTATTATTATTATTATTATTATTATTATTATTATTATTATTATTATTATTATTATTATTATTATTAATTGCTAAGCTACAACCCTAGTTGGAAAAGCAGAATGCTATAAGCCCAGGGGTCCAACAGGGAAAATAGCCCAGTGAGGAAAGGAAACAAGGAAAAAATAAATATTTTAAGAATAATATTAAAATAGATATCTCCTATATAAACTAAAAAAAAACTTTAGCAAAACAAGAGGAAGAGAAATTAAATAGAATAGTGTGTTCGAGTGTACCCTCAAGCAAGAGAACTCTAACCCAAGATAGTGGAAGACCATGGTACAGAGGTTATGACACTACCCAAGACTAGAGAACGATGGTTTGATTTTGGAATGTCCTTCTCCTAGAAGAGCTGCTTTCCATAGCTAAAGAGTCTCTCTACCCTTACCAAGAGGAAAGTAGCCACTGAACAATTACAGTGCAGTAGTTAACCCCTTTGGTGGAGAAGAATTGTTATTCAAATTAGGCTAATCTTAAATCCAAGACATTCACTGTTCTAGAATCTTCATAAATTGATATTTCGGATTATTCAGATGGGATATCATTTATACCAAAGAGATTGAAATAAAACTTAGCTACAAATGAGAAGTATTAAACTTCCCATAAGGTTTCTGGCCAGGATGTAATCAATGCCAGAAACCTCTTGTGCTTGTCATTCGCTATAGTTTTATGAACATTTCCAGAATACTGCAGTTCTTTTGTTAACGGTGTATTCATCAACTTCGTAACTAATAATATGAATGGTCCAGTAATTAAATGTAAATTGCTTAGCAAAATATTTTGCTATTGTCATGGAACTTTTTCATCAGCCAAATAATTAAATATTTCATATTAGGAGTAAAGTTGAATAATTTATTCTTAAAGATCAGATCAAATGTATATTATTTATGCAACCAAATGAACTTTGAAACAGTTAGCTATAATTTTAGATAGAAATAATAACTTTGGATACAAAAAAAAAAAATAATATAAATTTTGGTAACGGTCGTTGCTCAAAGCCTTCTTGTTGGCCTACTTTAAGATGCCCCTCTTATCTATCATCCTTATTTTACGTATTTAAATGCCTAAGGCTTAGGCATTTAAATAAGTAAAATAAGGAGCTACATACATAGGCTTAGGCCCTAATCCCATGTATGTAGTTGGTTTAACATGTTTTAGTGGTACTTACTGGATTGCAAAAATCCTTCACAACTCGCTAAGAAAAAAAAAACGTGCATATATGTGTGTATGCACGCACATATACCAATATTTATATAGAAAAGTTACATAATATTTCGTGTAAACATAACGTATTTTTATCCCAAAGAAAGTGAGGGAAATTCAGATATAAAAGACATTGCAGTGTGCTTATTCCATCTTTCACATCATTCTTTCACTCCAAAATCAAACCATTGCTCTCTAGTCTTAGGTAGTGCCATAGCCTCTGTACCATGGTCTTCCACTGTCTTGGGTTAGAGTTCCCTTGCTTGAGGGTACACTCGGGCACACTATTCTGTCTAACTTCTCTTCCTCTTGTTTTGTTAAACTTTTTATAGTTTATATTGTAAATATTTATTTCAATGTTGTTCCTGTTCTTAAGATACTTTATTTTTCCTTGTTTCCTTTCCTCACTGGGCTATTTTCCCTGTTGGTGCCCCTGGGCTTATAGCATCCTGTTTTTCCAACTAGGGTTGTAGCTTAGCATTTAATAATAATAATGTGCAAATATATGGCAGTTCACATCCAGCTGAAAGATACAACAAACTTCACACTATATTTAAGTTTAGTCCTAAACAATGCATATGGAGAATCATCCAGGGTTAATGTCCAGGTTATCTTTGTGAGCTGAAATGTTTTTCAGCCAAAAACGTTTGTAACTTCATGCGTTACATTTAACTACAATGGAATACTGGCCAATTTACCCTTAATGGTTAATATTATACATTAATGATTAGTGCTTTTGATATTGCTCCTGTTCTTGCATAATATTTGTTATTTTATTTTTGTTCTTTGATATGGTTGAAAAAAAAAAATAGTGGATGCACTTTTATCAAATATTGAATTCATTCAAATTCAAATTATAACTATAGTATATTTGAACTAGTTTTCTTGTGTAAAAAATACTAAGGAAGTACAATGTAAAATTTTAGCTAATTGCTTGCTTTATTACTATCTCTTTGGGCGTTCAAGAATTTTTAAGGCAATAACATGAATTTTATGGTATTATTATTATTATCATTATTATTATTATTATTAATTGCTAAGCTACAACCCTAGAAGGAAAAGCAGAATTTTTAAGGCAATAACATGTTTTATGGTATTATTATTATTATTATTATTATTATTATTATTATTATTATTAATTGCTAAGCTACAACCCTAGTAGGAAAAGCAGAATGCTATAAGCCCATGGGCTCCAACAGGGAAAATAGCCCAGTGAGGAAAGGAAACGGCAGTAACTCCTAGAATTACTATAGTAAATTCGTTTTAGTGTTTGTCTGTCTGTCTAGATTGCCCGGGCCTTGCACCCGGACGGGGGCTCTCTGACCATCGGTCTTAGCCCCCCAGAGTAGAAGACCCAACCGGTGTGGCTGGATCTTGCAAGCTACTCAGTACTAAGAGTTAGCATTGCTACGGACATGCTCAGCACATGGCAAGCCTTATTTATTAATCAGGTTCATCTCAAATTGTGGACTCTGCTTGAGCACTATTTTGCTCACACCCATCATGACCTGTAGCAGCAGGGAGTAGTCCAGGGAAAGTCCAGCCACCCCTAACAACAGGTGGTCGACAAAAGAACCAGGCACCCCAGTTTTAATGAGTCAGATTTGCACCGACCCGCACGGGTGCTCTTTTAGTTAGGAAAAGTTTCCTGATCGCTGATTGGTTGGACAAGATCATTCTAACCAATCAGATAGCAGGAAAATTTTCTGAGCTAAAAGGGCACCTCTGTGAGTCAGTGCATATACAGCTCATTTAAAAAAAATTAAGTGTACTTGCATACACATATGACGTTTTACTTTCTGTGGTTTAAATCGTTGCGCCTTGATGATTAATCTCCTTAGCCCTTTTTACCCTGAAATGGGAATGCAATAAGCGAAAGTGTTCGGTACTTAGTCTTATATTCAATATGTTTCCAGAGGATTTGATACTTATATAGACTCTGTAAAGAATAGGCCAAACTATTCGGTGTATGTGTAGGCAAAGGGAAAATGAACCGTAACCAGAGAGAAGGATCTAATGTAGTACTGTCTGTCCAGTCAAAAGACCCCATAACTCTCTAGCGGTAGTATCTCAACGGTTGGCTTGTGCGATGACCAACTTACTACCTACATGTACTCATTATTGTTCGAGGATGGTTCAAAGACACATGCATCTGTGTAAATTCATATGATCTCTTCAAATAACCCTGAATTACACATTTAGTATAGGCTATAAGCGAAAAGCAAATACCTGAAAAAAAGAGCTGAATGTAAAAACCATGCAGGAAGGAAATTAACTTCTTTTCATCTTAAGCTGGCGATACCTTTATGACCTTGTGAATTTGGCAAAAATAAAATGAACTGAAACAATCTTGCCACTAAGAAGGCCTATCAGTGAAAGGAATTAAATATATGACACTTAGAATTACCCCCACAGAGCGATAAGGGATGATCTTCCTTTGTGACACTTTTAACCAATCCCATGATTACATTGGCCTACATAGAAGTATCCTACAAAATTATATAAAATCTACTTTATTTGATCTTTGATATAATTCGGTTAATATGGGAGCTGCTACACTGTTAAAAAAATCTGAATTGTAATCGGAAATTCTCCGTAAAAAATATACTGTTCTCAACCGTATTTCAGTAAAAGAGAGGCGACCGTAATTTTTCCGTTATTTTCTTTTACGGATTGGTGACCTTAATACCCCTTGTTTTCGTCAATAGATCTGTTTTTAAAACGTAAATATCTTGCAACATTTATTCCAGGATTTTTACCGTTTTTAGGGCAAATTTTTAACAGTGTTTATTATAGATCAATTTATATAAATGGCATTCATTGCGTGTATGCATATTCCTAATGACGAAGGCAAAACTTACATGTTTTTATTATTGATATACATTGCGTGTAAGTACACCCCTGTTGACCAAACTAAAGTTTAGTGACCTTAGAGTACCCATATAGGTAAAATAGATAGGATAAATATGAGTGGAATTATTAAATAAATGAATTAATATCTAAAGCTAAGAATAAATGTAAGTAGAAAATAGAAGATGATATGATTTTTAAGACTTCTTCCAATAAACATTCATTATCATTATTATCATTATTATCATTATTACAATTATTATTATTATTATTATTATTATTATTATTATTATTATTATCATTATTATTATTACTACTGTCATTATTATAATTATTATTATCATTATTAATATTGTTATCATTATTATTATCATTATTGTTATTATTATTATCATTATTATTAACAATAATAATAATGATAATTATTATTATTATCATCATTATTATTATTGTTGTTGCTGTTATTATTGTTCTTATTATTACCATTCTCATTATTATTATTATTATTATTATTATTATTATTATTATTATTATTATTATTATTATTATTATTATTATTCTAAGTTCAGTAGCCCCATAGCAAAGGATACCAGAAAGAGCATTTATGATTAGCTCCAACATATAACATCATTTTGACATTAATGTTTCAATATCCACAATCAACACAAATGGCTGAAATTTGAGCTTTGCTAATATTGTGACAATGCATTTTCAAAATTGTCCAATTCATTTAAATCTTGCTCTATTCGTCCACGTTTCTCTTATGTACAAATAAAAAAAATATCCCTGATTTTATTTATTTCTGCTTGTACTACTTTATAAACTTGCAAGTACATAGCTGAAGATTATTCGCATACGTGCCTGTTGCTTGAAATGCGTACTGCATAGATAAACATAGTTTCCAGAATATGTTATAACTTATAATGGTTGTGTATGTGTAAAAAAGACATTTTGATACGAACTAATACTGGAATAAAAATATTATCTATTTTATATTCGTATGATGCTGTGTACACATAAGAATTATATATATATATATATATATATATTTATATATATACATATATATATATACATGTGTGTATAAGAATCATATATATATATATATATATACATGTGTGTATAAGAATCATATATATATATATATATATATACATATACATATATATATACATATATATATATATATATATATACATATATATATATATATACATATATATATACATATATATATATATATATATGTGTGTGTGTGTGTGTGTGTGTGTGCATGTATATGTGTGTGCGTGGGCGCGCTTATGTATGTGTGTCTGTATTTCTGTGTTCTTATATAGGGTAAAAATCTAAATAAAACTTTAAAATCCTTATATATTAGACTGTTTCAGTTATCGTAGAAATATTTGACAGCTCAGTTCCGTACACGCGTCGTCGTGGTCCGGAGATGGTGATGACTCGTTTGTTCTACCCAGTCTTATGAAGGTTTACTTCTGACTTCTTCTGTAATGGTTAGCGATTTCCTTTGTATACTTTTGAAATTTTCTGATTAATATCTGTTGAATTTTTTTTTTTTTTAAATAATCTAACATTTTAATAGCCACTTTTATCTCATTTTCACTATTTTTCTCATTTGCATTTGTTTTAAAAATCGATTTCTTTTCTACTTTTAAATTTCATCTGTAAATTCCGATATCCTTTATGTATATTTATCTTGTATATCCTCTACAGCCTTGAAAATGGGGCTATATCTTGAAACATCGGCTAAATATATTGATAATTTAATTTGGAATTAGATACTCGTCTCCCATCCTCTTCATATCATGTCTTTGCCGTGTTAGAAGTGACACTTCCAGATATATATATATATATATATATATATATGTAAATGTACATTATATATATATATACATATATATACATATATATATATATATATATATATGCATGTGTGTTTGATTGTGTAAGTTGTTTTCTGCATGAATTGAAACATACTGGTCAATGTATACTAGTGTTTATATACAGGAATGTTTATATATCAACAGCAGCAAAGATAGGAATATGATAAATACGATTTAAATTGTGGCTATCCACCAGACAATTGCATTTTATCCACATTTTCATAGAGCTTACTAACCAACCAGTCAAACACAATAACTAATTTTACAACAATTAATATGCACATAAACATAAATACCCCAAACACTGATGGAATGAGGTGAGAACATTCAGGATACCATTTCTGTTCCCTAGCTAACACCACAACACGAAAATCAATTAGAAACTAGATTGCACATCGCAGAGTCTTCATTTAGTGCATGTTTTTTTACCACTTCATCCGCTTCTTGATTAGGTTAGGTGTGTCCTAAATGTTATCACCACTTTACAGACTTTTATATTAGTCGTATCCAAGAATACTTTACCCGTATACTTAATGCTCACTCACAACTCGAGGTTACGCAGACACTAGAAGTCATGCAAGAAATATGAGGTAATCTTTAATAAATTGAATTTGTGGGCGCAAACTTAGTTTTTTTCATATATCCAACTTACATTTGAATCAAACTTGCTTGTATTTGGTTCATATAATTTCACGTAAGTGAGACATGTAAATTTTCCGAACGTTCGGGTAATTCTAGCGCGTTTGGGCTATATCACGACCAGAAAGAAGTCAGAGCCTCCAGCCGGATTAGATTTCATGTATGAGCATCATTCTCAAAAGTGAAAAGAATCAGCCTCATATTTCTTTCTTTGGTCGATCCTGTGGTTATATATTATTCTATTGATTTCCCTCACTCATTCTTTCTTTGTTGCGTCACTTCTATTATTGGCTATCGATAAAGTAGTAAATGCAATTCAGAAATAAACAAAAATCGTACTGATACTGACTTACATTTCCACAGAGATACAAATCAAAACAAACAAAATCTACTGCAAAGAAACTGATGCTGTTTCACTTTCAGTCACTATAAATCGCATTGAGTTTTGCTACATTACTTTGACGGGAGCGGGAACGGTTTCTCGTAAAGCGCGGTTGACCACTATACCCGTCTGACTGGGATACCCTTCTCTCATTTGTGATCTACTTTTCAAACAACACAGCAGTCTTTCGAATAAAGTCAACAACAAAAGCAGATGAGGGACAACAAAAGGCTTTTCTCTTTACCACTACCTATTCACTTCCACAGACTATACGTGGTCAAAGTTTGTCGCACTTTAGCACCTACGAACACTTAGCACCAAAATACACAGAGACTCGGAGCTGCTGTTCAACCCTCAGTCCCAGGTTAAGTGTGTTCAGTCCCTCCACCTTCCACCACCGCCCGACCGCCAGTCATCTTGGACGGCCTGAGCCATAGGGACACTTCCACAGGGGGGAGGGACGGGACTGGGAAGCCAGAACCCGTCTTCACTGAGAAACGTCCTCGATCTTCATCCCCAGTAGATACCCCCTCGTCACTAACCCCAAACCCCACCGCCTTCGTTCTCATCATACCTTACTAAAAGCCGACGACGCCTTTGCTTTCAACATTTATAATGAATCTCATTAGAAATGCCCCTTGTAGAATCCGACATGCATTCCAGTATCTTGCAGATATCCTTTTGAATTCATATGGTTTTGTTTTATCTGCAAATTTGTGTGGCAAAATATAGGTGCGCTAATGTTTTATCGCTAGATCGGGCAGCATTAGAAAATCTTAAAAGTTGAAGAATTCTTTCAGTGATCAATTCATGATGATTCCATGGTAAATTAATACCTTCATTATTTTCGTGGCCCGCCTTTCGAACTGAAGGCCTTCTAAA
>NC_090734.1:114160194-114200194 GCF_036898095.1 Palaemon carinicauda | reverse complement strand
TGATTTTTAAGAATTTTGCAGATGAATTGATTCCTGCAACTAACTATGTTTTCACTTAATCATCAAGCAATGACTTATCTTTCCTCTTAGAAACTATGCAATGTCTCAACCTATTCGTGAGCAGGATGGCTTCTCTAACCCTTTCCGTTACTGTCAGGTACTTTTAACTTATATTCAAAACTTAACTTAACGTCCACGTTCTACAACACAGTGGATCTATATCCTTTCATGTAGACTAGCGATATGCTCTCCGTAGGGAAAGAATTACTGGTGATCTTTCCTAACTCATTAATGCTTATATTAGTAATCTTCTCTGATAGGATACTGTAAAATTGTTTATGTCACTCTTTACATTTTCAAGACATTTGTCGGAGTCTAGCATAAGACTGTTTGTCATGAGTATTTGTAAAGTGAATTTGAACGTATTTGAGTGTATCATTCAAGATAATGGGACAAAGATTAAGTCAAAGGAATTTGACGTGAGCAACCGTGAATATTCACAATTGAAGGGGGGCGGGGCGGTGATAAAATGGATGATGGGATAATGAAACGAGGGTATTGTTTGGAGTGTAATTGCAGTGTATGATAAAAGCTGGTGCTAGGGAAAGCTTGCTTGAGGGTACACTCAGGCACACTATTCTATCTTATTTTTTTTTCTCTTCCTCTTGTTTTTTTGAAATGGTGTGTTGGGCAGGCTTAATAGAAGGGCCATGGATGCCTGGTGGTTTATTAAGAGGTTGTCTTTTCCTTTTTCTGATTCTTTTTCTTCTCAAAACCATCCTTACTGTTCTCCCTTCAGTTGAAGTGGCTATCCTGGAGGGTATTTAGCCTTGCATGGTGTATCGGCTTCTCCATGTTGACCAGTTTTTCCGACTTTTTACTATAGTCTATGGGTATCATCAATCACTTTGTTTATAATTCTGTACGTATTGTTTTTGTTATAATTCTCGTTAATCTAGTTTTTAAATATGATGTCTCTTTTTTATTTCTATTAATTATTATGCTGTCTGGAGACATTGAGCGAAATCCGGGACCAGTACGTCCTAGATTTCGTCAATGTCGTCTTCTGTATTGCAATATTCGTGGTCTTCATGCAAATATCCAAGACCTTACAGTTGCGTCCATACAGTATGATATTCTTTTGTGCTCAGAAACTTTGGTTTCTAATATGAGGCACTCATCTGAGCTCCTTATAACTGGTTTTAAGAAGCCAATAATGTTGAAACGTGATGCCATCCCTAGGGCCAGGGGAATGGCGGTGTATATTAGGACCGAGTACCCTGCTTCTCATAAGTCCTGCTATCAATGTGGATGTCATGAGATTCAGGTAATAAAAGTTTGTGGCAGGCATAACAACTTTTATTTGTGTTCGATCTACCGGAATCCCGACATGGATGATTCTATCTTCGATTGTCTTCTTACCATTATGGCTAAGATACAAGAAGATGATAGAAAGGCTTCTCTTGTCTTTGTTGGTGATTTTAATGCTCACCATAGGGAGTGGTTAAGTTCTATCTCTCCTACCGATCGCCATGGCTTAAGAGCTTTAGAAATTTGCCTCTGAATCAGGCTGTGAGCAAATCATAAATGAAGCTACTCACAGGTCTGGTAATTGCTTGGACCTCGTATACACTGACTCCCCTGGCGTTATAACTAGTAAGGTTGATTCTCCAGTCGGGACATCTGATCATGCCTTGATTTCATTATTATTGAAGACTGAGCAGCCTGTCCCTGATATATCATATTCTTGTAAAATTTATATGAAATCCCAAGCAGACTGGAATGGGATTTTACATGATCTTTTGTGCTTAAATTGGTCACAATTATATAATAGTGTAGATCCTGTTGTCCCTTTGAATGAGAATCTAGTCAACATAATTGATAGGCGTATCCCTTCTTCTCATGTGCTAAGGTACCGAGTGAAGGACAAACCGTGGTTCAATGATGATTGTAGACGTGCTTTTTTGGAGAAGCAGGAGGCCTATCAACTTTGGAAGGGTAACAGATCAGATTTGACCTGGAACAACTATACTCAGCTTCGAGCTTTTGCTCAGAGAGTTTATGCCTCAACTGAAAAGGAGTACAATTTAACCATAAAAGAAACCCTCTCTGGTACAACTCAGGAACATAAATGGTGGTCTATCCTTAAATCTGCACTCTTCGGTGTAGATGCAACAGTTCCTCCTTTACTTAAACCAGATGGCTCAGTCACTCACTGTCCAAAGGAAAAGGCAACCCTTTTGGCTGATGTTTTTGACAGTAAACAGAGTAATGAAAAACTTGAACTTCCTCATTCCTGTTTTCCTGAGGCTAAACTAACTAGTTTAGCTTTTCGATCTCGTGAGATTAAAGCTCTGTTGGTGGACCTTGATGCTTATGGAGGTGTAGACCCAAATGGTATTTTTCCTTTGTTTTTTATAAAGACAGCAGATTTCTTAGCTCCAAAGTTATCTGTTATTTTGCGCAAGTTAGCAAGAAGAGGAGCTTTTAGCACTAGTTGGAGAATTGGTAATGTTACTCCTCTATGTAAATGTGTTTGTGGTAGCTCAAGTCCCACTGATTACCGCCCAATTTCCATAACTCCCATATTATCTAAAGTTTTTGAACGTCTTCTGGCAAAACGTCTTAATAGGTTTGCTGAAGGTAATCATATATTCCCTAGTTTGCAATTTGGTTTTCGTAAAGGCCTTGGAGCATGTGATGCCCTTCTTACAATCTCCAATGCTGTACAGAAATCCCTTGATTGTGGTCGGGAAGTTCGTATGATTGGCATTGATTTTAGTGCTGCCTTTGACCGTGTTAATCATGAGGCCCTTGTTTTCAAACTGAAACAGTTGGGAGTGGGTGGGTCGTTTCTTAGCATTATCATTGATTTTTTAAGTAATAGATCTCAACGAGTTGTTGTTGATGGGCACCATAGTGATTATAGGAATGTGATATCCGGTGTTCCACAGGGTAGTGTTCTTGGCCCATTACTTTTCATACTATATACACATGACATGTGGTTTGGCCTAGAAAACAAGCTTGTTGCATATGCAGATGATGCTACTCTCTTTGCATCAATTCCATCCCCTGAATGTAGAGCTAGGGTTGGTGAATCCCTTAATAGAGATTTAGCTAGAATTAGTGCATGGTGCAAATTATGGGGTATGAAGTTGAATCCTAACAAAACTCAAAGTATGATTGTAAGTAGGTCAAGGACGGTGGCTCCTCAACATCCGGATCTCAGTATTGATAATGTTTCTTTAAATATGTATGACTCTTTCAAAATTTTAGGTGTGATTCTCGACAGTAAATTTACTTTTGAGAAACATATAAGGTCTGTGTCTTCTTCAATTGCACAAAAAATAGGCTTATTGAGAAAGTCTTTCAAGATTTTCGGTGATCAATCTATTCTGAAGATGTGTTTTAATTCTTTCATTCTACCTTGTTTTGAGTATTGTTCTCCTGTCTGGTGTTCAGCTGCTGATTCTCATCTTAATTTGTTGGACAGAAACTTACGGTCTATTAAATTTCTTATTCCTGATCTAGATATTAATCTCTGGCACCGTCATTCAGTTAGTTCATTATGCATGTTGCATAAGATTTTTCATAACTCTGACCATCCTTTACAGTCAGATCTCCCAGGACAATTCTATCCTGTTCGTAATACTAGGCAGGCAGTTAATTCTAATAGCCAGGCCTTCTCCATCACGAGGCTCAATACTACGCAGTACTCTAGAAGTTTTATTCCAGCTGTGGCCAAGTTGTGGAATGATCTTCCTAATCGGGTGGTTAAATCAGTAGAACTTCAAAAGCTCAAAGTTGGAGCAAATGCTTTTTTGTTGACCAGGCGGACATGAGTCTTTTTATAGTTTATTTATGACATATTTGTTTTTGATGTTGTTAATAGTTTATATATGACATGTCTGTTTTGACGTTGTTACTTTTTTTAGAATGATTTATTGTTAATTTGTTCTCTTCATTTATTTATTTCCTTATTTCCTTTCCTCACTGGGCTATTTTTCCCTGTTGGAGCCCCTGGGCTTATAGCATCTTGCTTTTCCAACTAGGGTTGTAGCTTGGATAGTAATAATAATAATAATAATAATAATAGGAAAGTCAAAGTGGAGATCCAGGAATGGTAAAACTAAAGCGCGAGACAATCAAAGGCAAAATAATCAATTGCTAAATTAGAATATGATAAAAATATATCAAAGGAGACTGAATGACAAGAGAAAGGCTTCTGTGTTAATAAATCTTTGAATCCAATACGCAGTTGGGAAGAATTTCTAATGAGAATGCTGCTTTGCCTCTAAAGAGTTATTGGAAGGACTTTAACTATGGAATTAAAAAGTAAGTACTGAGGGGGTCAGTGTAGTTCAAATAATCGAGGGTTGTGGTGGCCTATGTGGTAACGTCCTGACTGGTGAACGCCAGACTTGGGTTCGAGTCCCGATCAAACTCGTTACTTTGGTCGCTGCATCCTCACCATCCTTGTGAGCTAAGGATGGAGAGCCTATAGGTCTATCTGCTGGGTCATCAGCAGCCATTTCCTGGCCCCCCTTTGTCCCAGTTTGGGTGGGTAGCGGGCTTTCACGCTTATCATATGTAGCCTATATATGGTCAGTCTCTAAGGCATTGTCCTAATTGATAGGGCAATGTCACTGTCCCTTGCCTCTGCCATTCATGGGCGGCCTTTAAACCTTTAAGAATAAATATTGCAATTGTAGGAATGATTGGGAAGGCGCAATATTTTTTGGTGGGGGTGGGGAGCGGGAGAGCACGTAAAGGCAAGATGCTGTGCATCAGTGGTAAAAGTGTAACTGGGTATTTGCACAGACTTCTGAGTCATATTTCTTTGAAAGCATAATTGCTAAAGCATGAATTAGGACATCAGTTTGTGTCAAGATAAAAAGTGACATAGAACGATTTATGATTTGTAGGGAGAGAAGAGAACATTGATTAGAATGCTAAACATACTTGGATGGGTTCATGGAATGATTTAGATCGAGAAAGTGAGACAGATGACAAAAGATGCCGAGAAAAGAGACATTTCAGCTATTTAAGTATTATTATTATTATTATTCCACCCGGTGCGAATGCATTGAGAACATATGCAGAGGTTGGGCAATTGATTTCAGCATGAATCACGAATACTGGGTATGTTTGACGAATTTTGTGTGCCATTCTGTCGCAATTCATCCGCAAGTTCTGTGGGACACGGCCTTCAGAAATGTTATACACCGACTGTTTTTAAATTTTCGATTTCCTTCCTTTTTCATTTTCCTCTTTAACATATGCATATTTGTATAACCTTTCACACCTATATTTAAACTGATATAACAGACGATTATAAGATTCCTTTATTCTTTCCAGGAGACCTAGCCTATAGTTGTGCATGAACTACTACTAAATGATCTACGGTCCATCGGCGTTGAAGATCAAGCCTTCGAATACCTAAACGACTACTTAGTTGGTAGAAATTACTGTGTACAAATTGGAAACTCTTATTCATCATATGAACCCTTAAACAGGGGGTTACCCCAGGGGAGTGTACGTGGCCCAATCTTATTCTGCATCTATACTATTGGTCTATCGAAAATGCTACAAAGGCAGGGCGTGAAGTTCAAACTATTTGCAGATGACACACAATTTTACTTCTCCATAAATGATATACATGGCACTACTGAACTCTAAACCGAATCCTTGATAGCGGTAGAGAATTGATAACATTTAAACAACTAAATTAAATGGAAACAAACCTAAATTCATGGTGGTGGGCAAGAAAAACAGCGTGAGAAACCTAGGTGATATTCAAATGAACATAAATAATAACACTGCCGATATCTAATAAAGATCGAGATCTATGTATATTTCTTGACTGTAACCTGTCTCTAAATCCCCAAATAAATAATGTAATAAAAACTGCTGCTTATTATCTAAGAAATATTGCGTTTATAAAAAAGTACCGAGTACCTGGACGAAAATTCTGTAAAGAAACCTGTGATAAACTGTGTTATTACCAGGACTGACTACTGCAACTCTATCTATTACAATTTACCAAAAGTGCAACTTAAGAAATTATAAAACATAATAAACAGAGGAACAAGACTGCCGATTAAAGCGAGAATTGAATTTAAAATATGTACAATAACCCACCAACTTTATCAAGTTATCAGAACCGGGCGTCCAAAATACTTAAGAGAACTTCTACAGATTGCGCAGCCAATAACTCGTGTCGACACGAGAATAGTTACAGATGGCTTCAAACTATTGGAACCTAGATTTATGTCTACTTTAGGCTCCAGAGCCTTTAAATATGCGGCTCCCACGAAACATTTGAATGACTGAAGACATTAAGGATTTCAAGGGGAAACTGAAAACTTTCTTATTTCAACAGTCACACAACATTGGCGATTTAACAGCAAATGAACAATACGCGCTATGAGACGTTAAATACTCTGAACGAAGAAGGTAAAACGACAGTGGAGGTCCTGTAGAGAGCGGGATTCCCCTGCTGTATGGGACCGGAAAAGCAACCATCAAAGTAAGTAAAGTAAGTATAAGATGGCGGCTACCTGCTTATACAGGTGGCGTTGCCGCTCATCGAAACTTGTAACATGAGTCTATGATAGATATCGAGCTTGATTCCTTTATGGGCGGGGCTTGGCAGTTGAACAGCTGATCAATGTAAACATTACAGTTTTCGTGCCAAATCTGAGAAGTTACCTTGAGAATCCTAAAGTTTGTAAATGTTTATGCGTTATTTGCTTTTGCACCATGGCAGCGATTGAATTATTTCGACATTGTAAGCAGGGACATTTAGAAGAAGTAAGGTATGTATATAGATTACTGGGAAATGTCCAGGTTTAATTCGATTGCAGCCCACAGGCGAATGTTGGGTTTCAGTGGATGTTTAACCCAAATATTTTCCACTTTAGTTGTGCCTGGCATAAACCACCTGCGTTGTTATTCTGATGTTCCCTTTGCGTACAAATACATGACTTCTATTAGTATATATTACTATGAAGTAGTTTACGTTTTCAATTTAGTATGTTGCCTATTATGTACGCTTAGAATTAAGGCATCGGTAATTATATGGATATTGTAGTGTATTACAGGGCAATGTAACCTAGTAAAAAAACTACTTCTCTTATAGAAAAAATTACGCTCTCTTCGAAAATGACACTCGTTCCCGTCGCAAATGAATAGTTTCAGATATATATATATATATATATATATATATATATATATATATATATATATATATATATATATATATATATCTATATCCTATGGTAAATATGGGATCTCAGTGGAAAATTGGTTTTTGGGTTGGGAAACGTCAGAAACAAGTGGTTTTCATCGATAGTAAGGGTTAGAAATGCATAAAAATACTAAATAACCAGGTGGAAAAGTATATGGTTGATGTAATAGTCGTGAAATTATCCAATTATCCATATCACCTCCCTCCAATGGTTTTTGCAACAGTGGGGCTCGCTTCACCCACAATTAAAATTGATCTCCTTTCCCCTCTGTTCTTAGATGTGCTATGCATGCAGACCTTGTGGGTCATTTTGTTAATATTTTTTACATACAGTAAAGATGTTTGAACAAATGAACAGAATTATTATTTATGACAATGGTTATCTGAAGAAGAAGGGAACCCCACCAGAAAAATCATCACTGTGTGCTTTTTATAAAGATATGTGTCATAATAATGCCAGTTGTAGTGATCGTGGTTTATAGTGGACTATGTAATTAGATTGAATTCACCTTTCACACAACATTGAAACTCGCTTATCCAGATCAAACATGTATATGACCTTTGTCATATAAAAGAACTCTGTCCATTTGTTCAAACATTGTTATTGTCTAACAATGGCATCGGTTATCGAAGACATGAATAGAGAGCATTTTTCTCTGTATGGGCTGGGGCATGTGAACTCAAGTATTGATCTATTAAAACGTGAAAACTATGTTATTGTTAAAGTCCATTGCTTACTTTTGGGAGAATGATTGTGGGTTACTGATCGTGTGTTGTTTGCATTTACCGGCTGTTCTGTTTTTTGTATGACGTATAGTAATCATTAGCTGGCTTTATATGCACAAGTTCCCTGATAATCTACAACAGCCATTTTTTCACCCCTATCCGCGTCACTTCCACCATGACTACTGTCACAAGAAGAGATCCTAAAAGGGAAGTTGTCTATTTTGAAATTTAGTGTAATTTCATATATAGTATGTATATTGGTAATTAGTTATGTTTAAAATTCTTTCTGTTTTAGTATAGAGTCCTTTCAATACACGTCATCAAACTTCCGGTCCGCCATCTTGGAGGGCATACAAAGACACGTTCAGTGAATAGCTATGGTTGAACTGTTGAATATTTAGCCATTTCATCACATTCACATTCACACAATGCCCAGTTTTTGCGCTACTGTTGGCTGTGGGAATCGAGGACGAAGAGATGACAAGAGTTTCTACTGCATACCGGCAGTTATTCAGAATCAGGACAAAGATACAGAAGAATTATCCAAACGCAGACGTGACTTGTGGTTGACCAGAATATCACGGGCTGATATACGTGAATCCTCACTACCCTACGCAGGTATTTGTTCTGATCATTTCATATCAGGTCAGTCTCGGCTAGGCCCTAAAAGTATCATTATTCCTGTGTAAACATGCTATATCCGATCGCATAGGTGACTTCACAAGTATCATCGTCAGTTCAGTGTGTAGTGTGTGTGGGGGAGGGGGCATCTCAATTTTTAAACATCAAAAGGGGCATCTCAGATTTTCAAAACAAAAATTAAAAGCGCCCATATTGGCTATATTAACAAAGGCTACTTACCTAGGTCTCTATTTCGTCAAGGTGCTCATGCCTATATATAATTAAGTGTATATTTATATTTATTTTAATTTGTGTATTAAATTGTGCAGACATACAGGCCTATGTGATGAATAAACATTGATTATAAATAATAATATCTGAAAGCTGGTTTAACCCGAAGGGGTCTTCAGCTTATATATGAAACATTGAAAAAATAATCAAACTTGCGCATTTAATTGCAAGGAGGCAAAACGATCATCCAAGGGCATTACAATAGAGTTTGTCCATCATGTGTTTATATGTATATAAGAAATTATAGCATTTGTAACCAAACACAAACACAATGGTTAGGCATGAACTGATAAAGATTTGACATTATAATGCAAAACTTTTACATACATTTTGACAATCAAAAATTATAATACACAAGGTTTGGCTAAATGATCAATATTAGCTTTATAATTATAAACACTCTCTTCATTGGCCCAGTGTTTATCTAATTTTGGACTTAAACGCATTAAGGGGAAAAACAACGAATTCTGGAAGCAGATTATTCAATGGAAATGTATGCCCACTCTGTTCTGGGTTGGCCGACAGTACCAAGTAGTTCACCATATCAATGTATGAAATACTGGGAAAATCCTCAATATTTTGACTGAATGAATTCTGCATTTGGTATGGATCTAGGCCATCAATTAGATCGAGTTTCTGCTTGTAAAAACGCTTATCATCACCCGAAAATTGTTTGACAAAGTCGCTCTCATTGTCCATATTCGCTGTAGCAGCTGCCATGTTTTCGCTTTGTATGTCCTCCAGCATGGCCGCCAGCGATTCCCAGTGACGTCATTGAAAGGACTCTATAGTAGAGCTATTGTAGCTCATATAAAAGTTCAAAATATCACTGAAATAATGACCCAAATGGTTGGCTTGTGGAATACATCCATGTACTGCTTGTCAGAACAAAGAAGTGAGATGTTCATTTGTGAGGAAAGAATGCTTTTCCTACGCCATGTAGGAAAAGCATTTGAGGGATGTGATATAGATTACAGGTAATGCCAATGCTTTAATTTCACGCCACTTACATGAACCACATATTTTTCAACTGATTATCTTGTGTTTATTATGCAGTTCTGACTATCAATATTGCTGCAAATTATTTGGTTTTGATGTTTCCCCTCCCAAAAACCCCACTGGTATCCCCCATAATTATTTTGTGTAAGGGGGTATTAGGAAAACTCAAATGGTTGGTTTGCTCCAGTATTTATGGTCAGAAATGGGTAGAATACAAAATAATTTGTCAGAAAAATATATGGCTCTTGTATCTGGCTAGAAATTAAAGTATTATATATTCATTAAAGGCTAATGGTTACGTCAAACAAAAATACAGTACAATACACGAAAGATGTCAAAAGTAATTCCAAACAACATATGTACAGTAATTAGTCTCTCAAATGTAAACAATGGACTTGCACAAATAAAGTGTTCACATTTTACTTGATTGATACATAATTGTTCCTACACTAAATACAAACCCTTTCGCACTGTTCACACACACACCGGTTTTGTCTCGTCACTTTTTAACTGGCCTTCGACTAATATTTTGTTCTTTTTGTTTTTGTTCTTTGTCTTTTGCAGGTGTGAGTGTTGCTGTTTGGAGACGGTGTAGGTTGGTTTTCCTAGAGGGCGGAGAACCCTTTTATTACAATCTCTTTCCCTTTTGATGCTGGACAACCCTTATGGTGGAGGCTTCCCCGACTTCCCCAAGTGTAGTCACCACAGGGGAGTCACTCTCCATGTGGACTCCTTCACCACCTGAAGTAGATGTTGCTTGCTTCCTGTGAGTTCATCGTAGGGAAGGTCGTTTGCGACCAACCCAGATCTCGACTTCGGTCTTGCTCTTCTTCGCTGACAATGCTTCTCTCTCTCATTTTGCGATGGTATCCGGCGAAGGGAGTGCATAGTCAGAAGCCTATTTTTGTTCCTCTCGGGGGTTACCTTTCCCGTCTGTGGGTTAGGTTTCCTCTCGAGTGGTTTTCTTGAGTGCTGACGACTTTGCACTCCATCGTTCATCTATTAAAACCAACGTAGGCGTGCAAAATCGGAAGCATGTTCCTGTGCCGCTTAGGGGACATCTTTCCCATTTGCTTGTTAGGATTCATTCTGAGAGGTTTTCTTCAGAGCTGACAACAATGCAAACCCTCGTTCTGCGATAGCAGCCGGTGAAGGGAGTGAAAACTCCGAAGCATGTTCCTATTCTTATGGAAGTTGCTGCTCTTGCCCCGTCACCGCCTTTATCGTCTGCTCCTGCCTTGTCACTGTCTTACATCGCCTGCTTCTGCGGTGATTCCTGATCATCGCTGATGATGCCCTTTCCCTTACGAGAGTTCGGCCTCCCCGTAGTATTTTCGCCACATGGGATTTAGAGGGGGTTTATGGACTTGTCCGTGCTTTCTCCTAATCCCTCGGAGTGGGCCCGTCGTAGTATGAAGAATGTGTTACTTCTCTTAGCAGTGGACTCATCACCAAGCAGACTCATCTTGCCTAGAAAACTCGTCTCCCCTGAGAAGAATCATCTTGCCCAAAAGACTTGTCTCGGCTAGTACAGTACTGTATACTGTACTCGTTTTGCCCAGCAGACTCGTTGTCCAACAGACTTGTTTTACCCAGAAGACTTGTCTCACTTGGAAGACCCATCTGGCCCCCCAGACTTGTCTCGCCCAGCTGACTCGTCATGCCCAGCTGACTCGTGTTGGCCAGCTAACTCGTCTTGCCCAGAAGACTTATCTTGCCCAGCACGACTCGTCTCGCCCAGCAAGACTCGTCTCGCCCAGCAAGACTCGTCTCGCCCAGCACGACTCGTCTTGCCCAGCAAGACTCGTCTCGTCCAGCAAGACTCGTCTTGCCCAGAAGACTCATCTGGGCCAGCAAGACTCATCATGGCCAGTTGACTCGTCTTGCCCGGCAGTCTCGCTCTGTAGACTCGCCTTGTCCAGCAGTCTTGTTCTGTAGATTGCTCTTGATCACTCCTCAGCCTTCAACTGCCCGTCAGCTCGTGATTGCCCACGAACGCCCTCAGGTAGCCTTTCAGCTCCTGATTGTCCGTCACCTCTCGATCGTCTGTCAGCCTGTGATCACCTGTCAGCCCGTGATCACCTGTCTGCTTGCGATTGCTTGTCAGCCCGCCTCCAGGTTCTTAATGTTCCAGCAAACTCTTCCAGTTTCTAATGTTTTTCCTCTACTTGTGGTCGCTCTTCAGTTCTTTTCCTCACTTCAGGACCTACAACGTGTCAACACAGACTAGCTCGTGACTAGTTTCCTTTTTGTGTTCAATCTCTAGCTTGCATCCAAGTTTCCAATCTACCTCTTCAAGCCAGTTTGTGACAAGTTCTATATAGCGACCTCTATTCAGTGTCAAAGCTCTGTCCAACTGGCAACTTTTCCTTCCGAGGTAAAGTTGCCCTCCTCCTTTGATGAACATTTCTTCTCACTTGCAGGTAGAATTGCCGACAGTCACTGAAGAATTTTAGAAGCTTTGCCTCTTTTGGTGGTTTTTTTTCAATTTTGTTTGTCAGAGAACTTCTCTGGCGAGGATCGCAGAGTACTACTGGCTGTGATCCTCACTACTAGCAAGCACACTGCTCTTCCCAGCTAGACTCTCTCTATATTCTATTCATCTTACACAGAGCGCTCAAACGCTATGGCATCTTTGATCGCTTTCGAGTCTTCTAGCCAGTTTCCTCATCTAGACTCACATGCTAGAATCTTTTTCCAGAGCAGCGGCTGTCACTACTTCATCAGCACTGACGCTTTCGTCCCCGATAGCTCTTCTTCTATGTGCCTATGATGACAGAGCACAGCAATTCAATCTTCCTTTTCTACGAGTTACACTACTTCGGCAGTGCTTCTATGACATGCGGTTTAGGGAGTTGCGTTCACACTCCCTTCTTGGAATCTAACCCAGCACTCACCAACAATGGGGTGGGAAAGCAGTTATCTTTGGTGCTTAATACCTCTCTCGCCACTTGGAACTTGCGGTTTCACACAAGTACTGTACAGTGGTATCAGGTTCCCGATCCTCTCATCTTCTTCTGAGCTTTAGTTCTTGATATGCCTCTGAAGTCAGGCAGATGTTTGAAGGGCCATGCACATGCTGATGCGCAAACTTGTGCATCCTCTCACCGGTTCTTGTCAGTGTTCACAAACA
Organism: Palaemon carinicauda; assembly: GCF_036898095.1. Classification (NCBI taxonomy): domain Eukaryota; kingdom Metazoa; phylum Arthropoda; class Malacostraca; order Decapoda; family Palaemonidae; genus Palaemon; species Palaemon carinicauda. The sequence goes on along the minus strand of NC_090734.1, from coordinate 114,187,175 downwards.
TTATCTTCGGACAACTACCACTATTATTACTACTACCGCACTACTACTGCTAGTGGGTTGACGTGTCGGGTGCTTTACTGACTAGGTCGCCTCTTTTGCTCCCTGTCTTTATCCGTTGTTCACTTGGTTTTGGTGTACGATTACATTACAAATTGACATCTTCATTGAATGACATGATCTACTTGAGTTTAAAGGTAGTATCAATTCTCTAAGAATTCAAATTTTTTAAAAACCTTATAAAAACGGTTTGTTCCGGAACTGGAATACAAACCACGCTATTTAATACGGGTATTATTTTCGGCGTAGCTAAAATGACGAGTCATTAATTTTTAACGAGGGTTAACTACCCACACCACTAGTTAGCGGGGCGTAGGGAGGGTAGCTTGCTACCACTCCCCCTCACACACCTGTGATTGAGCTCACTTTGCTTTCGGCTTGGATGGTGAACGGTTGTTGCTGTTCTTCATCCTCGCCGACTTTTGGCAGCCATTAACGCCATTTTGTTTTCTCTTTTTCTCTTAGAGTGTCTGTGAAGTTGACTTCTGCGACCATGCGCACCTGCCCTGATCTCTCCAGCCACCCCTGTGGAACATTTATGTCGGCGTTCGAGACTGATTCTCACGCCCTTTGTCCTTCTTGCAGAGGTCAACGGTGTGATAGTGTCAACAAGTGTAGTGAGTGTAGGGAGTGGTCTTCCTCCTAGTGGGAGAGGTTTTCGCGACAGCGGAAGAAGAAGTCCAAGCGAGATACAGTGAACCCTCGTTTATCGCGGTAGATAGGTTCCAGACGCGGCCGCGATAGGTGAAAATCCGCGAAGTAGTGACACCATATTTACCTATTTATTCAACATGTATATTCAGACTTTTAAAACCTTCCCTTGTACGAAGTACTGTTAACAAACTACCCTTTAATGTACAGAACACTTAATGCATGTACTACAGTACCCTAAACTAAAACAGGCACAAATATTAAAGGCAATTTTATATCATACGTTTCCTAAACACGCTAAAAAGCACGTTAAAAAATGGCAACCAATGTTTTGTTTACATTTATCTCTGATCATAATGAAGAAACAAACTGGAGGTAGAGCTTTGCTTATTACCCAGACATATTTCCCATACTATTCCCTTAGAACTACATCACTTCTTCCTACTTTAGATATATATATATATATATATATATATATATATATATATATATATATATATATATATATATATATATATATATATATATATACATACATACATATATACATAAATACATGCATACATATATATGTATATATGTTACTGTATATATATGGGTTATGGAAAAAATCCGCGAAGTGGTGAATCCGCGATGGTCGAACCGCGAAGTAGCGAGGGTTCACTGTATTTCTCCTTCGAAGGTTGCTTCGAAGGGAGAAAAACCCAAGGCCTCTTCTTCCGTCGCCCAAACCTCCTCCGAAGCTCCTACTCGGTCGGTCTCTTACGAGAGGCCGTCGAGTAGTAGTGTAGACCAAGTTATTTCTGACCAACCCCAGGTCTCGAGAGATGAGGGTGCTTCCCTAGCGAAGCAGCACCACCTCTTCCCCCGGGTGAGGCCTTGTCACTAATTTCCGTCTTTTCAGATTTGGTCATCCTTGGGGCTCACTGGTTCGCACTCCAAGGAGGCCCTGCTTCAGTTCATCTGCATGGGTGCTTCTGTTAAACAATCGTCTTCGCTGTCAGAAGTAGATCCCCTGACTCTTGTCAACGTTGTTGTGTTAGAGGTGTCTTATGCGGCATCACCCATCTCTTCTGCCACTCCAAACTCTACAACTGTGGCTGCCGACTTAGTTTCCCCCATTCCTGACCATCCTCCGAGGGGGGAAACCAAGTTCATCATCGGTCTCTCCTGCTAGTGTTTCTCTCCCTCGGGGGAGTTCACTTACAGAGACTTCTCTTTGGATGACTGCTGACGGTCAGCTTGCTGATCCAACGGCCCCCAGAGGGCACGTCCGTCGGAAGGCTCGCCTTCCTCTTCGCCTTAGAGGCCTCCCTACAGGTGAAGAGGCGCCTCTTTGGTTCAACGTCATCACTGCAGTCCCCCGCAGAGGATCCTCTAGACCTTCATTCATTCATCACTGCACCTGCAACCAGTCTTGTGACTTCGGTCCTGGACCTCTCTGCAGATCGTTCGCGATCTCCTTCGGTGGATGGTTGTCTTTTTAAAGGACACATCGACCATCCATCCAACAGACCTGCCGACCTTCCATCACCGTTCCTGTCGTCTGTTGAGCCTAATAAAGCTCTTCCAAAGTGCGCAACGGCACGCCATCATTTTCGCCCTGCACGCCCTTACCAGCGCTCATCAGCAGCTCATCAGTCTACAACGCTTCGGCGCACCACTCATCCTGCTCGCCCTTACAGACGTCAGTATCCTCACGCGCTACCCCCTCCTAAGGGCGTTCAGGTAAGAGTAATGGTTGGCTAATGCTTGGGGAGCCCCAGTGGTTTCCTATCTTCTAAGTAAAGAACTCAGGTTTGTATACAATAGTTAAGAAAAATACAAATTACAGTACTGTACTTTCAAAAATGTCATCAGAAACTTTATTTTCTTTCATGCTAGTTAAAAGACATTTTGGTATTTCTTGTTCTGTCTAGAAGTCTCTGGCCACCTGATTTTTGCTAAACCTAAATATCTAAGCACTTAATAAACTCATGTAAATGGATCCACTTTTGTTTACTTTTACTTAAGCTTTTTTATTTGCTTTTGTGTACAGTATTACAAAATGAATTTTGTAGCACACTACACTAGGTCGTCAGGGTACAACCGAGATCCGTTTATATGACTGTGTTGTAACTCGAGTTTAGATGTAAGTCAGAACGCACCTAAATATAGTTCTGTATGTAAGCACCAAAGTCTCTCTTCTAGGACATAAAGGGGCACTTAATGCCATGGAAACATAACTGTGATTAAAAAGAAAAACACAGATGGCATGAAATGCATAGTAAAGAAGGAGTAAAAATACCTTTATGGAAACTGCTTTGAGCATGTATCCACAAAATATCACAAGATGAAGCCTTTCTAAATTAAGAACTATCTGTATACTTTACTGGGTTTTTTTGGAATTTAAACATTTGAATTTGACCAGGTTTGGGAAACAAACTATGCAATAAATTTCTGGCTTCCTTAGTGTTAAACTTCTCATTTGCATTATTTTTTCTATTGAGAAATAGTGGAAGTTTGAGTAGGGAAAGTGCCTACCAGAAGAAGAGGGAGACCAAATTTGGGGCTTATTTTAAAAATGAGAGAAAATTAAGTAAAATTTTGTTGACCCACCTCATCCCTATTTTTTCTCTTTTCCTATGAAGGTTATAGCTTATCTTGTGATAATAATAATAATAATGATAATGATAATGACAATGATGATAATGATGATGATGATGATAGCAGCCGAGTGATCCCTCTACAGCTACTATTTTCTAGCTCATCTAGGATATACTGTAGATGAGGATTTTCAGAAACTTCTCTCTGAATCCACTTGAAACGAGCTTCCGAGGTACCAAAATGTCACAAAGGCTGTCTATTGTAGGAGTATCATACCATCTCAGTCTCCTGTAGCAGAGATCATGAAAAGATAGTACAGTATTCATCATGAGCAAAGCACATGTCTCTAATTGTGAATTAACATGTTCTGTCAAAGACTCGCATAAACTGAGAGCATCATCTGATGTAGCATGCTGTCCAACAGATGGTAATGGTTGTTGACATTTGTGATTGGAAATGATTTGGAGAAAAAATAGTTCACATTAAACCCAAAGACAGTGACACCGGCTATGATATGAACCATGACAGTTATGACAAGGAAAGAGACACTACAGTAGTCAAGAGTACTGTACTGGCAGTTATGACTCATGCATATCATGGGAAATATATCATTACGGGATATTCTTCTTGGTAGTCTTTGCTTTAGTGAAGAAACATGATCCAGAAAGAACAAAAGATAGATACTCCTCACAATTCAAAATGAATTATTGTGCTGTTTTGATCAGCTTGAAGAAAATGTACTACATTACTCTACCCAGTTTGAATTTTCTGGTGATGAGTAAAAGTTTATCATGATGTGTTTGCTTTATCATGTTACCTTGTATACCTCTGTCATAAACTTCAAAGAGGTGTATTGCTACTCTATGGGAAGAAATACATAGCAAGGTTAACAGAACTATTAGATATTTGGAAACATACATATATATATATATATAAGGCTAATCTAATAGTTAAGCGTATTGGTGATCTCCGGTGAAGCCGGAGGTCGGTGAAAGGTCCTGAATAATTCAATTGTGAATAATAATGAATATTTGTGTGGATATGGCCGTGGCCTGAGACTGGAGTAAGGGCCACCGGAGGGTCGTATCTAAACAATATATGTAGGCCCTCCCAGAGGGTTGTATCTGAACAATATATAACAATAGTTCCAAACTCATTGAGTATCCCTCATGGCGGAGTAGAACTCAAGGCGGAGTGGATGAATGTTCAGATCCTACTCCCAAGCCATAACGGGGAAAGGACGGAACTACGAGGGGAACAGGGGGGGGGGGGGGTGGGGTCTTAATGACATCCCAAAATAATAACTCACACAGTAACGGGACCTATTAAATAACGCTATCTATCTCAATAGTAACCACAAACTAAATAACTCGTAAGATATCATATAACCGTAGAGGGATAGGGGGGAGGGAGAAATCGTTGAACGTACAAAACGGAAAACGGGAAATCCACTCACATACCCGCAGTTAAGAAAGAAAACGAGAGAAAGGGGTAACTCGTGACTGAGTACAGAAAACGGGAACTCCAAACTCTCTCTCTCGTGGTTACACCATCAGAACCAAATAAGCACAACAATATTATAAAAGTATAATAAATAAAATTGTAACATCAAATACAAGACTACGAACGAAGAATAACATCTGCTAAAACCAAATTTAAAGGGATATAATCCTCTGACAATGCCTCGCGGGGCGGGTACTAAACTATAATAAAGCCAGAACGCTATCTTGTTCGCAGACTGGACTTGCTAGCAAAAAGTACCATGGGAAAATAATAACAACAATAATAATAATGGTTCAAAAAGCATAAGGCCAGGGGCTTAACCAAGAACCTAACTGACAAGAGTACCAAACGGGCAAGACTAACATGAATTCCCAGTGAGACAAGGCAAAACAACAATGGCCGCGGAGGGCCCAGCCGGTAGGGATAAAACAGACTATACTGGGAAGAGGACAAATGCCTGGTACTACAAAAAGCTGTCAAAACAAACTATGGTACTTAACATTGGAATGGGTGAAGATGTAGCTTCGGTCATGACGAAATAAATCCACCAAAGTGAAAACGCCGAGAGCACAAAATTATACACACAAGCTAGCAAGTCCAAAGTAGAAGGATGTTGTTCAGATGGCGCTCGCGTCGGGGCGTGGGTGGCGTGGCTCTGGTAGCATAGCTGGGGCCTCTGTATCGGCCAATCCCTTTGACGAAGGAATTAGCTAAATGGAAGACAGCCTGTGAATAGTGGTTTTCACGTGCCTTTGCTTTATACACGACACCCACAAGGTGCTCGCGCGAGGGTAGTAACCTCTGCATTCCATGCTTTTATCTTTCTCTGGTATAATTGGAAGGTTTTATCATGAAAGTGTATATTAGAAGGACCCTTTTCACCGGCCGCCACAGGTCGACCCAGAAATATATATATTAGTTTGTTTTTTCCTATTTAGTTTCTACTTAATAAAGCACTATAGTGTTTTATAATTACCAGAAATCATAATTGTACCTATTATGTTTTGTTATGATTCATGTTATATTTTGAAGCTATAGATCCTACAATAATAAATATAAGAGGGTTTTATTGTAGTTAAGATCTATTAAACTGCATTTTCAGGATCCTAGTAGAGCAGCGAGATGTTGATGTCAATATTCGTGATAAATGGGACAGCACTCCCTTGTAAGTATTGTTTCTTTTTCTGTAATGTTGTCATTTTGGATATAAGGAAAATAATTTGACATTTCGATATTGATTCAGAACTGTGCCCTTTGTATGTTTATATTTTTTTGTTGAGATGTAAGATTCACGAAAAAAAAAAGTTGATTATTCATATTCTTACATTTTTAAATATTTAACTTAGCCGGTGAATATATAGCTGCAACTCTGTTGCTCGACAGACAAAAAACTGTACAAAAAAAAACTCGCTAGCGATCGCTATACAGGTTGCGGGTGTGCCCATCAGCGCCAACTGTCGGCCAGATACCAAACTCCATGTAAACAAAGACTCAATTTTCTCTCTGTCGACGTGTCGACAAGACGTACTTTACTCGCTGTTGAAACCTGGAGATTTTCCCATCATCTTTGGTGAAGTACTATATTCTGGTTTTGAGCTTTCGCTGTGCAGGGTTTTTCTTCAAATAAATCCTTGAACTCTTTTTTGTATCGGATTCATTGTTGATGACTTAGATCGTTTTTTGGAATTTTCCCTTGACCAATTCAAAATGGCTGACCTTTCACAAGTTCCCAAGTTTAGAAAATGCAATGCTAGGGACTGTTCTAGGCGTCTTCCGAAGGCTTCTCTCGACCCTCACGCTGTTTGTTCCAATTGTCGGGGTAAAACCTGTCAATTGGAAGATCGGTGTGAGGAATGCGTGGGCCTTTCGGAATTCGATTTTATCGAATTTGAAAAGTACACACGCAGGCTAGAGAGAGATAGAATTAGGAGAAGTTCTTCTAGGTCGATAGATTTTTCCTCTCCTCATGCCCCACAACCTATTCCTTCCCCTGTAGTGGTTGTTCCTAACCCCCCTCCTAGCACTCAGGAACCATCGATGGCTGACATGATGCGTGCTATCCATGCCCTGGGGGAGAGAGTTGAGTCCCTTGCAAGTGACCGCAATCAACTCATGGCGGATGTTAAGGAGCTAAAGTGCCAAAGTGCTGCGGGAAGTGATAAAGTGCCTAGTGAAAGTGTTGTGAACAGTGTTGCGCTTGAGGGTTCGTCTGTTCGTGCCTGTCGTCCTCCTAGTCCGGGACCTCTTGCAAGCTCCCAAGCCCAGGGGAGAAGCAATGTCGTACGACGCATGGGTTCGAGAGGCCTTGATCAGCGAACAGACGTTCCCTCCATGGTATCAGGCGTATCTCCCCAAGATCGCCCCTACCTACGTAAGACGAGAGAGCCCGTTTTTACCTCGTCGTTTCTCGTAAGAAACTTTGGACCAAGGTCTCACGACCTTTAAAGCGTAAATCGGTCCCTTCAGGACAAGTCCAACGTCCCGGTTGTAGCCACTGGGTCAGTTCGGACTCGTTGCCGTCATCTGATGACTGCTCACCGCCTAAGAGAGGCAAAGCGGTACCGCTTCAGTCGCTAACCCCGTCTGTTGCCGCACCTGCTCCCGTAGACCCTAAATGGGCTTTGCTGCAAGACATGCAGTCCAAGCTTACGTCCTTGATACAGGACTTTCATGCGGAGAAGGTTGCTGCTGTACCTTCTGGCCAACAACCTTCCAAGCGATCGGTTGTGCATCCTGTTGACGCTGAGGTAACCTTCTCGCGTCTACCAGTTGAGGTGGTTCCTCCACCGATGCGACCCAGTGTGGGTTGCCAGCCGCACGTTGACGCGGAGGTGGTTGTTGACGTTCAGGACGTTCAACAACCATCAGAGGTGACTTGTTTTGACGCGGTGCGTCAACCTCCGCAACCCGGTGTGGTTTCCAATGCTCAACCCAGACGGTCTAGACAGTCTCGGGTGGACGCTGTGCGTCCTCGCGCTCCCATGGTTGTTGACAGTTCACAGACTGTGCAGCAGTTCCATGGCGTTGCGTCCGGCTCCGTCACGCATGCACCAGTGCGACCGGACTCAGCGAACCAGACGTTGCCCACTCCGTTGCCGTTTCCTCATCAGTTTTCGGATGAGGATCTATCTGATGAGGATGTTGCTGAACAACAAGACGATCAACAGTCAGAACTGGACGAGCCCAAGTCAACTCAACCATCTTTGGACTTTAGAAAAGTCATGGCTGTATTCAAAGAGTTGTTTCCTGACCAGTTTATTTCTGTGGCTCCTCGTTCTCCGCCGTCAGAGTTTGTATTAGGCATGCCTTCTACCGCACTTGCCTTTACTAAACTCGTCCTCTCACGCTCATCCAAGAGAGCTTTGCGGCTGTTAGGAGACTGGTTAGAGTCCAAGAAGAGTTTAGGGAAGACAGCATTTGCCTTTCCCCCATCTAAACTCTCTTCTAGATCGAGCGTCTGGTATGCCACGGGAGAAGTTCTCGGCTTGGGAGTTCCTGCCTCTGCCCAGGGCGACTTCTCAAGTCTTGTAGACTCTCCCCGCCGCCTTGCCATGAGACGCTCGAAGATTTGTTGGTCACCATCGGACCTGGACCACCTTCTGAAAGGGATCTTTAGGGCTTTTGAAGTCTTTAACTTTTTAGACTGGTGCTTAGGAGCCCTGAGCAGGAAAATCTCTTCGTCAGATAAAGATATTTCTTTGCTCATTATGTCCTGCATGGACAAGGCCGTCCGTGATGGGTCCAATGAGCTAGCTGCCTCATTCACGTCCGGAGTCCTGAAAAAGCGAGAGTCTCTCTGTTCGTTCCTGTCTGCTGGAGTTACACCATGCCAGAGATCTGAACTTCTCTTTGCTCCCCTTTCCAAGTGCCTGTTTCCTGAAGTCTTGGTAAAGGAAATTGCCGCTTCGTTAGTTCAGAAGGACACTCACGATCTGGTTGCGTCCTCAGCTCGCAAAGCTCCCCCTTTGCCTTCATCTTCCGCTAGACCGAGGATAGACACTCCAGCGTCTCGCTTTATTCCGCCCTTTCGTGGCAGAGCCTCCAGCAGAGGAGGTGCTCGTGCCGAAGGGAAACGAGGGAAGAGGAAAGGATCCAAGTCCTCTAAGGGCAGAGTCTGACTGCCCGCAACTTCAGACAGCAGTGGGAGCCAGACTCAAGAACTTCTGGCAAGCCTGGGAGAAGAGAGGCGCAGATTCACAATCTGTAAAGTTACTCAGAGAGGGGTACAAAATCCCTTTTGTACGCAAACCCCCTCTAGCAACGTCTCCCATCGATCTCTCTCCCAGGTACAGAGAGGAAGTAAAGAGACAAGCCCTGAAACTGGAAGTGTCTCTTTTGCTAGAGAAGGGAGCGGTGGTCAAAGTCTCGGACCTTCAATCACCGGGATTTTACAACCGTCTCTTCCTAGTTTCAAAGAAGACAGGAGGGTGGAGACCGGTGCTAGACGTCAGTGCTCTGAATGTCTTTGTCACAAAGACGAAGTTCTCCATGGAGACCACATAGTCAGTCTTAGCAGCGGTCAGAAGGGAAGACTGGATGGTCTCGCTAGACCTAAGGGACGCCTACTTCCGCGTCCCCATTCACTCAGACTCCCAACCTTTTCTGAGATTCGTTTTCGAAAATGTGGTCTACCAGTTTTGGGCCCTGTGCTTTGGCCTAAGCACAGCTCCTCTCGTGTTTACGAGGCTGATGAGGAATGTGGCCAAATTCCTCCACTTATCGGACATCCGAGCCTCCCTTTAATTGGACGACTGGCTTCTCAGAGCCTCTTCCAGTCGTCGCTGTCTGAAGGATCTCAAGTGGACTCTAGATCTGACCAAGGAATTAGGACTCCTAGTCAATTTGGAAAAGTCGCAGCTGGTCCCATCCCAAACTATTGTGTATTTAGGGATGGAGATTCACAGTCTAGCTTTTCGGGCTTTTCCGTCGGCCCCCAGAATAGATCAAGCCCTGTTATTCATCTAGAAGATGCTGAAGAAGGAACGCTGCTCAGTCAGGCTGTGGATGAGTCTGGTAGGGACGCTGTCATCCCTGGAACAATTTGTGTCACTAGGAAGACTACACCTCCGTCCTCTTCAATACCATCTAGCTTTTCACTGGAAAAAGGACAAGACGCTAGAAGCGGTCTCGATCCCGATTTCCGAAAAGATAAAGTCTTGTCTGACTTGGTGGAAGGACAATATCAACCTAAGCGAGGGTCTTCCCCTGGCTGTTCAGACTCCCAACCACGTTCTCTTCTCGGACGCATCGGACTTGGGCTGGGGCGCGACACTGGACGGTCGGGAATGCTCAGGTCTGTGGAACTCGAGTCAGAGGAGCATGCATATCAACTGCAAGGAGCTGTTGGCAGTACATCTGGCCTTGAAAAGCTTCGAGTATCTCCTTCGAGGCAAAGTGGTGGAAGTAAACTCAGACAACACCACGGCCTTGGCGTACATCTCCAAACAAGGAGGTACCCACTCACTGACGTTGTACGAGATCGCAAGGGACCTGCTCATCTGGTCAAAAGGTCAAGACATCTCCCTAGTAACGAGGTTCATCCAAGGCAACTTGAACGTCATAGCAGATTGTCTCAGTCGGAAAGGGCAAGTAATTCCAACAGAATGGACCCTCCACAAGGATGTGTGCAAGAGACTTTGGGCCACTTGGGGCCAACCAACCATAGATCTCTTTGCAACCTCGCTGACCAAGAGGCTTCCAATCTATTGCTCCCCAGTCCCAGACCCAGCAGCAATACATATAGATGCCTTCCTCCTAGATTGGTCACATCTGGATCTCTACGCATTCCCACCGTTCAAGATTGTCAACAAGGTACTGCAGAAGTTCGCCTCTCACGAAGGGACAAGGTTGACGTTAGTTGCTCCCCTCTGGCCCGCGAGAGAATGGTTCACCGAGGTACTTCGATGGCTAGTAGACGTTCCCAGAAGTCTTCCTCTAAGGGTAGACCTTCTACGTCAGCCTCACGTAAAGAAGGTACACCAAAGCCTCCACGCTCTTCGTCTGACTGCCTTCAGACTATCGAAAGACTCTCGAGAGCTAGAGGCTTTTCGAAGGAGGCAGCCAGTGCGATTGCTAGAGCAAGGAGAGCGTTTATCATTAGAGTCTACCAATCGAAGTGGGAAGTCTTCCGAGACTGGTGCAAGTCAGTTTCTGTATCCTCGACCAGTACCTCTGTAGCTCAAATAGCTGATTTTCTCTTATACCTGAGAAAAGGACGATCCCTTTCAGCTCCCACTATCAAGGGCTACAGAAGCATGTTGGCATCGGTCTTCCGGCATAGAGGCTTAGATCTTTCCAACAATAAAGATCTACAAGACCTCCTTAAGTCTTTTGAGACCACCAAGGAGCGTCGTTTGGCTACCCCTGGATGGAATTTAGACGTGGTGCTAAGATTCCTCATGTCAGACAGGTTTGAGCCGTTACAATCAGCCTCCCTGAAAGATCTCACTCTTAAGACACTTTTCCTGGTATGCTTAGCCTCGGCTAAATGAGTCAGTGAGATTCATGCCTTCAGCAAGAACATCGGATTTTCGTCGGAAAAAGCCACCTGTTCACTGCAACTTGGTTTTCTAGCCAAAAATGAGCTGCCTTCTCGGCCTTGGCCTAAATCTTTCGATATTCCCAGCTTATCGGAGATCGTAGGCAATGAACTAGAAAGAGTCTTATGCCCTGTTAGAGCTCTTAAGTTCTATTTAAAGCGTACCAAACCTTTACGAGGCCAATCTGAAGCTTTATGGTGTTCAGTTAAGAAACCATCTTTGCCTATGTCAAAGAATGCTTTGTCATACTTTATCAGATTGTTAATACGAGAAGCTCATTCACATCTGAGTGAGGAAGATCGAACTTTGCTTAAGGTGAAGACGCACGAAGTTAGAGCTGTAGCAACTTCCGTGGCCTTTAAGCAAAATAGATCTCTGCGAAGTATAATGGACGCAACCTATTGGAGAAGCAAGTCAGTGTTCGCGTCATTTTACTTGAAAGATGTCCAGTCTCTTTACGAGAACTGCTACACACTGGGACCATTCGTAGCAGCGAGTGCAGTAGTGGGTGAAGGCTCAACCACTACAATTCCCTAATTCCATATCCTTTTAATCTGTCTCTTGAAATGTTTTTAATGTTGTTTTTTATGGGTTGTCCGGAAGGCTAAGAAGCCTTTCGCATCCTGGTTGATTTGGCGGGTGGTCAAAGTCATTTCTTGAGAGCGCCCAGATTAGGGGTTTGATGAGGTCCTGTTGTATGGGTTGCAGCCCTTGATACTTCAGCTCCTAGGGGTCTGTCAGCATCCTAAGAGAATCGCGAGGCTCCGTAAGGAAGACGTACTTATAAGGCAGAGTAATCGTCTAAGTCGACTTCCTTACCAGGTACCTATTTATTTTGTTTTTGTTATTTTGATAACTTCTAAAATGAAATAAAAACTCTTAGCTCATAAAATGTAAACATATTTAACTGGTCTCTACCCACCACCCTGGGTGTGAATCAGCTATATATTCACCGGCTAAGTTAAATATTTAAAAATGATATTTTAATTATAAAATAAATTTTTGAATATACTTACCCGGTGAATATATAAATTAAATGACCCTCCCTTCCTCCCCAATAGAGACGCAGTGGGACGAGGAGAAAATTGAGTCTTTGTTTACATGGAGTTTGGTATCTGGCCGACAGTTGGCGCTGATGGGCACACCCACAACCTGTATAGCGATCGCTGGCGAGTTTTTTTTTGTACAGTTTTTTGTCTGTCGAGCAACAGAGTTGCAGCTATATATTCACTGGGTAAGTATATTCAAAAATTTATTTTATAATTAAAATATCATATTTCATCATTGGGAAATACAGTAGTAACAATGTAGATAACATACTACTGCACTGTACTGTATATAGTATACTGTACATTAATGATGAGTGTCATTAATGTGTTGCTGATGGTTCTTCTTATAGATACTATGCATGTTTATGTGGACACCAACAAGTTGTTGAGTACCTAATTGGAGTTGGTGCAAGATGTGAAGCAAATACATTTGATGGGGAAAGATGTCTCTATGGTGCTTTGACAGACGATATACGAAGAGTATTAACACAGCATAGTTTAGTTACAACACACACAATTAGAAGAGATGCATATGATGAGTTTTTGAGGAGGTAGGTAATTTAGATGAATTTATTATACATATTACAGTAATGTATAAAAAACTTTTTCTTAAAATTGTTAAAATACGGATACCTGTATATTCATATAAAAATAATTTTAATGATGAAATTTTTTATTTCTTTACGTACTTACCTGATGTTCATATTGCTTCTTCTACAGAAGCTTATTTTATCATCATTTACCCCTAAAACTAAAAAAATCCAATTTTATTACCTTTCAATAGACACTTGCTTCAGGTAAAGTAATGAGACACTATACCAGTTAATGGCAAGAAGTGGAGTACCAGGGCCTCTTTTGTCATTTCAGTTTTGATATCAAGCTATTCCTTATCCTCTTTACATCTTAAGTCAGTGGGGAAGAGTGTTTGCATGTATATGAACATTAGGTAAGTATAGAACTTACACAATTTTATTTTTGAAATTCCGTTTATTTCTATGAATCTCCCATGATGGTCATATTGCTGAATCCCACACGTGGATGTTGGATGCCAGTAAAGGAAATAGATAGGTAAATTATAGAAATGATATACCTGTACAGTATGAAATAATTAGAATTCTTGACTTAACTTCTCTAGATTAATGATAACAAACCATCCTTCCATTACGGGACTCCTTATTGATTTTCTAAAGATACTTTATTTGAAATATTTTGAAAATAAGAAAATTCTGAATTAACCCAACTCTAAGAAGTTAAAAGTTAAACCAACAGCCATTATAAGACCTAAAGCCTGGCAATCTCAATAAAAATCCAGGATTTTTCAAGGTAATGTTTAGCTCACACTAACATGGTACGCCACTGAGCGGCCGCTCAAACTTTCCAAAGAAAGATTTCTACAAATATTAAAGAGATGTAGGTGTACTCGTCATATATAAAACCTTAGCCTTAAAGACTTTTACAAGATTTGTATTCAATTCTTTGTGAGTTTCTGTGACCAAACTTTAAATAGAAATGACATTGCAATTTTGGACAGTGGACAATTTGGAATTCTAATCCCATATAGCAAATTAGGGATGCTACCTTTAATGTTTGTAAAATATTACTGAATGGCTCATATAGGACAAAGAAATATATTTTCTGATAAATGCTTACAACTACTGTTTATCCAAAGGGGAAGTGGAAAAAATTGTGGCATTCTTAGTTTTAAAATAATGTTTGCTCTGAAGGAAGGCAAAAGAGAGAAAATCAAAATTATCTTATTCTCCCAAAGTTTACCTTAGAAGATGGTGCTTGCAGTTTATTATGCATTTAGCTGAAGCCAATGCTAATAGAAAAATCAGTTTAGCCTTGAAATCTATAAGTGAAATATTTTCAATGATTCACAAGTTGAACCTCGTAAATACTTTAAAACAACATTCATATTAAAAAAAAACATGAACCTGATTACTGGAGGCCTTTTAATGCTAAAAGCCTGTAATAAATCCGGTATAATATATGCAAAGGATAGATCTTATCCCAAAAGCTCAAGTATAAAATTTAACATTTATCTAAATCCCTTATAAGGCTGAGATTGAAAATTCTTTTTATAAAAAGACAATGTAAAAAATTTTAACAGAATTATCCATGCTAGTTCTAGTCATTGATAAATTCTTAGAATGGCATCATTAAGATTAACCATACCCATGTATTTTAATACAAAATAATGGTAGACTTTATATTAGAACCTATAATAAATAATATAGGAAACTGCAAAAACTCTATGGTCTGAGAATGCGATATATATTCTTCAGGTGGCCTTCTTAATGAGAGAATTCCTTGACGGAGTCACTTGGTTTCAACACATAATTTTATTTGCTTGTTGAAGCCTTGTGATGGGCAAGAGGCCTCTTGAATTTGGGGAAACTGGTCTTCCAGTTCGAATCTAAATTTTTCTTCTATTTCTTCTCTTCAGTATTACTTCGACATCCTTCTAATTTTATAAATTTTCTTTTGTCTTACTGTCCTAACTCTATGAGCAATATTTCCCTTATTTATATATATATATATATATATATATATATATATATACAGTGATACCTCTGGATACGAAAGTTTCTGCTTACGAAAAATTCAGGATGCGAAAAGTGATTCGAAGATTTTTATGCCCCAGGATACGGATAAAATTTCAGGATACGAAAACCTTACGAGATCCCAACTCTTCGCCGAGAGTAATTTTAGAAAGCACGCGCCGCCAGACTTTGAACTTGGGTAGACTCACTTACAGCCTCCCGCTCACCCATTGGTTATCTCCCTACTCAGACGCTAGCTGACGCCATAAGATCCTGCTTTCCTATTGGTCGGCAACTATCCCAGCTTGCCTACGCACGGGCGTTCATCTCTCTCTCTCTCTTTTCGTTCCGACCGCGGTATCGTTAACAGACATTGTGTTGTGTGCTTTCGCTTGTTTGACTTTGTGTTAATATACAGTACATTCGTACGCCACGTGTTATCGTTAATAAACTTTCGTTACTGTGCACTGTACTGTATTAGTGTTTACTATACATAGACTGTATATAACGTTACGTAGTGTATTATATTACGTATTACTGTAGCCATGGGTCCCAAGAATGTTGCCGAAGGAAAGAAGAAGAAGACGATGCTCTCGATGGAGACGAAACTTGAAATCGTTAAAAAGTACGAGTCTGGCATGCGTTTAAGTGCGATCACCAAGGAGTATGGTCGGAATCCGTCTACGATAGGCACCATCCTGAAGCAGAAGGCGGCCATCAAAGCAGCAACACCTTCTAAGGGCGTCACTATTTTCTCCAACAAGAGAACGCACGTGCATGACGAGATGGAGAGGCTGCTTCTTGTGTGGATCAAGGACAAAGAGATCTCAGGAGACACCATCACTGAGACTACAATTTGCCAGAAGGCCTCCGCCATTTTCGGTGATCTCGTGCGTGCTCAGGCCGAAGAAGGAGCAGGAGAAGGAACATCCCAACAGGAACCCCCAGAGTTTAAGGCTTCTCGTGGGTGGTTTGAGAAGTTCAAGAAAAGGACTGGCATCCATTCAGTGGTACGGCATGGGAAGGCAGCCATCTCGGACACGAAGGCTGCCGAAGCCTTTGTTAAAACGTTCGAGGAGTTGACTCTGCAGGAAGGCTACACTTCGCAGCAAGTTTTCAATTGCGACGAAACTGGGCTTTTCTGGAAGAAAATGCCTCGTCGGACATTCATCACGGCGGAGGAGAAGAGGCTACCCGGACATAAGCCTATGAAGGACAGGCTTACCCTTGCTTTTTGTGCAAACGCCAGTGGGAACTGCAAGATAAAGCCCCTGCTGGTGTACCATTCAGAAAATCCCCGAGCCTTCAAAGCCCACAAAGTCATTAAGGAGAACCTTCCCGTGATGTGGAAGGCGAATGCAAAAGCCTGGGTAACGAGGCAACTGTTCATTGATTGGGTGAATATCTGCTTCGGTCCGACTGTCCGAAAATATTTGGAAGAAAACCGCCTCCCTATGAAATGTCTGCTGGTGTTGGACAATGCTCCAGCTCACCCTCCTGGCCTCGAGGAATATCTTCTGGCCGAGTATTCCTTCATAAAGGTCCTGTATCTACCGCCTAACACCACCCCTCTCCTCCAGCCCATGGACCAGCAAGTTATTTCTAATTTTAAAAAAAAGTACACAAAGCATCTCTTCAAGAGATGTTTCCAAGTCACAGAGAGTACAAACCTCACTCTGCGTGAATTTTGGAAAGATCACTTCAACATCGTGATATGCCTCAAACTCATCGATCTCGCTTGGCAGGAAGTTTCGAGGCGTACCCTAAACTCATCTTGGAGGAAGCTGTGGCCTGATGCTGTCTCTGCACGAGACTTCGAGGGGTTCGGGAAGCCTGGAGGAGAAGCCGAGATCGTTGACGATCCTGAACCAATTCAGCAGTCTGAGGTGGCTGACATCGTACATCTTGGTACGTCCATGGGGCTGGAAGTTAGCGCGGAAGATATCGATGAACTTATCGAGGAGCACCACGAGGAGTTGACGACGGACGACTTGAAGGAGTTGGAGACGATGCAAGTGAGTGATGTTCAAGAGCAGTTCTCTAGCGGTGATGAGGAGGATGTTGCACCTTTGAAAACGGCAGACATTAAGGAAATTCTTGCATGTTTCCATAAAATGGCAGAAAACGTCGAAAAGGAACATCCAGAAAAAGTTTATACCAACCGTGCGCTTCAACACTGCAATGACGTTTGCCTAACGCATTTTAGAAATGTGTTGAAAAGTAGGCAGAAACAAGCTTCAATGGATAGTTTCTTATTAAAGAGGCCAGCGGTATTAGTAGGCCAAGACGAAGGTGAAAGTAAAGAAAAGAAACAGAAAAAAGAAAGAGATGAAGAAGTAGAAGGTGAAAGTAAAGAAAAGAAACAGAAAAAAGAAAGTGATGAAGAAGTAGAAGAGATTTAGAAAATAAGAAAAACGTAAAGTTATAAAAAAGCAAAAAAAAAAATTCAATTTTAAGTTTTATGTTACCGTTAAGTGTTAAAGTAATTTTTTCTTTCATTTTATAGTTTTCCATACGTAATGTTAAGTGTTAATTATTTCTGCCATTTTTTTATTTCGTAAAGTTTAAGTGTTAATGTGTTAAGTGTGTAAATTACTGTACGTAGTCTGTCACTTGTTACGTTTTCTGCCTTATGCCATCCTCCTCTGCCGCGACTTCGCTATCGGACATCGTCTCAATCAAAAGGTAAGTTTCAACTTTTTTGTTACACTAATTAACTGTAACCTTTTTTTCAGAGTGTACAGGTACAGTATCAATCATTAATTTAGGTTTACGTACAGGTACAGTGACAATACACCTTCACTGATCTAAATGCTTTACGTACATACAGTACCGTAACTTTTATACAGTATCGTACCGTAGTAAAGAAAACGGACCGTTTTCTTTGGGCTTGGGGGGGATAACTTGGCTATAACTACGTACATTATTGAATAATCTCATAGTGGTTTCTGGAATGGATTAGGCTGTTTTTAACGGTTGTGTTAATTATTGAATGATAGAACTGGCTGCAATGCATGTTTATTACTACAGTTTAGCGTGTTTATGAAAGAAAAGGTGACTTTTTATAAGGCTTGGAACGGATTAGGCTATTTACATGTAAAACGCGACTCAGTATACGAAAATATCAGGATACGAAACCGCATCCTGAACGGATTAATTTCGTATCCTGAGGCATCACTGTATATATATATATATATATATATATATATATATATATATATATATATATATATATATATATATATATATATATATATATATTTGTATTTGTGTGTACATGTATATGTATATACTGTATATATGTATTTTTTCCATTTTTTTATTATTTTTTTTTTCATTCATCTTGAATGGCGTGGATATTTCCACATTCGTTATTACTGTCTGCTTGGATGAATGGGAGAAGAGATCACGATCGGGAGGTATTTGCATTCAAGGCTATATGTGAGAGTATTGGATGATCTCAGCCTTCCTGAAGATGGTTTGGACCTTTTTTGGCAGAACTATTCTCAAGGGTTGGGTTATCGAAATCCGGGGAGATCCAATTCTTGAGGTAGGATTGTCGGCTTCTGGCTGGAAGCCCATCATTACAGATATGAGGGGGATGATTCCATATTTTCTTGGTCTCAGCTCTAACAGGCAGGTTTAGCTTACACCTGTGCCTCTATATCTGTTTTGGTGTTATCTCACTGGTAGGGTATGGGGTGGACTCATTTTGTCGATTGTGGGGAATGCAAATTTCCTTTCCGATGTATGGTACTCTCTTAATATTCACAAGTAGCTCCCCCCCAAAGAAAAAAACAACAGGGACCTTTTAAATCAAAGGAGTGCAATATGAGTACTATAGTTTGCTATGCACCAAAAAATGATTCCCCTGAAGAAAGGAAAGATGAATACCATGGAGAACTGCGTAGTTTAATAGATGAGGTCCCAGAGAGAGAGATGAAAATTTTGATTGGTGATTTCAATGCTATAGTTGGAAGGAAATATCAAGTTATAAAGAATGTGGTGGGTGTTGAGGGTCTTGGCAAAGTTGCAAATGAAAATGGTGCACATTTTATAAGATTTTGTTCACCAAACAATATTGTTATTGGAGATACTCTTTTCCAGAACAAGGTCAACCACAAATATACTTGGATTTCATGTGGATATTACAAAAATCAAATAGATCATATTGCCCTTAATAAAGAGAGAAGGAGGACTCTGATAAATGTAAGAAGCTTTAGAGTTGCATATATTGGTAGAGTCCACTAGCTCCTCATTGCCACACTGAAATTAAAACTGAAAGCACCCAACAGAAATATAGATAGAATACCTAGGTTTGATACAACTAAGCTTTTAGATGAAGAGCACAGAGAAACATTTGCAACGGAATGTCGGAATCGATTTGCAGTCTTAGAGACTTTAAGAGATGAAGAGCAGACAATCAATGAAGAATTGTGTGATATTAAGAACATATATAAGTAAGTTGGTAGTGATGTTTTGGGACATGCAGTTACAGGGAGAAAACCTTGGATATCAAATGATACTTGGAATACTGTATAAAGGAGACAAAGACAGAAATTGAATGTTGAAAGTTTTCGAGGAAGTAATGAAAATTATAAGGTACACCTTGCTAAGTATTCCAGTATTGATAGTGAAGTCAAAAGAAAAGCCATGAATGATTGGAGAGAATATTTAGATAGGAAAGCAGATGAATTCAAGGAGTGGCTATGGTGTAAGAATTGCTCATAGAATTATTAATGAAATCTCTACTGGGGTAAAGAAGTATACAGTATACCCCCATCAAAAAAAGAGATGGATATGTTATAACAAGATGAAGAAAGGCAACGTTGGATGGAACACTTTAGTGAGGTTATGAATAGGAGATATGAAGGGAATAATTTGATTGAAATACCTGAAGCTGAGGAAAACTTTGATGTGTCCAAGAATTATTTTAGTGTGTTTTAAGTCAAAGTCATCATCAAAAAACTTAAGAGATGGAATGCTCCTGGATACAATGGAATACAGTAACTGCCCAGATGATATTGGCTGAAAATGAAGTGACTCCCGGAATACTTAGAAGATTATTTTGTGTTAGGAGTGTTGCCAAAAATGGCAAAAAGAAAAAGAAATAGACCTGACTGATTGCAATACTTACAGAGGCATCACACTTACATTAGTTGTCATGGAAATATATGGTTTGCTCAATCTAAAGAGACTAGAGAGAAAGATTGATGAAAAGATGAGAGATGAAGAAGTAGGATTTAGAGAAGGTAGAAGTTGTAATTACCAAATTTTTATTTTAAGACAGCAATGTGTAGAATATAGAAATCCACTTTTGATGGCATTTGTGGACTATTTAAAAGCCATTGATAGTGTGAACCAGCCAATTTTGTGGAGATTCATGTCCCTCAGTAAGTTCTCTGGTCGCGTCGTGATATCATCTCGACGCTCTCCTTATCTCAGTGCGACTCTTTGTGTCCCCGACTCCATTGTGTCCTGCGTGGTTCCCACGTGGTATCCCTGTGCTATCCCTTTGTGTCCCGACTCCATTGTGTCCTGCGTGGTTCCCACGTGGTATCCCTGTGCTATCCCTTTGTGTCCCCGTGTGTTTACCTTATCCTTCCCTTGTGGTCTCACGTGTTATTCTTGTCCTTATTACCCTTTCCCACTGCATTCCTGTGTCTTGCGGTGTTGCGATAGTGCGTGATGGAGCATCCCCGTCATTGTCCTGGGCCTAGAGCCGGGAAGTCGTGTGGTGCGTTTCTTTCTAAGCCGGAGGTAGACCCTCATTCCTTGTGCTCGTCGTGCAGGGGTAGAGTGTGTTCTCCGTCTGACACATGTCCGGAGTGCGTTTCTTGGAGTGAGGTCCAGTTGGTACGATTCAGTACCAAGAAAAAGAAGTTTGCCAAGTGGTCGCCCAAGAAGCCTAGCACCTTTTCGCCCTTTTACGTCTCCAGAAGGACCGTCGAGTAGGGTTTCCCTTTCATCTTCCCCTACCCAGAGTAGGGGACGAGGTAAGTCCTTTGCGGGGAAGAAGCCAGAGGCTCTTCCCCAAGAGTCTATTATCCATGATAGTGGGGTAGCAGCATCTTTCCAGCCAAGTGGGGGCCTGAAATTGAGTTTAGTGGGGGTCCTAGGGACGATGCCCTGGTACACGCGGGTCACGTCTCTTCGGATGATCCCGTGTGGAGTAAAACTGTCCCTGTCTCTTCCCCCGCATCATGGGCAGGTTTTTCAGGTACCTCCGCAGCTGAAGGCGCCCCAGAGAAGGAAGACTCACCAGCGGCGGATCCCCTCGAATGGGTCCCTCTTAGGACGCCCTGTAGGTCCCCGTTGAGGTTGGAGGAAGGCCTCGGATGCTGGTTCCCCAACGTAGAGCTTCCACGCTCTCCCCCAGCACCGTCGTCGTCAGTACCGGAAGTGTTCCTGCAGCCCGCGCCCTCCATAGGACAGCAAGCCGTTGAGACGACCACTCTCCGGGCCCCGGCCCCTCGGACGGGTTATGAAGAGTCCTCCGATTCATCGGTTGCTACAACCCCCTATTCCTCGGAAGGAGAAAACCGGAGGAATTCCCGACGGAAGCGTGAGAGATCCCGGAGGAGGCACTCCCGTTCTCTGTCACGTTCCAGGTCTCGGCATGGGAGGATGCGCTCCAGGTCTCCTAGGAGAAAATTCAGGAGGAGCAGATCACCAGAGTAGGAATGGGTGGTCATCCCCCGCTGTAAGCTCATGGACCTTACTTCGGTCACGAGCACTTCAGGCTGGCGACCCAGAGACAAGTCTCCAGGAAGGTTCTCCTCGAGGCACAAGCTAGAACCATGGAGGGACCCGGCCTCGCGGACCTCTTCCGACAGGCGTAAGACCGCGAGGGTTCCGACTCAATCCGCCCAGTGGAGGGAGTCGCCCCCTCGGACGGGCAACCTCGTTGTGCCCTCGAAAGTGGCAGCACGGACCCTGGAGAAGGAGAGACGGCTTCCTCCGTCGGGCAAGCCCACGGAAGCCGCGCCCTTCATGACTAAGGACAGACAGAGGACGGAGGCCCTCGCCGCCACGGCAATGTCCGTCCTGCGTCCAGAGCCTTACGCGGAGGCATCCGTCTGTGGGATTCCCTCTAGAGAAGTAGGCCGCCAGACGGAGGACATCGACGACGACGTGGAGGGCGCCCCAGCGGAGGACTCAGCTTACAGGAGGGTGATAAGCCTCATTAGACGACACCATCGTATTGAGGAGCTTGAACCCTCCGACGAGGATCCCTGGCTCTCTAGCCTCAATAGACTAATGGAGGCCCCTGCCCAGCGGAGGGCTCCGTTGGCTCTTCCAGTGGCCAGAGACGTGAGGCTCGGTAGAGCTCTCGTCAACAAGATTGTGTCTGGCAATGCAGAAGCCCCCAAGTCTCAGAGCTCCTCGAAGTTGATCCAGGGACTGAGGTCCCAGAGTAAATTCTACCTTCCAGAGGGTCAACGTCCAGGGGCCTGCAAGGTGGAACCCTCCCTCGAAGTTTTAGGCCAAGGGGCTCCAGAAGACAGAGCCTCATCAGCCCCAATCTGCTTCTCCTAATCAGAGACGACTATGATGGAGGAGATGGCAAAAGACCTAGCAAACGTCGCCTCTTGGCTAGACTGATGGGCCTCCACTCTCGTAAGTGTTCAATCCTCCTACGACCTTTCAATTCAGGGGAATCAGGCTCTCCTGAAGGAGCTAATTATCTCGGGAGGTAGGGCATTAAAGTTCTTGTCCTACCAGTCCCTAGCCCAATCAGCCAACTGGGTACTCAGGAGGAGAGACACTGTCCTGAGCAAGCTGTCGAGGAGGATACCGGACAGGGAAGCGAGGGCCCTGAGAAGCCTGCCCCTATGGGAAGACGTCCTCTTTCCCCTGGAGGCAGAGGAAATCATGGAGAAGGTCTTGAAGAGGAAGGAGGTGAGTGTTCCGAGACCTCAAGCACCGAGGAGGCCCTTCCACTGGAGGCCCGGGTCCGATGGTCCTGCTACTCCTCGAGCCTCATCTAGCCAGCACAGGAGAGACTCCCCAGCTGCTCCTTGGTCACAGCCGTCTCCGCCCTCCCGTAGGGGAACAGCATCAGCCCCAGCCTCCTTTAGAATTTCCTTCTCGGCCTCCAGGAGGGGGCGTACAGGTCGTTCCTCCAGAAGAAGATAGGGAGAGAGGCCTCCTACTCCTGCCCAAGCCTCAGGTGGGGGGATGCCTCAGACTTTTTTGGCAAGCATGGAAAAACCACGGAGCAGACCCGTGGACAGTAACAGTGTTGAAGGAGGAGTACAGGCTACCGTTTCTGGCAGAACCTTTGCCCCTGATCCCAGCCATTCGGGCGGAGTGGTTGGCTCCCAAGGACCCCTTGAAGAGAATAGCCTTACAAGAGGAAGTTTCCACGATGTTGGCGAAGGGAGCAATGGAAACGGTACGGGACCCGGGCCCGGGCTTCTACAGTCGGCTCTTCCTGGTGGAGAAAGCAACGGGAGGTTGGAGACCGGTCATAGACCTCTTGGCTCTCAACAAGTTTGTGTGCAAAACCGACTTCAAGATGGACACCCCGAAGTTGGTCCTAGAGTCCTTGAGGGAAGGGGACTTCATGATGTCCATAGACCTCAAGGACGCTTATTTTCAAATCCCAGTTCACCCCTCCAGCAGGAAGTATCTTCGGGTGCAGTGGGGTGCCCAGACCTTGCAGTTCAGGTCCCTCTGCTTCGGACTATCCACAGCGCCTCAGGTCTTCACGAGGGTCTTCGCAACAGTCTCAGTGTGGGCTCACGAACGGGTCATCCGCCTGATTCGTTACCTAGACGACTGGTTGCTCCTTTCATCCTCAGAGGAAGTTTTGAGGGATCAAGGCAAAAAGCTTCTGCAGTTCTGCAAGATTCTGGGCATCACCATCAACCTGGAGAAGTCTCATCTGTTACCCTCCACCAGGATGACTTATCTAGGGATGGTCCTGGATTCCCGTTTAGTGAGAGCCTTTCCGTCGGAAGAGAGGCTGACCAACTTGGACCAAATCCCCCGCCCCTTCTTGGCGGGACAACCCAGGAGAGCAAAGGACTGGCAGAGGTTAATAGGTCACCTCGTGTCATAGGAGAAATTGGTTCCCCCGGGGAGACTCAAGCTCAGGAACATCCAATGGAACCTGAAGGGACTCTGGAACCAGACGGATTCCCCCACAAGGTGGTTCCAGTTCTTCTGGAAACGGAAGAAGTCCTAGTGCGGTGGCAAGACCTGACAAACACCCTCAAGGGGATGCCCTTTGCAGCTGAGCCCCCCGAGATGCTTCTCTTCACAGACGCTTCCAAGGAGGGATGGGGTGCCCATCTCCTCGGAAGGTCAGCAAGAGGCAGTTGGACGGAGGAAGAAAAGGCACAACACATAAACATCCTAGAGATGAGGGCAGTTCGGAAGGCGTGCCCACAGTTCGTCAACCTTCTACGGGGAAACACCGCGGCGTTGATGTGCGACAACGCCACAGTAGTAGCTTACATAAAGAAGCAGGGAGGATTGAAATCGAGGGAGCCGTGTAACCTCACGTTGGAACTTCTGGATTGGGCCACGACAGAACATATCACGATCGCAGCGAGGTTCATTCCAGGGAAAAGAAACGTCCTGGCCGATGGACTCAGCAGGATGGGTCAAGTGGTGGGAACCGAGTGGTCCCTGCACTCAGAGGTAGCCAAGCTCATCATCCAGAAATGGGGTTCGCCAGTGATGGATCTCTTCGCAACAAGACTGAATGCAAAACTCCTTGTGTTCTGTTCTCCTGTCCCAGACCCAAAAGCGGCGTTGGAGGACGCTTTCCAACACCGGTGTGACAATCTGGACGTACACGCCTTCCCCCTTTCGCGTTGCTCAGACAGGTGCTCAACAGGGTAAGGACGGCCCACAACCTAAAGATGACTTTGGTAGTGCCCAGGGGGCCAGAGAGGGAGTGGTTCGCCGACCTAAAAGAACTAGCGTGTCTTCCCCCTTGGCTTCTTCCAGACAGGCCAGACCTGCTGCGACAACCCCACTTCCAAAGGTTCCACGACAATCCTCGATCCCTCCGCCTTCACACGTGAAGGTTATCGAGCATCTCCTGAAGAAGGAAGGCTATTCAGCTAGAACGGCCGAAAGGATGTCGGGATATCTGAGGCGTTCATCGGCAGCGGTGTACCAGGCTAAGTGGACCACCTTTACGAAGTGGTGCTCCTCCAGAAACATCAAGCCGTTGAGGGCCTCTATTCCGGACATTGCGGACTTCCTGGTACATCTCAGGGATGTAGTCGGTATGTCTATCCTGGCCATCAAAGGAGTCCGTGCAGCTTTAGGCCAAGTCTTCCTACTGAAGGGCATCGATCTGGGTTCCTCGAGACATATCTCAATGCTCATCAAGAGCTTCGAACAAGCATGCCCCCTCAAACTGTCAGGGTGCCGCAGTGGGATATGGCAAGGGTCCTGAAGATGTTAAGTGAACCCCCGTTCAAATCCCTGAAAGACATAGTGGACAGGGACCTCACCCTCAAGACTGTCTTCCTGTTGGCACTGGCATCAGCTAAGAGAGTGGGTGAGATTCACGGGCTGTCTTACGAGGTCTCACACACGAAGGGTTGGCGGGAGATTTCCCTCAAGTTCGTCCCGACTTTTGTGGCTAAGACCCAGAATCCAGCAGTTTGGGATCCCAGGTTTGAGGGCTTCTCAGTACCAGCAATTCCTTGTTCGGGCAATCCGGAGGACTTGAAGTTGTGTCCTGTCAGAGCCATAAGGAAATACCTGGAGAGGACTTGTAATCTCCGTCCTGGTATCAAGAGCCTTTTTGTCTCCACAGGTACAGTGAAAAAGCCAGTTTCGAAGAACACTATCTCCTTCTAGCTAAGACAGGCGATTATCAGGGCCTATAGCAGTGCGGACGTTCCTCTGCCGGGAAAACCCAGGCCCCATGACATTAGGGGTCTAAGTACCTCCCTAGCTTTCGAAAGGAACATGACAGTGGCGCAGATCCTAAGAGCAGGCACCTGGTCTAACCAGTCTACCTTCACAATGCACTACCTGAAGGAATGCTCAAGAAAGTCCCTAGACGGGTTCTCTATAGGAACAGTCATCTCAGCGCTCCAAGCAATTTAACGGTGTAGCCCCAGGTACGATTGTGGGTTGTAAGACCAAGAGACACAGGTTCGTTTCCCTAAAACCCCCTTGTTCTTCCTTCCCCTCTTTCCCTTGGAGATAGACTCAGATAGAGCCTGCACAAGACCTCAAGTCACAACATCATCAAAGGACACTTCTCCGAGGAATTCTTGCACAGGTAAGTTACTTAGACACTAACATGAGCTCTTTGTGTAGTTTTCTCCTACGTTTCGTTTTCTGACCGTCTCTGAACCTAGCCCCCTATCTAGGTTCCATTGCACCCTGCTTAGCTAGATCTAGGGGTCAAGAAGGACACTCCCACCTCCTAAAGTGTAAGTCTCCTAAGAAAGTAGTTCGAGGTAAGTTTCCGTGTTGGAACAAATCACAAATTTTAAGTAATTTTATAATTTGTATTTTTCCTAACATACTTACCTCGAACTACTTTCGGGTAATGGCCCTCCCTTCCGTCCCCGAGTGTCTTCCTGACCCTTTAAGTAATTAAACAACCAAGAACTTACTGAGGGTCGAGACCCAAGCTAGCACGCTCCCTGACCCGGGCCTAGCCTCAGGGCACGTATCCTTCCGCCTGAGGTTAGCCCTCACAGAAAACGGAAGTAGGGTAAACTACACAAAACTCTGGTCATATGAGAGGAGATTCCAGGTACTCCTAAGAAAGTAGTTCGAGGTAAGTATGTTAGGAAAAATACAAATTACTTAAAATTTGTGATATTTGATTAAGTCTGTTCATGAGCATAGCAAATGCAAAGTTAATGTTAGTTAATTCCTATCAAATGAATTTCCAGTGAATTGTGGAGCACTCCAAAGGAATGTGTTGTCACCTATGTTGTTTATCCTCATAGATTTTGTAATGCATAGAACAGCTGGGGATGGTGGAGAAGGATTGGACTGAATTGGTAACAGGAAATTAGTTGACTTATAGTATGCTGATGACGCTGTCCTAATTAGCA
>NC_090734.1:114095194-114155194 GCF_036898095.1 Palaemon carinicauda | reverse complement strand
TAGCGAAGTGAACTATATTTCTGATTGGCCAGGTCAAAGTCCTGATATTTCGCCCATTGAGAACCTTTGGGCGATAGTTAAAGCCCGCCTTCGTAAAGAAGTGACGACAAACGTGACACTTCTCGAGGCGGCGCTCCATAAGGTGTGGGCGGAAATACCTGCCGAAATACTCCAAAATCTCGCCGATAGTGTTCCTCGACGACTTTTGGAGGTCAAGAAGAGGAAAGGCTACCCTATAGACAAGTAGCAGGGATATTGGTGAGTGTTCAATTATATTTTTATTGATTTATATTGTGTATTAGTGTAGATATGGGGGGGGGACCAAAATGAATGCACGGCGGATGCTGCCCGGACAGACCGACCCGCGCTGACTGTATATATATATATATACATATATATATATATATATATATATATATATATATATATATATATATATATATATATATATATATATATATATATATATATATATATATATATATATATATATATATATACATATATACATGCCACACTGGCCGAAAATGCATAAAATATTTATAAAGTTAACACACCCTCTACTTGATTTTATCTGATCAATAATTTATTTAGCTTTTCATTGTAATCTTAATTTTTTAAAACGTTTGTAATTACTGCATATTGTTTATTACGCAAAATGGCTGAGTAAGTATGCTCAATGTAAAATTGCTTGAGGTCTGTTTTTACTAGCCATTTTACATATCGATAATTTTTTCCATGTGTATTTGTGCATTTACAAATAATTCTGTTTCTCAGGTTTCATATGTTATTTAATAGGGCATTCTTTGTATATTCACATGGTATACAAAAAATAATTGATACCTTCACAGTCCGTCAGAAAGGAGAGACTGGAGCAACAGAGACTGCTGTTTTTTATGGGATCAGGTGATACACCAACTTTTAGATGAATGAAGAAAAGGATATGGTGTCATGGGAAGTTAGCCTCCTCTTCTTCATCCCCTTTGATTCTGATGATTCTTCTCAGAAGAAGTTGAAGAAGCCCAGGAAGGTTTATTGCAAGAAGTCTTGCTAAACTTTGAACAATCTCTCCTCTCTTATGAGAAAAGAAGACAGTTCCCACCCGATGTTGAACACCCGATCACGTGTCCAGTATAGCTGTATCAGTCCGCCAATCAACCATACCAACATCTGAGAAGTCACATGAGGGGCAGTGGCAAATAACCTGGGTCTGTGACTGACTATCTGGGGTTGCAGCTGAACACCCTGTGCCATGGCTGATCATGCGAGGTTGCGGCCAATCGATTCCATACAGGGTCAGACACGGGCCAAGTGATTGAGGAGCTTGAGCACAATCCTACACCATTTACCTGGAGAATTCAGAACTGCTACTCTCTCTTTTACTTCCCTTTTTTTTCTTTTTTTTTTTTTGGTCTTGAGTTACTCTGGAGGCAATGAAAGGGGAGATTCAACTTCTTAGTACAGGTCCTGCACACTAGCACTGTGAACCAATCCCTACTTTGGTTTCAAGCACCAAGACAGACTAACCCACACAAACAAACCCACCTGTTCACTAGAAGAAGGGTACACTTTTCCACACTTGCTCTCTTGAGGTAGAAATTGTTTCCCAGGCATAGAACAAGATCATTCACAGCCTGAGTCATGATCTCCTGCCCAACTATACACACTGTACAACCTGGATCCGTTCGGATTTGACCATTTGTATTCTGGAGGAAGCAAACCCAGAATGATTTGATGAGCACATATTTTTAGCTTTCAGGTACATCATCTAATGGAGGGTTGATCACAGTAGCTATATTTTGGGCATAAGGACAATAGTTGCTTTAAGATCTTTTTAATTTGAATTGGTCACAATTGCATAAAAGTGTTGAGCTTATTATTTTCTTGAAGGAAAATCTGGTTAACATAATTGATAGGTGTATCCCCTCTTGTGCACTTTAATACTAAGTGAAAAACAAACCCTAGTTTGACGATGATTGTAGACATGCTTAATTGTAGAAGCAGGAAACCTATCATCTTTGGAAGGGTAACAGATCAGATTTGAACTTGGAATAACTACAGTATAATCAGCGAAGAGTTGTTGCTCAGAATTTATGGTTCAACTGAAAGAAATGCAATTTAACCATAAAAGAAATCCTTTGTGGTACAACCCAGGAACATAAATGATGGAGTACCCATAAATCTGTACTCTGGTGTAGACTTATCAGTTCATCCTTTACTTAAACTAGATGGTTGTCACTCAATGTCCAAAGGAAAAGGCAACCCTTTTAAGGTGATGTGTTTGACAGTAAGCAGAGGAATTAGAAACTCGATCTTCCTCATACCTGTTTTCAGTCCCTTAAAATTAAAACACTCTTGGTGGACCATGAGGGTTATGGCGGTGTAGACCCAAATGGTATTTTCCTTTTGTTGATATTTTAGCTCATAAGTTGTCTGTTATTTTCTGCAAGTTAGCAAGGAAAGTTTTAGCACTTGTTGGAAAATTGGTAGTTACTTCATTAGGTAAATGTGTTTGTGGTAGCTCTAGCCAAGCTGATTACCACCCAATTTTCATAACTCCCATATTTTATAAAATTTTTGAACGTCTTTTGGCAGACCGTTTAAATAGGCATACTGAAATTAATCATCTGTTTGCAATTTAACTTTTGCATATGCTGTGGAGTATGTAATGCCCTTCTTACAATCTTCAATGCTGTACAAAAATTCCTTGATTGTAGTCAGGAAGTTCATGTTAGTAGCCTTGATTTTAATGCTACATTTGACTGTGTTAATCATGAGGCCCTTGTTTTCAAACTCCAACAGTTGGGAGTAGGTGGGTGTTTTATTAGCATCATTATTGTATTTTTAAGTAATGGATTGCAGAAAGTTGTTGTTGATGGGGACCTTAGTGAGTATAGGAATGTAATATATGGTTTCCTAAGGGTAGTGTTCCTGGCCCATTACTTTTCATACTATATACACATGACATGTGGTTTGGCCTAGAAAACAAGTTCGTTGCATATGCAGATAGTGCTATTCTCTTTGCCTCAGTTCCATCTCCTGAATGCAGATTTGGCATTGCTGAATCCCATAATAGAGGTCTTGCTAAAATTAGTGCTTCGGGCAAATTATGGGGATTGAAGATGAACCGTAATAAAAATCAAAGTATGACTGTGAGTAGGTTAAGGAAAGTTGCTCCTCAGCATCCAGATCCCTGCATTGATAATACTTCTTTAACTCTCATCATCTTCTCCTATGCTATTGACACAAAGGACCTCAGTTAGTTTTCGCCGGTCGTCTCCATGATGAGCTTTTAAATCAATACTTTTCCACTCATCACTTCCTACTTCACACTTCATACTCCTCAGCCATGTAGGCCTGGGCCTTCCAACTTGCCTTGTGGAGCCCAGTTGAAAGTTTGGTGAACTAATCTGTCTTAGGGATTGCAAAGAGTATGCCCAAACCATCTCCATCTACCCCTTATCATGATCTCATCCACATATGGCACTTGAGTAATCTCTCTAGTTTTATTTCTAGTCCTGTCCTGCCATTTAGCTCAATTTTCTTCTGGGGGCTTTGTTCTCAAATCTACAAAATCTGTTGGATATATTTTCATTGTCATACTACAGCTCATGTCCATACAGTAACACCGATCTCACTAAACTGATGAATAGCTTGATTTTTATATGCAATTTCAGGCGATTTGCTTTCCAAATTTTACTCAACCTAGCCATTGTCTGATGTGCTTTTTTTTCAACTTATTAAACTCCAATTCTAAAGATCCTGTATTAGAGATCATAGTCCATTGCATATTCCATTCTCATCATCTCTGTCTTTCTTCTATTTATCTTGAGTCCAACCTCATGTGATATTTCATGGATTCTGGTAAGCAAGCTTTGCAATTCCTGTGGTGTTTTGCTAATAACTCTCATTTCCTTTAAAATTTCGGGTGTGATTCTTGATTTTAAATTTATTTTTGAGAATCATGTTAGGTCTCTCTTCTACCATTGCACAAAAAATAGGATTATTGAGAGTCTTTCAAGATTTTCGGTGATCAATTTGTGTTGAAAAATATTTTAATGTTTTCATTCTACCATGTTTCAAATATTGTTTTTCCCTCTGGTCTTCAGCTGCTGGCTCTCATCTCAATTTGTTGGACAAGAATGTGTGGTCTATTAAATTTCTATTCCTGATTGAGATATTAACCTTTGGCAATGTCACTCAGTTAGTTCTTTATGCATGTTGCATAAGATTTTTCATAATTCTGACCATTCTTTGCTTTCAGATTTACCCAGACTGTACCATCCTGTACTTAGCGCTAGGCATCCAGTTAATTATAACAGTCATACTTACTCCATCATAAGGCTCAATGCTTCACAATATTGTAGAATTTTTATTCCAGCTGTGACCAAGTTGTGGAATGATCTTCCTAATCAGGCAATTGAATTGATGGAACTTCAGAAAATCAAACTTGCAGCAAATGTTTTTATGTTGAACAAGCTGACTTAACTCTCTCCTCTTAGTTTATATGTGACAGATCAATTATAACATTGTTACTGATCTTGAAGTATTTTATATTAATTATTCATTACTTCTCTTGTAATTGGTTTATTTCCCTATTTCCTTTCCTCACCGTGCTATTTTTTCCTATTGGAGCACTTGGGCTTATAGCATCCTGGTTATCCAGCTAGTATTGCAGCTTTGCTTGTAATTATAATAATAATAATAAAAATAATATATTTACTGGACTCCTTGTCTACTTGTCAGGAGGGTGATGTTGATGTATTGGTGGAAGGGGATGCCGTGTATCATCACTATTATCTAGCATGTATTTGGCAAGGGTTTTAGTCTTTCGAGGGAGTCCTTGGCCAAACCTTCGCGTGAGGCTTGGTTTTAAGGAAAGTCCCAGTTTTCTCAA
Source organism: Palaemon carinicauda (assembly GCF_036898095.1). Classification (NCBI taxonomy): domain Eukaryota; kingdom Metazoa; phylum Arthropoda; class Malacostraca; order Decapoda; family Palaemonidae; genus Palaemon; species Palaemon carinicauda. The sequence continues at coordinate 114,150,297 of NC_090734.1, read as the reverse complement.
AATCCAAACAATGACTACCAGCAAATTCTTCCTCCAAATGGAGTTAGACATTGCTCCACCCATTTTAGCCTTAACCAGGTTTAGTCCAAGAAGTACAGTATATGAGAAGGAAGAAGTTGGGGGAGGTGTCGTGCAAAGATATGTCTCCTGCTGTCAGTAGGGTGATGCCTTGCTTTGAATGTTCCCTCCCTCTTCTATCCAAATCCTTGCTGTTTCTACCTTCTAGAATTGATCTATGAAAATGTGATAGAGGTGGAACGATCCTGAATTTTTGCATCGCATGGACAAGGGACAAGTTTGCATTCCTTTGGCCGAATCGGAATATTTCAGGCTGTGTTCAGTTGGAACTTTTGCACTGCACTTAAGCCTCCAGAGATGAAGACTTCCTGATTTTAGTGACTTGATGGACTTGTAGTGCATGAAGGCATTCAGTCATTCAGAAAGATTCTCTTTCATTCCTCAAATGTTCTCATGTGTTCCCATGAATATCAAACTTGGGCCTCTTAGAATGACTTCTTTTGAGTCTTTCCAGGATGAGATCAAGACTTTTTATTTCTTTTATTCTGATATGAAGATTGTGATTGAGGAGAGTCAAATCTCATGCTCAAGCAAAAGGATGCATATCTGGGAATGCTCTTTGACTGGAAATTTTTCTTTGTATTTGTATCACCAAACATGGAAAGGTAGCCTATTGGAAATGTCCCTGCCTGGTATTCTGCTGGACAGGAGTTTAAGACCTGCTCAAGCTTGATACTTTCTAGTAGTGTCTGAAACCTCATCATCTTTGGGAGCTATCATGATGGGTTTGGGGGAGCCTATAGGTCTACCTGCTGAGTCATCAGCAGTCATTACCTGACCCTCCCTGGTCCTAGCTTGATGGAGAGGGGACTTGGGTGCTGATCTTATTTAGATATGTCAGTCTCTAGCGAATTGTCGTGCCCCTTGTCTCTGCCATTCATGAAGGTTCTTTAAAACTTTAAACCTGTTCATAATCAGTATAAACTGGTGAACCATTCAGGAAAGCAAGGAAGAGCTGTTTGCTCTTTTTTTTCTCCTCTGCCAATTCCTCCTCCCTCCTCCTATTCTCTTCTTCAGACAGTTCTTAAGCTGGAATCACACTAGTCAATTCTTGCTCAAGATTTTGGCCAACGTTCAGCCAATGCTTGTGAGTGAAAGTGTTGTAGCATCACACTACGATCTTGTGGTTTGAGGATCATTTGGAAAACATAAATAAAACTGATCAGCTGACATTATCATGGCACCCAAAAATTTTTGTACTGTTGTAGTAACTCATATTCTTGGAATGTAACGTGAATTGAAGAAGAATTTTTTTTTTTTTTTTTTAAATTTGAGAGTAGCTCGGGAGAAGAGAAGCCAAAGGTATCTTTGACAACCTTTGTTAGAAAATGAACTTGGAGGATGGTTCTGCCTTCTACAACTACCCCAGGATGAACAAAGCAGATTTTTATCTCTTCAGGCTTGTTGGACCTAAGAATGCCAAGTAAGAGCACATCCTATTTGCAGCAGCCATATTTGTTTACATCGGAAGTCATGCTTGCAGTTTTGGGCTCGCTGCTTCCTGTCCAGTTGGGAAGCAAATATCTCGAGCAAGAACCTCCCAGTTTTCCATTTACGGCAGCAACAGCTACTTGCTGGCAAAAAAAAGCCTAGTGTGATTCCACGTTTAGAAGGAAGAGAAAGCAGTAGTAGTCATAGAGGATTCCTCAACAAAAAGTTCCTTATGAATTCTAGTGTGCATTCTTTTCCTTTGGAATGGTTTAGTCAGGTGGATCCATTGGCCAGGTGAGGGTGAGGGTGATCAGTGTTCCTATCGTGACATAGGAAGAATCCCCTGGCCCCTTGTGATTAGCTCTTCCTCTTCCTGAGGGAGTATTGGTACTCATACTTCGACTGGTACTTTTTGGGTTGGTTAAATGCTTTTGAGCTCAAGATGACAGTTTTCTCCTTGGTTGGATGCTGGTGAATGGTCTCGGCTGATACCCAAAACTGCCTATCTAGGCCAAGCGTAGGTAAAACATTGCGCAAACCTTTCCCATTCCTGAATAGGAGGAGCGTCTTTGCCCTTAAGGAGAGGCTCACTTCTGTCAGGATTAAGTAACAGAGCTCACCTGCTGACCAATTCCTTCTGAGTCCATCAAGTGGAGTGTGAGCCAAGTGTGACAATTACTTCTGTGGCCTTGGTTGCAAGTAAGTGGTCCTACATGCACTAATCACTAGCATTGTAGGCCAGGTAATGTAAGGGTAAACACTGTCCTTGAAGCCACTCTCCTCATCTGGGTAGGATTGGAGTGAGTAAGCTCACTTGGTGATCATTTCCTAAGGACTCAGTCAACTAGTTCCTGAGCCTGGTGTGGTAGATACTTTGCACATACTGTACAGTACTGGTAGCAGGTAATCATCATTCCAGAATCAAGTATGCAGGTAAAGTGGAATGTGTTCGTCCACCTCCCTGGGTAGGTTACTTAGACAACTGACCACTACTATTTTGTTCGTTTAAGATTTTTCCACTTATAACTAGGCTTCTAGGTTGAAGTGAAAATAAGTTTGTATATGTGGAAAAATCTAATTCTTTATTAGAACTAAAGGAATTTTTTGTCTCAAACCCCTTACTGTTATTGAGCATATTCAGCCTATATACAAGTTCCTCTTTTACTCCGGCATAGTGATATAAAAACTAATTAGTTGCTTCTTGTAGGTGGTGCATGAGTAGGCTGCTTTAGGTTCTAGGTTTCAACTTGAATTATTTAGTGTAGAATGTTAACTATGTATGACAAAAACTTTGCTTCGTTTTTAGAATTAGATTTGTTTCACCACAAACAAATAATGTCTTAGGTAGGATGGAGTTTAGTAGCTCTCAGATACAGTATACTAGGATAAATGGGACCTGATAGAGAGCAAAAGTTAACTTAGATCTTAGTACTAACATAGAGTCATGAATTATTAGACCAAGCACTAAAAGAACGTACACAAAAGCACGCATCACACTTATCACTCCATGCAAAGCATAAGGAACCACAACGAAGGGTAACACCTGCTTCACAATGCATGTATGAAAACAGTACCACATTTTCAATAAAGAACTGCAAAACTGAAAGTGATGCTTAGTGCTATTCTCCTTCTAAGCCACTCTACCCCACTTGGAGGGGAGTAATTACTCCTTCACTCCCCCGCCCCTCAACCTTCTTCACCATCAATTAAGCAAATCAGTGTACAGCATTTACATTGATTAATTCAGATCATAACCACAATGTTATGCTTTTTTTCTGGCTGACCAGATATTTCTTTGCTCTTGCCCACACTACTCACAGAGTCCAATTGTTGATCCACACCCCACACTAGGGCCTCTATTCTTGCTTACATAATTTAGTGTGGCTGCAGATCAGTACTGTCTTGTACTCAGATGTGTCTAGTTATGGGAGTGTACATATAGGGAAAATGTGTGTGTGTGAGGAATTAATACCAGTATGTACTTGCTGTACTATATAGTAACTAGAAAAAAATTAAATATTGCTAGTTACAAGTACTGGAACAAAAAGTGCTGAATTTTAAATCAGCAAATTAAGCAGGATTGGTGGCTGAACCATCATCAATATATATAACAAAACAACTGAATTAAATTTTTAAAAACTAGGAGCAAAAACCATACATATCTGTATGAAAATTATCCTTTTACAGTACTACCTACAAGCTGGCAAAGTAAATTTCGTGATGAAACCGAAGATTTTCATTGATAATCTTAGCTCTTTGGAATGCAACTACTGTACATGAAGCAAGTGGGGAAGTAAAGGAAACATAACCAATAATGAAATGAAGAAGATGAAACAATGTAAATTTAAATCCAAATTATGGGGAAACACTGTGAGCTGTTAAACATCAGACAGTTGCACAACACAGTATCCCATCTACAAGGAGTATCCTATCTTCTCTTCAGGGTCTGGAGTGTGTGAGGAATAGTCACAGACACTCAAAATTGTAAGTAACAACAAGTGGTTTGTAGTGAAAACAATAAATTTTGTGTATACCATTAAGCTTACCTTGTCTGGTGGTGTCAAATTCCAGAGTCTGTGATTTGCTGGTTCTGTCACTTGGCACAGGAGAATCTGCGGAATAAGGAAAGTGTAGTTTTTTTGTAACTTGAATTTGTATGAGAAACATTTTATGCATATTATAGTACTGTACAGTTATGAATTGAGTCACGATTTTTCCATGAAAAAAAGTTTAGTTATGACATTAATATAAACCTTTGGCTTATTTATCTTAAAGTGCTGTAATATCTGTAGGATAGAATAAGATGGTATTTGATGTAAGGTACAATTTTTATCATATACAGTATGACTACTGTACTTCCAAGATACAGGATATTACAGCTAGTTTTTATTTTACAGATACTGTATTTTTTGCAGTATTTTGGCCTAGTCTCCAATAATGTGCTGGATTAGAGCCTCTGGTATTACCATATACATTTAAAAAGAATTTCTTTTTGTTACTAGATACAGTACAGTAATCAGGGATGCAAATATTTTCAAATAACACATTTCAGAGGATTTTTTTTCACTTTTGTTGGAAATATTTTTATTGCCAACATCAATTAAACATTAATTTAATCTGATCTTGTTTCTTTGTAGGATATAGAATTCTCCCTTCGTTATATAACCATTGAAAAATATTTCCTTTGAATAAGATTTGTTATTTTAGGACTGATTATTATCACATTTGAGTAATTATCATTACCAAAAACATTACTTTTATTTAAAAGGAACTGCTATTCATAATGACCTTATTATGCTTAGCTTTTTGCCTGGAAACAGTACTTGAATGTTATAAAATGAACTGTATTTTGTAGTTTAATCCATTGTGCTGTAAGCTATATTTGTCAGTACAGGTTAAGAACAATGAAATTTTCAGTTGATAATTATTTTCAGGCTCTTTGAAAGTGGCGAATACAGTGATGTAACATTTGTCGTTCAAGGGCAAAACTTTTTGCTCCATCGATGCTTGTTAAGTGCAAGGTCAGAATACTTTAAGGATATGTTTTTAACTAAATGGCATCACAAAGATAAAGTGATCATCAATCGAGATCTGGTGAGTACTGTAAAGTACTGCAATATCATGTACACTTATTTTTTTTTATATATGCTGACAAATCATTTAATTTTTATTTTTTTTATCAAGGATAGATTATTTTATCAAAACCCTATTAATCGTATATGGCATGTGTTGTGTGCCTACATAGAGGTCATTGATGTTCCCATGGTTACCTTTCTTTTGTCTGTTAGACTAAAAGAACAAGAGAGGACTTGGAGCAGATTCTTGATGGAGGCCAACCTCCTCAGGAAATACCTCAGTCTCCCCGTGTTTTGCCTGTTCTTGCCCCCTCATGGATCATCCTCACTAATCTTACCAACTTCTCCTGTACTCCTCTCTTTCCAAAACACCAATAGACCATACCTTCTTGGTACTCTGTCTTACACGTTTTTCAAGAAGACCACCTTCTGAAATAAATCTAAAAATGCTGCCAGCATTGTACGACACATCATGTCCAAGGCTCTTGGCAAGGATGAACTTGCCATCCTCACCTCAAGCCTCAAACAGACATCTGTTTGAGGCTCGAGGTAAGGATGGTAGGTTCATCATTGCCAAGATCCTTGGACATGATGTGTCGTACAATGCTAGCGGCATTTTTAGATTTATTTCAGAAGCTGATCATCTGAAAGCTATTCAACTTCTATAACATATTTGCTTTTATGGTTTCAATTGAATTATTTTTTACTCTTTATTTAGAATAAGCAATATCGGCGTCAATGACTTTCGATGTCAGGATGCCAGAAAACTTCAAATTATTCATTCATTAATTTTCAAGATCCACAAAATATATGTAAACTTTCCTGTTTCCTTCTAGATACTTGCTTAGACTTGTCTTATGATAAAGATAGCATCCTGTGCTCTATTATTTTATGATCCCAAACTACTGTTCATGTTTACCTATCAACTTTTTCAAGCTTCCTTCCACTACTTTTTCTAGTACTGTATCTTGAATAAAGGCTCCAAAAGCTTTATTCCTTTGTATTTCCCAGATTTTGACACATCTTTTTGTTTATACAATTTAATCATCCAACTGTCTTCCCAGTCCCTGGGCATATCTTGTACATCCCAGATCTTTTCTAATAGTATGTGCACCCACTCTTTGCCTAGATTTCCCAAAACCTTAGCCTTTTCCATTGTTACCTTTGGCTTTCCTACAGCTGTACTGTGTATACATTTCCTTTCTTTATAGCATTCTTGACTTACTTTCTCTGATGTTTGCTATTGATGCTTCTACAGGAGGAACATTTTCTAGTTCTTGAGTCTCATTCTCAGTGTTTAATAGTTGTGGAAAATAGCCTTTCCATCTTCTCTTGACTTCCTTTCCCTCATTTAAGATGTTTCTGTTTTCATCTTTAATAATTTCTTCCTCTCTACTTCCTGCCTGTCTTTTCTTCTTGCTTCCGCTATTCTATAGATTATATTTTCTCCCTCCGTAGTGCCCATCATTTCATACCTCTTGCTCCTGGCTTCTCCCTTTGCAGTTGCTACCATTTTCTTTGTTTCCCCCCCTATCTGTCTATATTCAACACTAGTTTATTAATTGTTATCCTCTTCCCACCTCCATCTGGCTATACTATTTTCCTTCACAGCTATTTGAACCTCTTGATTCCACGACCGTGTTTCTTTATCCTGTTGTTGTTTACCATTTGTCTACCCACACACCTCTGTTGTTCCTGGCACCACAATCTTTCATAACATCCCATATCTCTTCAGACAATTCTCACATTCCATTTCCATGTCTCTCATCTCTGGCTCTTTCTTCCCTTCAGCTTCCAAGTTTTGATCCTCCTATTTCTAGGTGGGATGTTTCTTTTCCTTATTGCTTTCAACCTATAGTCTGCCACCACTAGTTTATGTTGAGCTACAACAGATTCATTTGGAATAACCTTAGACTCTATAATAGTTTTATTGTCTTTCTTCCAAAGCAAAACAGTCCATTTGATTCTCATTTTGTTCACTTTTATATGTTATCAGATGACTTCTTTTTTTCAAACTGTCTATTCAAGACTACCAGGTTGATATCTCTTACTAATTCTAACACTTTCACCTTCCCGGGTTCTTCTTCCAAAGCTTTCTCCATATGTTCCTTCAAATCCATCACAACTCTCATGTACATGGGAATTCATGTCCCAAGATAACACACTTCTTGGGACTCTTTCTAATTTCCTTTGCATTTCTCCTCTTCACTACACTCTTGTTGAGGGATATATGTAGAGATGATATGCAATACTCTTTTATCTTCCACCAACCTCAAGCCCATGAGCCTGCCACTGATATGTTGAACCTCTGTGACATTTGTCTCCAAATCAGGATGGAGAATAATTCCTATCACATTTCCCCTTTTAGCTTCCCTAGTTAATTAAACCTTATATCCTTCCCCAAACTTTCTTGCACTTTTCCCATACCAATAAGTCTCCTGTATACGTAGAATCATTATTTTCCTTTCTGCATGATATCAATCAACTCTCTCTCCTTTCCTGTGAGTCTACCAACATTTCAATTTCCAATTGTCATCTTTCATTTCATTTTCCAATTATTACTCTTCACTAGCCTCTTTAGCCACAGTTGTGACTTCTGTGGTATCCTTTGCATATTTTCTACTGTTGTCAGGGGATACTGCAGCACATTGCTTTGCATTCCATATGCCTCTTAATTTCAACTAGAGTACTTTTTTCTCTTTCTATTCAGAATAGCCTTGTGAGTTATTGCGACTAAGTATAAAAAAGGAATTGCATTATGTAGCCAACTTGCTACAAATGTTAGACTCGTAACAAACTCCACCAAAAGATTTTGATTAAGCTTGAGCAGTATCTGCTAGGGATGGCTACGGTTGCATCATCATATATTTATTACATATGTGTTCATCTTTTATTCCATTTTTTGTTAGACTCGTAACATGCGATCGCACTTTTTATCTGTTACTATCCGACTGACACCTTTGACTCAGAGAGGCTCTATAATATTCTAGGACACTTTGCTTCTATTACAATCTAATAGGGTTCTCATTAATGATGAGACCAAGTGAGGGAGTCACTGAGCCTAGCAAGTTAATAGTAGACATTTCTAACTTCACATCTTACTAGTGAGGATATGTTACATTCACTATAGCTTGTGGTGGCCAAGTAGCTTCAAGTGTAGGCAAGTCCCATAGGGGTGTTCGACCTCTTAGCAAGTCATAGAGGATAGATGGTTATATATATTTTAGGTACCTAGCTGAACTTTTTTACAGGTCAGAAATTTTTCTTGAGACTAGCCAGTTCCAATAGGAGATGTATAACATTTTCAAGATATTTAATGGGCTGACTAAGAGATGTGGAGATACAAGCTTTGGTGTAATGAATGTATAAATTACAGGTTTTCTAAACAGGAGGTGCTTTGTTATGATTATTCAGTTTCATTGAATTCACTAATGTAAGTAATTAATTTGATTGAATTTGTCAAGTTATAGTACCATAAATATTGTCAAGACTAAGAATGGATTCCGGCTCACATTTATGCACTCAAATGCTGGTTCACAGAAAGGTCAGAACAACAGGTGCATTTTGCAATTCCTTTACTATTACTTTGTAACAAACTCTCAACTGTTAATTCTAAATAGATTAAATTTAGGATATTTTTTCCATTCATTCTCTTGAGAAAGTGACACATCAAAACCTCTCACATATTTAAAGTATCCTTCTGGAGACTGTCAGCTGTATGATCCATTTGAGTGAGGCAGAGTATTTTCCTTCATTGAAATTAGATACATGGTTTAAGGGGGCAGATTCTTCTATTAGTACTATTTATTTTGAAAAATATTTAAAGTTAATGACAGATATTTAGGATTCAAGGGAATTGTTTACAATAACTTACACCAAAGACATTGCCAAGTGTAATTCGGGAGGGTAATTCTAAGGGGTTTTAGGTAACCAAAACCAGTGTTGGAATAGGATTGAATAAGTATTTGTTATTCCTGTGATAACAAAATCTGTATTTCAGGTATTAAAGGACATAGGTTATAAGAGACAAAAATAAAATAAGGAATATAAATGATTTATATACTGTATTTCCCATGTCATAAGACACTTTTTTTCCTGAAAAATGTCCCCCAAAATCACCCTGTGTTTTATCACTAAGATAAAGTTGTATAGGGCAGTTTAACAACCCTCAATACCCCAGTAATGACATACAACCACTCACACTCATGAGACATAGAATATAAGTCTACAATTATTATTCTTACGTAATAAATGAATTTATTTTTAATGCACTTTCTTTAATCAGTGAAGGTAACAAGGTATTTGTTTTTGTTTTGGTAAACAGCTGATTACACAAACATGCCAACTAATGTTATCTAAGCAGATGACGCTAGGATGCATTACTTGTTTAAGCAGTATTTTTCTATTTTCTCATATTCAGTTGATACTGTATTTTGTAATAAAGCAATATTTTCATAATTAATATTAACTAACATATTTCATTTTTATGCCCCCTGTGGCCATGGGGAATAAAAACAATTAGAATAGTGCCAACGTATCCCTGCATGTTGTAAGAGGCAACTAAAAGGGACGGGACGAAGGGGCTGGGAACCCCCTCTCCTGTATTATAATCCTGGGAGACATCAAAAAGGTGGAGCTGGGGGGAGAGTGACTGCTCCCCGTACTCTAGTTGTGTGGTATTTGAATGTGCGGGGATGTAGTACGATAGAGAGTAAAAGATGTGAGATTGGAAGTATGTTTAGGAGTAGAAGGATGGATATATTGGCTTTGTGTGAGACAAAGATAAAAGGGAAAAGTGAAGTGATGTTTGGTGAAATGTCTGGTAGAGTGTCTGGGATTGAAAGGAGAAGAGCAAGAGAAGGAGTGGCTTGATTGCTGAGTGAATGGATGACAGGTAAAGTAGTGGAATGGAAGGAGATATTATCTAGGTTAATGTGGGTAAGGTTTAGGTTGGGTAGGGAATGATGGGCTTTTGTCAGTGCGTATGGGCCAGGTTGTGAGAAAAGTGAAGAAGAGCGGAATGAGTTCTGGAATGAATTAACTAGGTTTGTAGAAGGAATAGTGTAGTTTTCATGGGTGACTTAAATGCTATAGACTGGGTAGAAGGAATTATATAGTTGTCATGGGTGACTTAAATGCTAGAGTGGGCGCTGGAGAGGTAGAAGGTGTCATTTGGAAGTATGGCGTACCAGGTGAAAATGAGAGTGGTGAGAGACTGGTAGATATGTGTGTTGAGCTAGAGATGGTGATAAGTTCTAGCCTTTTCAAAAAGAAAAAGAAAAACAAGTATACATGGGTAAGAGTGGCAAATGGAAGAGTGGTAGAAAGGGCATTAATGGATTATGTGTTGATAACTAAAAGAATGTTTAGAAGATTGAAAGACGTGCATGTGTTTAGGGGTGTGGCTAACGGTATGTCTGATCATTTTTTGGTGGAAGGAAAATTAGTTGTAGCAAAAGAGTGGGGGAATAGAGCAGGCGGATGTAAAAGGGAGCTAGTGAGGGTTGAAGAACTAATAAAACCCGGGGTAAATAGTAAATATCGAGAAAGGTTGAAAATGGCATATGATGAAGTGAAAGAAAGAGAAACTGGTAATTTAGAGGAGGAGTGGAAGTTAGTAAAAAAAAATTTTGTTGGGATTGCAAGTGATGTGTGTGGCAAGAAGTTTGTTGGAGGCAGCATGAAGAAGGGCAGTGAATGGTGAAATGAAGGAGTGAAGGTAAAAGTGGAAGAGAAAAAGAGAGCTTTTGAAGAATGACTGCAGAGTAATAGTGTAGAAAAGTATGAAAGATATAGAGAGAAAAATGTGGAAGTAAAGTGCAAGGTAAGTGAGGCAAAGAGGGCAGCTGACCTGAGGTGGGGTCAGGGATTGGGTCATTCATATGAAGAGAATAAGAAGAAGTTTTGGAAAGAAGTGAAGAGAGTAAGGACGGCTGGTTCAAGAATTGAAGAGACAGTGAAAGATGGAAATGGAAGGTTGTTAAAAGGAGAGGAGGCAAGGAAAAGATGGGTGGAATATTTTGAAAGTACTGAATGTTGAGGATAATAGGGAGGCAGATATAATTGCTGTTGCAGTGTTGAGGTGCTGGTGATGGGAGATGAGAATGAGAGAGAGATTACAAGAGAGGAAGCGAGGAGAGCACTAGATGAAATGAGAGTAGGAAAAGCATCTGGTATGGATGGTGTGAGAGCTGAGATGTTGATGGAAGGGGGTGTGACTGTACTTGAATGGATGGTGAGATTGTTTAATATGGGTTTTGTGTTGTCAATGGTACCAGTAGATTGGGTTTGTGCGTGTATTGTACCACCATATAAGGGTAAGGGAGATGTGCATGAGTGTTGTAATTCAAGGGGTATTAGTTTGTTGAGTGTAGTTGGAAAAGTGAATGGTAGAGTACTGAATAATAGGATTAAGGATAAAGCAGAGGATGCAATCTTAGAAGTACAGAGTGGTTTTAGATGAGGTAGGGGCTGTATGAATCAGATTTTTACAGTTAGGCAAATATGCAAGAAATATTTAGTAAAAGGTAAGGTGTATGTTGCGTTTATGGATCTGGAGAAAGCATATGATAGAATTGATAGGGAAGCAATGTGTAATGTGATATGGAGTTGGTGGAAGGTTGTTGCAAGCAGTGAAAAGTTTCTACAAAGGTAGTAAAGCATGTGTTAGGATAGGAAATGAAGTGAGCGATCGTTTTCCGGTGAGAGTGGGGCTGAGACAGGGATGTGTGATGTCGCTGTGATTGTTTAACTTGTATGTTGATGGAGTGGTGAGAGGTGAATGCTCGAGTGCCTGGACGAGGATTGAAACTGGTAGACGAGAATGACCATGAATGGGAGGTAAATCAGTTGTTGTTTGCGGATGATACTTTACTAGTTGCAGACGCGGAAGAGAAGCTTGGCCAATTAATGACAGAATTTGGAAGGGTGTGTGAGAGAAGGAAGTTGAGAGTTAATGTGGGTAAGAGTAAGGTTATGAGATGTACGAGAAGGGAAAGTGGTGCGAGGTTGAATGTCATGTTGAATGGAGAGTTACTTGAGGAGGTGGATCAGTTCAAGTACTGTACTTGGGGTCTGTTGTTGCAGCAAATGGCGGAGTGGAAGCAGATGTACGTCAGAGAGTGAATGAAGGATGCAAAGTGTTGGGGGCAGTTAAGGGAGTAGTAAAAAATAGAGGGTTGGGCATGAATGTAAAGAGAGTTCTATATGAGAAAGTGATTGTACCAACTGTGATGTATGGATGGGAGTTGTGGAGAATGAAAGTGACAGAGAGACAGAAATTGAATGTGTTTGAGATGAAGTGTCTAAGGAGTATGGCTGGTGTATCTCGAGTAGATAGGGTTAGGAACGAAGTGGTGAGGGAGAGAACGGGTGTAAGAAATGAGTTAGCATCTAGAGTGGATATGAATGTGTTGAGGTGGTTTGGCCATGTTGAGAGAATGGAAAATGGCTGTCTGCTAAAGAAGGGGATGAATGCAAGAGTTGATGGGAGAAGTACAAGAGGAAGGCCAAGGTTTGGGTTGATGGATAGAGTGAAGAAAGCTCTGGGTGATAGGAGGATAGATGTGTGAGAGGCAAGAGAGCGTGCTAGAAATAGAAATGAATGGTGAGTGACTGACTCAGTTCCGGTAGGCCCTGCTGCTTCCTCCGGTGCCTTAGATGACCGCGGAGGTAGCAGCAGTAGGGGATTCAGCGTTATGAAGCTTCATCTGTGGTGGATAACGAGGGGAGGCTGAGCTGTGGCTCCCTAGCAGTACCAGCCGAACTCGGTTGAGTGCCTTGTCAGGGTGGGAGGAACGTAGAGAGGAGAGGTCCCCTTTTTTGTTTCATTTGTTTGATGTCGGCTACCCCCCAAAATTGGGGGAAGTGCCTTGGTATATGTATGTATGTATTTCATAATACAGTACATCCAAAGTATTAAACTTTACTGTGCTAGATGAAAAGTCACACTAAAATTGCCGAATAGGAATTGCTGCTATGCGAGGTTGTAAAGTCCTCAATTTTTTTTTCCCCAAAAATTGCGTCTTACTGGTTGTAGCGTCTTATGACACGGGAAATACGGTAGTCAAAATACAACAGAGAAAGTAGAAGAAGAAAGGGTGTTCTTGATCTTCCTCTATGAGTTGTAATTGATAATGTAATGTTTTACCCATTTGCTCTAAATGCAGGGCTAGGATGCTGTGTCTGGTTATTAGAAATTTTGGCATATTGCAAATTTTGTGGTATGGGTGATTATCGGCTTCAGTAGCATTAAGAGAAGTGTAGGGGGCACCAATATCTTGAAAGCCACACATTATATACTAATATTTTGGTGAATCAAGGGAACATTTGGATTGGCTCTGGGTTGAGATATGCTCAGTTATGCAGAAACACATCTTTGGAAGGGAAACTGGTCAGATTTGACTTGGAATAATTACAGTATACTCAGCTAAGAACTATTGCTCATAGAGTTCATGCTTCAACTGAAAAGAATACAATTTAACCATAAAAGAAACCTTTTGTGGTACAACCCAGGAACATAAGTGGGGGCTACCCTTAAATCTACACTTTTTAGTGTAGAGGTAACAGTTCTTCCTTTACTTAAAACAGATGCTCTGTCACTTACTGTCCAACGGAAAAGGCAACCCTTTTGGGTGATGTGTTTGACAGCAAGTAGAGTAATGGGAAACTTAATCTTCCTCATTCCTGTTTTCCTGAGGCTAAGCTAACTAGTTTAGCTTTTTGGTCTCGTGAAATTAAAGCTCTCTTGATTGACTTTCATGGCTATGGAGGTGTAGACCCAAAGGGTATTTTTCCTTTTTTATTGTAAAGACTACTTATTTCTTAGCTCCCAAGTTATCTGTTATTTTGTGGAAGTTAGCAAGAAGAGGTTCTTTTAGCACTTTTTTGAGAATTAATAATGTTACTCCATTATGTAAATGTGTGTGCGGTAGCGCAAGTCCAGGTTATTTCCTCCCAGTTTCTATAACTCCCATATCTAAAGTTTTTGAATGTCTTTTGACAAAATGACTAAATACTTTTGCTGAAATTAAAACATATGTTCCCTAATTTACAATTTAGCTTTTGTAAAGGCCTTGGAGCATGTGATGCCCTTCTTACACTCTTCAGTGCTGTAAAATAATCCCTTGATTGTGGTCAGGAAGTTCCTATGACTGGCCTTGATTTTAGTGCTGCCTTTGACCAAGTTGATCATGAGCCCCTTGTTTTCAAACTCAAACAGTTAGGAGTAGGTGGGTCTTTTCTAAGCGTCATTATTAAATTTTTAAATAATAGATCACAAAGAGTTGTTGTTGGGCATTATAGTTAGTATAGGAATGTGATATCTGGTTTTCCTCAGGGTTTTGTTGAGGACATTGGCTCTTCAACATGTAGATCTCTGCATTGAAAATGTTTCTTCAACTCTATAAGACTTGAAAATTTAGGTGTGATTATTTAGTGCAAATTTACTTTCGAGAAACCATTCAGTCTGTTTCTTCTTCAATTGCACAAAGAATGAGGAATGAGGTTTTTAAAAAGGTCTTTTGAGATATTCGGTGATGAATCTATTCTGAAGAATTGTTTTGATTTTTTTATTCGGCCTTGTTTCGAGTATTGTTCTCATGCCTGGTCTTCAGCTGCTGATTCCCATTAATTTGTTAGACAGGAACTTATGGTCTATTAAATTTCTTATTCCTGATCTCGATTATAATCTCTGGCACCATTGTTCAGATAATTTGTTATGCTTATTGCATAAGATTTTTCATGATTCTGACCATCTTTTGCACTCAAATCTTCCTGGACAATACCATCCTGTTCGTAATATCAGGTATGCAGTTAATTCTGATAGTCATGCCTGCACAGTATTCTGGAAATTTTATTCCAGCTGTGACCAACTTGCAGCAAATGTTTTTATGTGAAATATTTTGACATAAGGCTCTTTTTATAGTTTATATATGAAAGATCTGTTTTAATGTTGTTACTGTTCTTAAAGTGCTTTTTGTTCCGACACAGAATACGAACCATTCCATCCTCTTTAGTAGGGTATCAATTTCAGCGATACCCTACTAAAGAGGACTACAGGTTTGTATGCTAGGAAAAATACAAATTGATACCTAATTTGTTATATTTTAATTGTTCACCACTTCTCTTGTAGTTTATTGTTGTTGTTCTGGCACAAAATACAAATCTTTCAGCTCTTTACTATGGAGATATATTTCGATGACAGCTGAAACTAGCTGTAAAATTATTAGCGAGGTGTAACTATCCGCATACAGTATCGAAATCCATGTAATATTTAAGGTAAAGTTTTGATTCTTTGTGGATCCTCATGATTAGAACTGCTGTACGCAGCCCAAGATTTTCAAACCATCCGCGCTTCTTTGTGCCTGACTTTCATGCTATTTCCTTCAATGCATAACACAATTTCTTTGCTGACTATTTCATTCTCAGCATCTTTTATCCCAAAATCATCTCCCACACACAAGTGTTTGTCAAGCAATAAGTGCTCTACCTTTACTCACTCTATGGCACTCAGGTGAGTTATTTAATCTATTCAAGCTATTGCTGAGATACAGAGGAAGGTCATGTCTCTTAAATAGTAGGTAGATGTTCTTGATAACTGTTATGTCACATATAGTACATAAGGCTTTGTTATGCACTGTGTATCTGTACTGTACACTGCATATTCAATACTGAATGCTACTATTGTGCCTTAAGAATTGCATCTTGCTTCACAAGATTTTACAGAGTAGAACATCTTTGTAAATGGTAGGTGATGTTGTACTTGCACTGAAGTCCTTTTTTTATTCTATTTTTACTGTTAATTGTCTTAGAGTATTTATACACTCTTTGAAAAGGAGCTACTAACAGTGTATGGATAGTACAGTACATTATACAAAATACAGTGCTGTATGTAGTTACAGGCTACGTATTAGGTGACAAGCTAGTAAGGTTCCGAGGCCACCTCGCAAAGATAGCAGTCACATAAGAGTGATGACACTTCACTCTTATGAGACCACCTTAACTGATTAAGGTGTATTGTAGTTAAATTACTGTACATATATTACAGTAATATATACTACAGTATCAGTGAGTGTTGTTAATTAGGAACAACATTGTTTTGTTGTTATTTATTCATAGGATAGCATGGTGATGACTTATGCTTTAAGGGTCATTTTACCTTGTACCTAAGATGTGTTAGTAATGTACAATTACCTTTATAAAGTACAGTATAGTAATGTAAACTTTAATATTGTAATAGAAACCACATGAAAACAATTTAGTACAGTATAATACGTTATTTAGGGTGTTAGTCAACAGCTCGTAGGCAGTGGTCATTTGTTTCAGGGGATTATGAGTTGACTCACCCTAGGACACTATTATTACATAGATTTTTGCTCTCTGTGGGTATCTGTTACCTAATCCCTACAAATACTCGCCCGGGAGCTGAGAGTACAGTAATGCTGCATTAGCTTTGTCTTTTTGTTCAGTGTTGATGACCCTGGTATTTTTAATGTCAGATAACCTACAATCAATAAATCTTCATTCTTTTGCTAGGTTTTATTGCATAAGTGATTTTTTTATTTTGATTAACATTCTTGCAAATGCTGTACAGTACTTTATGTTCATACATGTATACAAACCTTTTGTCCTTTACAATATGAAATGTCTTCAGTGAAGCTTCTGGGTATATGCTTTCAGCTTAGTTCCAGGGAGTGTGCTTCAAGAGTAGGGAGTACAGTACTCCAATCTACATGTGGATTTTTTTGAGGGTTGGTGGAGTGTGAGGAAATTGCCACACTCCAACATGTGCTGGAAGCTCTTTCTTGCAGACTGGCAATGATGAGTGACCTGAAGATGGGCTGCTTTTCTTAGATCTTGTAGTAGGCCCTTGATATCTCTTTGAGAGAGGGAAGGATGCTACGTCCCTGGTGTCCACAGTGCCAGTACCCCAATGATAACACCAGATATTCAGAAGTTATCCCAGTGTCAGTGACCCCAGTACCAATGACCCCAGTGGTGATCCCTGCAGTGATCCTTAAGTCAAGTAGCAGCTAAGAAAGCTGTTAAGTAGGCTTGCGTTCTTGTGGGATGATTAGTACCGAAACTTGAAGGGTGTGAAGGTTCCTGAGCTGGTAAACCTGTATGTATTTTCCTAATGCCTGTCCCCTGTGATTAGTTTGTGCCATTCCTCTTTGTTTGTTGCTCCTGTGCCTTTAACTCCAGTACCTATCACACCAGTGCCTCTCATCCCTGTTCCTGTCACCAGTGTTGTGTGCCTGTGATCCCAGCCCCTGTGTCTGTATTACGAGGGCCAGTGAGTGCGCCTACCACTTCCCCTGTGACAGTATACCCTACTGTTGCGGTTCTTGTCAGAGCAACCCGTGTGGTTTCTCCCCTTGGGGAGCTTCGTCTTTGATGATCTCTTAGATCTCAACTTCTCTGTTGCAGAACCTGAAGTTGGTAAATGGAAGAAGCAATTTGTTCCTGTACCTCTTAAAACTGCTCATCCTTGTCCTCCTCTTTCTCTTCTTATTCTGACATTTCTTCTAAGAAGAAGAATAAGAAGTCAAAGAAACCTAGGAAGGCCCTTGACGACAACTCTCTCCCTTAAAGTCGGGGGTTGTTGTGGCTGGACAACACCCAGGAGGTTCTCAACCCTTGGATGCCATTACTAATGCCATGTGACATGGCCTTCTTGGGCTGATGCATGTGGTTGGGAGTGCAGAACCAGTCTACTGCTCCCTAGGGCTGTGACCTGTTAAACCCCTGGCTACTCAGTATCCAGATGGGACTGAGGTGCTTGGCACCCATTCAGGTCCATGTTTATCTTCTGTCGTCTATGTGCTGGAAAAGCTTGGGTTTCCATCTTCACCTTTTTAATTCACCTACTGCTCTCTCAGTACTTTGTGTATTTATGAATATATTGTAGGGTTCCTAATTATGTGATAATTTGGTCTGTCCACGGCCTCGCAGAACTGAAAAATTTGCATATTTTGAAACACATAATGGGAATAACTCCATTAGAGCCAAGGCAAATGGCAACTTACCCAGTCAAACTCTTTAACTACCCATTTTACTTTCTAGGTAGTATACTGTTGTTTATCTAATATGAATTTGTTCTTATGAACAAATGAAACATTGAAAATGTTTTAAAGTTTTAATAACTTGCGAAAGTTTAAAATTACACCCAGGATGGTTGTAATTACTGTACTGTATATTTCTGCATATAAGGCGACCTAAAATTAGGGCAGATTTTAATGTTTAAGTCTTATCTGTTGTACAGTATAAGACAACTGGTGAATTTCAAAATTATCATTGTGTAGGCTAGCTTTTACTTTATCATTTAGAATCCAAAATTAACTAAATAAAAACAATTTTATGTAATGCTTTGTCTAAACACGTTACCTAAAACGGAAACCTTTATTTTGTTTACGTTCATCTCCGATCATAACGAACAAATGAATGCATTTAGACATCTGTGTTTAGGTTAGTTTTTGCAGCAACACATATCTTACGAAGTATTAATTATATAATTATTCTTTTATTACTAATATTGCTTTTCTTACTTTTTCCTTAGAACTTCCAAATGAATCAATTGAATGCAATTTCATATATAGTCAGGACCCACTCTTCACTTGAGTTAGGTAACAGAGATAGGCATGAATTCTCGTATCTGTGGTGTCCTAGGATGGGATAACTCCTAACCTAACAATTCACTGCCAATTGCCTAAGCTCGTTTAATTAACACGCTAAATACTGCCTAATATTGTTTTTACTCAGTTCTATCACAGTATAAATAGTTTTTGATTAAATCAGTAAGTGTACAGTAGCTGTGCAATGTTTACTTTACATACTGGACACTGTAAGGCTATAGTACAATAGAGTACGTAACACTACAGTACGTAGTCGTTGCACTGACCAAAACTATAATTTTACTGAGTAGTTATTATACAATTATAACAAAACACTGTTATTCCTATCTAGTAATACTGTACAGTACCATATAACAATCGCTGATACTGTAATGTACTGTATATTACTCTAGTATATGTACAGTAATATCATTACAGTACAGCTTAAGTGTACTGTAAGTGTCCGTTGCTTTCGTTCAGACAACTTGACTTCTCATTTATATACTGTACAGTATTGTAGAGTACAGTTCGTGGCTAATAAACATTAACAATCTGTAGTATGATACTGTTCTGTACAATATGTATACAATTTAAGATTAACTAAGAGTATGTATTTTATACGATGACCAGTAACCATTTTCGTATGAAGTTCTATGCAGCACTCTTGAAACATGGCGCAATTCCTGATGTGTCGTCCCTTGCACAGTAATCTGACATCTACAGTAACCCACTAATAATATTTACGGTATCCCATCTTCTACCTTAATGGGTTAGAAAATTAAAAGATAATGAAAAAAGTATCGTTAGTAACGTTATGATCATTGAGGAAACGAATACAGCCACAATAATAACCAAACAAAAAACAGCTGTTTTGTTTGACCAATTGTATCAGACGTCAGCTGTTTTGCCTGTACAGTATTTTAATTATCGTACAATAGTACAGTAAACCAAGTATTGTAAGACTAACATTTTGACATTACAGTTTACCCTTATTCACTATGGGGAAAAGATCCCCAAGAAAATATACTGCCAATTATAAACTAACAAGCTGTAAATGAAGGTGAGAAAACAAATGATATTCGTAGTCGCTATTCTCTTTGGAACCAGGGAAAGCTGTATCCGAAACTGGAGGAAACAAAAATGAAATTTAGTGGGAACCTATGAATATGCAAATGCTTTGGATACCGGTCATGAAAGTCTGTCAAAAGGTAGGACTATTATCCGAATTGGTGATGATGACCACGTCTGTCCTTCCAAGTCGCAGTGGAGATGTGGAGACTTGTTTTACAGGACTCCCTCATTCATCGTGCAGCCAAACCATTGGTTGTGACCATGCCGGAGGGATCAGGAATAAGAATGCGATGTATGACCTACTCTAGTCCCTGATCAAGACTGCCTGTGACCTCTTCCTCTTAAGTGATTCTGTCCTTTCTAGGAAGGGGAAAAGGGAGAGGCTGATGTTGACATTTTCACTCTCCTGCTGCTATGCATACGGAAATACCTGTCATGCCTTTGAGCAGCCGGACAGAGCAGAGGGCTGAGTCCTGGGTAGTAAATGTCCTTTGGAATGGGTACTTGCTACTTTTTCTGGTCCGCTGGCACCCCCTCATCTCGCAGACTGATAACCTTTTCGAAGAGTCACCAGTTCAGTGCTGGCAGTCTTTTGCCCTCTTTCTTCAATGGAAAAACGTTTTTCACATGGGCCTCTTCACCAGAGATTCCTTCAGTGGTATTTGGAGGACCACTGGTCATCCTCCATGGATCCCCAGAATCATCCTTTCCCAGAGAGACAGAAGATGCGGGCTGCTCTTTCTGGTGGCTAGACAAGGAAAACATCACCAAGGAAGTCTCTCCTGACTCCCCACCTCTGTACATGCAATTTTTCTCAGATGTGTTAAAGGAGGGATGGTATGTGCACATGGACGACCTAGTCGCCTGAGTCGTGTTGTCACTGGAAGAAACTTCTTCACTTTAATGTCCTGGAAATGCAAATAGCATTTCTAGCTGCAAGCATTCCAAGAACATTTGAGAAGACACTTGGTAGTGTTGTAGAGCAACAACACTGCTATATTAGGCTATATCAACAAGCAAGGGGGCTGGTTTTGCTTTCTCCTTTGTAATTTGATGAAGCAGATGAATATCTGGGCAGTATACCAATGCTATAGAGCTGTCAACCCGGTACATTTCTGGTAAAAGGATGTACTAGCAGACAGGCTCAGTCTCTAGGGGCAGGTTGTAAGGTTGGAGAGGTCCCTACATCTTTACATAGTGGAGAGGCTTCTCCGGTGTACGTTTCCCCCAATCAGATTCATGGGCAGTGTTTGAGGATGTCTTCTTACACCCATAGGATCACCTGGATGCCTACACTTTCTTCTGTTCTGCCTGATTTGCTGCATAATCAACCAAGTGGTAATCACCTTAAGCCTAAGAATGAGCCTGGTTTTCCATTCATAGATAGCTACATGCCAAATATATTGATCTGTTAGCACTTGTAGTCAAGAGTACTAACCCATGGATACCCTTTTCCTTTGAGCTGCAACTTCAGAGGTACCTTCTATTTGTGAATCTGCATGCACTTCATGTTTGGAGATTATGCAGGAGATTTCTGGATACAGTACCTGTTACAGTCCTCTGTAACTGTCTACAAGAGTAAATGGGCTACTTCTGCAATGGGTGTTATAGAAGAGGTTCTCATGGCTCTATGTGTAACCTTAATAAGTTTTTGAGAAGGTCTTCTGACAAAGATAGGATTCTCAAGACTCTCTTTTTGTTAGTATCTAGCTTTGGCAAAGAGAGTAGGTGAGTTGTACAGTCTCTCTTTGTATAACCCATATTGAGAGATGGAAGGAGGGCCTTTAGTTTTGTGTCAGAGTTTGTGGCCAAACTTGGACCCCGTTGAGTCACAACCTCAAGTTCGAGACCACCTCTATGTCCTCTATGTGAAGCACTGGGAGATAATCAAGAGGAGATGCTCGTGTGTCCCATGGATGATCTGCAGTGCTATCTGAAGAGATATTGAAATTGCATGCCTGAGTGTCAGCGTCTTTTTTTAGCACTGGCAGAACCAAGAAAGAGGTTTAGTATTAAGTCTCTTCTGACTGCATGAGACTAGTAAGAGCATATGCTTTGACTTTTGATGGCCTGAGAAATCAGTTTAATCCAGAACTCATGGTCCGATATTGTTCCCACTTATACTCCAAAGAATATGCTGTTGGACAGGTGATGAAGTTTGTATGTGCTAAACAACCCTCAACCTTCTTAAGGGAGTTAATCTCAAATCCTTCAACTCTTTTGTTCTTGGCCTTGTGGTGGTGGCTCTAGTAGTTATGTAGTCATGCCAGCTCCATAATGGGGCAGATAACATCTTGTTTATGGTAACATGGTTGATATAAGTCTGAAGGGAAAGTAGAATGACTGGCTCTTCTATTTCTATCCTATTGCAAATGAAGCTTTGTATCATTACATGCTGGATCGACATTGATGCTTGTAGCTACTTTTCTGAGCACCATTCTTATTAGTTCTAATCTGTAAGAAGTAGTTCTCCCCCATCATCCTTTTATGAGGGGAAGGATGGTGAAATGAATATCTTCCCATTGGTTATCATATGCCAGGTGTTTCATTTCAGACTGCATCTCCTCTTTAGGGGAGAAAAATTCTTTTATTGACCAAGTACCAGGTACCAACAATATACTGGCCAGGTCCTTTAAGTGTCTTCCTTTTCTAAAGGATGAAAAGTTTGTATACATATAAGGTCAAATAATTTTTTTTAAAAGTAATTTGTATTTTTCCTAGCTATACAGTCAGCCCTCCATCATCACGTGGGTTAAGTAATGGAGACACTTGTGATAAGCAAAAAACTGTGTAATATTGGTGCCATATATTGAGCCAACTCATAACTTGCCCTTCCGCGAAAAAATTACTACTACCTATTGTGCGATTGACTAGCACCCTAAGGAATTCACTGTGTTGTACTACATTGTTTTCTTGTGGTCTGTTACAGTACTGTAGTTTATATTACAGTACTTTACAAAGGTAATTGTACATTACTAACATACTTTATGTATAAGTAACAACAAAACACTTATTCCAATTTAACAATACTCACTAATACTGTAGTATATATAGTACTATATACTGTAATATATGTACAATAATATCACTACAGTACAGCTTAATTAGTGAAGGTGAAACGACACATCACTCTTAAGTGATCACTCATTGTGATGTCATTTCAGAGCCATACCAGGTTGTCACCTAATATGTAGCCTGTATCTACCTCCAGTATGGTATATCATATGTAGTAATCATTCGGATATCATGGGTGTTTCGTTCTAGCTCTCCTCCCCCTACGATAGCTGAAAACAATGAAATAGATAGAGATTTATGACATTTATATTTTTTTCATTTTTAACCTTTTTCCTATTTTTTGTTTTCTTTATAAATTTAAGGTTTTATAAACCCTCCTAACACATACAAACCTTTATATACTCTTAAAACACTTTCTGAGCTAAAACTTACTTTTACTGGAAACATCCTTACATATACAGTACATAAATGAAAAAATTCAAATCTGGACTCTCATTAACGTATGAACTGCTTGGCAAGGCTACACCATTGACAGAACTATATGTCCATTCACTGTAGCAGAAAATTACTGCTGTATTTGGAATAAACAGGATTTTGACAAAATTAAGGTTTGACTTAACTGTATCCAATAATACAGTAATGCATCTAATATTTTATTTTTCCCTGTTGGAGCTTTTAGGCTTATAGCATCCTGCTTCTCCAGCTATGATTCTAGCTTAGCTAATATTAATAAATATAATAATGATGATGATGATGATGATAATCCTATTTTGAAATAAAAACAGTGAATACTGTATACGTCTTTTCCACTGTTTACGTTTAATAGATGATCAAGACTATGTCTATGCTTTCCAAATCAGCTGATTTAGGATAAGCTACCGAATATTTTTTTTTTCTTGCTATGAGACAATTATTACTCAAAATAACATTTTTATTTTACCATATAAAGGTATTTAGCTTTTATTAAATATACTTTTCGCATATTCTATTTACAGTACTGTTACTTTTAATGACATATTGAAGTTTAGAGGTGTTTCATCCCTGTTGCTGATGCAAGGTGATTTTATAGTTTTTAGCTTAGGGGTGCTTGATTACAAAGCTTTGGAAATTAATTACTTTTTCTTCCAATTCTTTAGGTAGTTTTTGTGCAATTTGGTTTACCTTTTCATGAACTAAAGAAGGTATAATTCAATAAGATATCAGTTGTATTCTACTTAATGTCACTTGTATGACAACTCTGATAATTGATTACTATCTTACAAAAATTAAAATGAAAGCAAAACAGCTCTTGTTTTCCAAA
Source organism: Palaemon carinicauda (assembly GCF_036898095.1). NCBI lineage: Eukaryota > Metazoa > Arthropoda > Malacostraca > Decapoda > Palaemonidae > Palaemon > Palaemon carinicauda. The sequence continues at coordinate 114,126,214 of NC_090734.1, read as the reverse complement.
TAGGTTCATAACAAAATAACGTTTGGTTGTTTATAGCAGTATGCGTTGCTAACGATACTTTTTTCATTCTCTTTTGCTGTTTTAACTTGAATGAAATAGAAGTGGGGATAAAGATGGGGAGGAAAAGAGGTTAGTTTATTATAATTTGGTCTCAAAAAAGGAGCTCGCATGACATACGAGATACATAATAAAATAATTTTTTATTGGTGAAAATTTGGGGGTCGCACAATATGCAAGATTACATGGTAACCAAGTATAAACAGTATTACTGTAATTTGCTTTTCCTTTTTTTGCCCAAAAATTACTATTTAAAAAACAAGAATAATTCAATTATGAAAAATGTAAAGATTATCTTTCTTCAGAGACCCTCGATATAAAGAGGTGTCGGTGATATAGATTTACATATAATACATTTATAAATATGTTTAAACTGAGGGAGCAATAGGTGAACCACATATGGTGATGGATTACTGTACTGAACTGTACTGTAAATACAGTTTGCAGCCCTGTTCTAGCCTTTCACAGGAAAGCCCTTGGAGAACACGCACCTCCCATAAATAGGTTTTTCCTTTACCAAAACTACTTTTTTTCAATATTTAACTTAGCCGGTGATTATATAGCGGCAACTCTGTTGCTCGACAGACAACTCTACGGTAAAAACTCGCCAGCGATCGCTACACAGGTTGCGGGTGTGCCCAACAGCGCCATCTGTCGTCCAGATACCCAGTACTCAATGTAAACAAAGACTCAATTTTCTCTCTGTCGAGGTGTCGACAAGACGTACTTTACTCGCTGTTGCTAAACTGGAGTTTTTCACATCTATTTGGTGAAGTACTATATTCTAGTTTTGAGCTTTTGCTATGCAGGTGTTTTATCTTCATCTTAAATCTTGAACTCGCTTTGGATAGATTTAATTATGGTGACAAAGAGAGTATGGACTTTCTTTCACTTTTAAATGGCCGACCCTTCCCTTAGACGGAAGTGTGTTTAGGCTTTTAGTATTATCTTATCACGTTATAGATTTTCCTCTATATATTTTATATCTCTCCACCTTTATTAGGCCTCTTCGATTAACTTTCCATTTATTATAAACATATAAAAATAAATTTTAATGTTTTGTTTATATGCGACCTTTCCTGAGAGTAGGCGGTCCTAACTTGGAAACCGAAGTTAATCAACGTTGAGCCCTTTATATCGTAATTAGCTTTTAAAGAGCTAAGGATTTAAAACTTTTTAAATGTAATATTTTATGAAAGAATTTCTTTGATAGTCTTCGTACTGTTTTCAAAGATGAACTAACGTTTAGTTTTTTTTTATGCTACGCAGTTGTTGACGTTCAGGACGTTCAACATGCGCTCTATCGTTACGATAGAGAGAGAGTGTATCACGGTTTCACTTTGCAGTAAGAGTAAATCGATTCTGACGTTTTGTTCATTTTTTCTTAGCTTAAATGTTTTAAATTCTATTTTAAAGGAACTTTTTATTTGAAAAACCTTTCAGTTTTTTCCTTTAGTCAAATAACATGTTTTTTTGACGAAATATAATTGGGCTCTTCTCTTAGGTGCGAAATCAAGAGAGAAAGAGAGAGAGAGATAGAGACGGAGGGAGAGAGAGGAGAGAAAACGTTCCGTTCAAGCGGGTAACGTTGTTCTCGAGTTACTCTCGTCCCTAGTCGCTGTACGGGGAGGAAGGATAAAACTTTTTTAGTTTTTTATTCTCGTCCCCAGGCTATGTGCGGTGAGAGATTGAAAACGTAGTTATATGAACTTTTGTTTAGTCTCTTTCCCAGCCACTGATTTTTTTTTTTTATCTTAAAATATGTTTTCTGTTTTTTGCTGGTATTAATGAGCTTGCATTATACGACTGATTTCGCAATTACTACCTTTTGATGAAGGGTAGAATTGCGTGTTTCAGGTAGAAATCAGTAAAAGTTTCGATTTCAGTGAAATAAGTGCAAAACAGAAAATCGAAGTGATAAAGTGATATGCGCAAAGTGTTACAGTGTTGCGTCCGAGGGTTCGTCTGTTCGTGCCTGTCGTTCACCTAGTCCGGGACCTCTTGCATGCTCCCAAGCCCAGGGGAGAAGTAATGTCAAACGACTTATGGGTTCGAGAGGCCTTGATCAACGAACAGACGTTTTCCCTCTATGGTATCGGGTGTATCTTACCAAGATCTCCCCTACCATAAGACGAGAGAGACGTTGTTTCTCCTCGTCATCCGAAGGCTTTTCGCATAAGAAACCTGTCACAAGGTTTCGAAGCCCTTAAGCGAAAGTCAGTCCTTTCAGGACAGGTACAGCGTCCTGGTTACAACCATTAGGACAGTTCTCACCCTATGCAGTCATCGGATAACTGCTCACCGCCTAACAAAAGCGTAACACAGACTCCGAGAGTCTTTTTTTGTTGGCAAAGTGTTGCGGTCACAGACGTTACCCTCGTCTCTTACCACAACCATTTCCGTTGATCCTTAATGGGTTGTATGGCAAGACATGCAGTATATGCTTGCCTCCCTTATGGAAGACTATTCTGCTGATTAGTCCGTTGAGTCTAGCCGTTTATCTCATCGATATCCTGGCTTTCAGCCAACCTAACGTTCCTTTGTGCTTACTGTTGACGTTGGCGTAGCTTAGTCACGTCAGTCAGGTTGTTGAGAACCACACTCGATGCGGTCTCGTGTGGTTTTTCAGCCGCATTTGGACGTTAGGCCACTTGCTGATGCTCCTGTTGACGTTCAAGACGTTCACTAACAATCGGAGTTGACTTGTTTTGACGTTGTGCGTCAACCTCCGCATTCTAGAGTTGTTTTGACTGCTCAGTCTAGGCAGTCAAAGCAGTCTCGAGTGGACGCTGTGCGTCCTCACGCACCTGTTGTGGTTGACAGTTCAGTTGTTGACAGTTCACAGACTGTCAAGCAGTTACATGACGTTGCGTTCTGGTCCGCTACTCATGCACCAGTGAGTGTGGACTCTGCTTGTAAAGCATTGCCACCACGGTAGGTCTCTCCCTTGCTTGAGACTCAGCTTTTATCGGACAAGGTTCCTGTAGATGAGGAAGTTGCTGTTCCCCCTCCTACTGATATTCCCTTGAGGACTCTGTCAGATGGAGAGGAGCCTAAAGCTGCTTAGCCCCCTATGGACTTTAATTAAATCATGATGATTTTTTTAAGGATCTTTGTCCGGTTCTTTTTGTAACTGCTGCTCCTCGTTCGCCTAAACGTCAGAGCTTACACTAGGCCTAGCTACTTCGAAGCCGTTGTTTTTAAGCTAGTGCTCTCTCGCTCTCCTAGAGAGCTTTACGTTGGCTAGGCGACTGGTTTTTCACCAGGAGGAGTTTGGGGGATACAGCCTTTGCTTTCCCTTCTTTTAAACTGGTTTATAGAGCGAGAGTCTGATATGACACGAGAGAAGTTCTCGGCTTGGGAGTTCATGCCTCTGCCCAGATAGACTTCCCAATTCTCGTAGACTCTCCCTGGCGCCTGGCCAGGAGACGCTCCAAGTTTTTTACAGGTCAACTTCACAGCTGTTTTCGAGCCTTTGAAGTTTTGCTGTACTATTATATCATGCATAACAAGGCTTTCAGGGATGGTAAGCGGTACCTCCTCAGTCGCTAACCCCGTCTGTTGCCGCACCTGCTCCCGTAGACCCTAAATGGGCTTTGCTGCAAGACATGCAGTCCAAGCTTGCGTCCTTGATAGAGGACTTTAATGCGGAGAAGGTTGCTACCGAACCTTCTGGCCAACAACCTTCCAACCGGTCGGTTGTGCGCCCTGTTGACGCTGAGGTAACCTACTCACGTCTGCCAGTTGAGGTGGTTCCTCCACCGATGCGACCCAGTGTGGGTTGCCAGCCGCACGTTGACGTTAAGCGACGCTCGGAGGTGGTTGTTGACGTTCAGGACGTTCAACAACCAGCAGAGGTGACTTGTTTTGACGCAGTGCGTCAACCTCAGCAACCCGGTAGGGTGTTGACTGCACAACCCAGACGGTCTAGACAGTCTCGGGTTGACGCTGTGCTTCCTCGCGCACCCATGGTTGTTGACAGTTCACAGACTGTGCAGCAGTTCCATGATGTTGCGTCCGGCTCCGTCACGCATCCACCAGTGCGACCGGACTCAGCGAGCCAGACGTTGCCCACTCCGTTGCCGTTTCCTCATCAGTTTTCGGATGAGGAACCCTCTGATGAGGACGTTGCTGAACAACAAGACGATCAGCCCCCAGAATAGATCAAGCCCTGCTATCCATCCAGAAGATGCTGAAGAAGGAACGCTGCTCAGTCAGGCTGTGGATGAGTCTGGTAGGGACGCTGTCATCCGTGGAACAATTTGTGTCACTAGGAAGACTACACCTCCGTCCTCTTCAATACCATCTAGCTTTTCACTGGAAAAAGGACAAGACGCTAGAAGCGGTCTCGATCCCGGTTTCCGAAAAGATAAAGTCTTGTCTGACTTGGGGGAAGGACAATATCAACCTAAGAGAGGGTCTTCCCCTGGCTGTTCAGACTCCCAACCACGTTCTCTTCTCGGACGCATCGGACGTGGGCTGGGGCGCGACACTAGACGGTCGGGAATGCTCAGGACTGTGGAACTCGAGTCAGAGGAGCATCATATCAACTGCAAGGAGCTGTTGGCAGTACATCTGGCCTTGAAAAGCTTCAAGTCTCTCCTTCGAGGCAAAGTGGTGGAAGTTAACTCGGACATCACCACGGCCTTGGCGTACATCTCCAAACAAGGAGGTACCCACTCACTGACGTTGTACGAGATCGCAAGGGACCTGCTCATCTGGTCAAAAGGTCAAGACATCTCCCTAGTAACGAGGTTCATCCAAGGCGACTTGAACGTCATAGCAGATTGTCTCAGTCGGAAAGGGCAAGTAATTCCAACCGAATGGACCCTCCACAAGGATGTGTGCAAGAGACTTTGGGCCACTTGTGGTAAAACCATCCATAGATCTCTTTGCAACCTCGCTGACCAAGAGGCTTCCAATCTATTGCTCTCCAGTCCCGGACCCAGCAGCAATACATATAGATGCTTTCCTCCTAGATTGGTCACATCTGGATCTCTACGCATTCCCACCGTTCAAGATTGTCAACAAGGTACTGCAGAAGTTCGCCTCTCACGAAGGGACAAGGTTGACGTTAGTTGCTTCCCTCTGGCCCGCGAGAGAATGGTTCACCGAGATACTTCGATGGTTAGTAGACGTTCCCAGTAGTCTTCCTCTAAGGGTAGACCTTCTACATCAGCCACACGTAAAGAAGGTACTCCAAAGCCTCCACGCTCTTCGTCTGACTGCCTTCAGACTATCGAAAGACTCTCGAGAGCTAGAGGCTTTTCGAAGGAAGCAGCCAGTGCGATTGCTAGAGCAAGGAGAGCGTCTTCCATTAGAGTCTACCAATCGAAGTGGAAAGTCTTCCGAGACTGGTGCAAGTCAGTTTCTGTATCCTCGACCAGTACCTCTGTAGCTCAAATAGCTGTTTTTCTCTTATACCTGAGAAAAGGACGATCCCTTTCAGCTCCCACTATCAAGGGCTACAGAAGCATGTTGGCATCGGTCTTCCGGCATAGAGGCTTAGATCTTTCCAAACATAAAGATCTGCAAGACCTCCTTAAGTCTTTTGAGACCACCAAGGAGCGTCGTTTGGCTACCCCTGGATGGAATTTAGACGTGGTACTAAGATTCTTCATGTCAGACAGGTTGGAGCCGTTATAATCAGCCTCCCTGAAAGATCTCACTCTTAAGACTCTTTTCCTGGTATGCTTAGCCTCGGCTAAAAGAGTCAGTGAGATTCATGCCTTCAGCAAGAACATCGGATTTTCGTCAGAAAAAGCCACTTGTTTGCTACAACTTGGTTTTCTAGCCAAAAATGAGCTGCCTTCTCGGCCTTGGCCTAAATCTTTCGATATCCCCAGCTTATCGGAGATCGTTTGCAATGAACTAGAAAGAGTCTTATGCCCTGTTAGAGCTCTTAAGTTCTATTTAAAGCGTACTAAACCTTTACAAGGCCAATCTGAAGCTTTATGGTGTTCAGTTAAGAAACCATCCTTGCCTATGTCAAAGAATGCTTGGTCAGACTTTATCAGATTGTTAATACGAGAAGCTCATTCACATCTGAGTGAGGAAGACCGAACTTTGCTTAAGGTGAAGACGCACGAAGTTAGAGCTGTAACAACTTCCGTGGCCTTTAACCCTGGATAGGTACGGTGGGTCGTACGCGACCCCGAGCGTCAAAAAAAAAGAGGTTTTTCTCACGTGACTCACCCCCGTGACTGAAATTGTGGGTGATCGACCTGCAGGAGGTGTCTCCCCTACACGCTCTAGTAGTGTCCAGATGTGCATTGCTGTAGCTGTACTCCTTCCCCGATTTCTGAGACGCGTCGGGGTCGAGCGCGACCGAGTTTACCCTTCTAAGGTAATTTGCATAATTATCAAAGTTATTACGTATTATGAAATTGTCGTAGAATGGTGCAACTTGTATAGGTTATCAGTTGTGGAAAGTCTTGGTGGATTGTTTGGCTACCATGTGCATGATTTTTTTTTTAGTTGAAATGTCGTTCATCACCACGAGGACCATTTTACCGCGAGTGCCCCTTTTTCCTTTTTTTTTCATTTTTTTGCCAAGTCATTTTTCCGTAAGATATTGCCAAATAGTGTCGTAAAACTTTTGCTTGTTTAGTGTTGGAAAGTGTGTCTAGATGATCTGGCTACCCATGCGTGACTTTGTTTTTGTCAGATACGATGTAGTTATTGGTATATTGGGTATTTAACTGCGGTTGCCAATTTCTGTTTTTTTTCAATATTTGTAAAAATTTTTACGTAGTAAGGAATTGCCGTATATTATTCATTTTTTTTTTCATGTTTATGTGTTAGAAAGTGTGCCTTGATGGTTGGGCTAACACGTGCATGTCTTTTTTTTTATCTGAGATGCCGTATATTAGAATGTTGGGCATTTTACCGCGAGTGCCCCTTTTTCATTTTTTTTTCATTTTTTTGCCAAGTCATTTTTCCGTAAGATATTGCCAAATAGTGTCGTAAAACTTTTGCTCTTTTAGTGTTGGAAAGTGTGTCTAGATGATCTGGCTACCCATGCGTGACTTTGTTTTTGTCAGATACGACGTAGTTATTGGTATATTGGGTATTTAACTGCGGTTGCCAATTTCTGTTTTTTTTTCAATATTTGTAAAAATTTACTACGTAGTAAGGAATTGCCGTATATTATTGATTTTTTTTCATGTTTATGTGTTAGAAAGTGTGCCTTGATGGTTGGGCTAACACTTGCATGTCTTTTTTTTTATCTGAGATGCCGTATATTAGAATGTTGGGCATTTTTCCGCGAGTGCCCCTTTTTATTTGTTTTGCATTTTTTTGCTTAGTCATGTTACCGTAAGGAATTGGCAAGTAGTGTCGCAAAACTTATATTTTTATAGTGTTGGAAAGTGTTTCTAGATGATCTGGCTACCCATGCCTATTTTTTTTTAGCCAGATATGGCGTATATATAAGTATGTGTTCGATTTTCCTGTGATTGCCATTTTTTCGTTTTTTCCCATTTCTTTCAAAATTACTACGTACTAAGGAACTATCACAGAGTAATGATTCATTTATATGTTTATTTGTCGGAAAATGTGCCTTGATGGTTTGCCTAGCACGTGGCTGAAATTTTTTTTTTCTGAAATGCCGTATATTAGAATGGCCATTTTTCCGCGAGTGCCCCTTTTTATTTGTTTTGCATTTTTTTGCTTAGTCATGTTACCGTAAGGAATTGGCAAGTAGTGTCGCAAAACTTATAATTCTATAGTGTTGGAAAGTGTTTCTAGATGATCTGGCTACCCATGCCTATCTTTTTTTTTAGCCAGATATGGCGTATATATAGGTATGTGTTCGATTTTCCTGTGATTGCCATTTTTTCATTTTTTCCCATTTCTTTCAAAATTACTATGTACTAAGGAACTATCACAGAGTAATGATTCATTTAGATGTTTATTTGTCGGAAAATGTGCCTTGATGGTTTGCCTAGCACGTGGCTGAATTTTTTTTTCTTCTGAAATGCCGTATATTAGAATGTTAGCCATTTTTCCGCGAGTGCCCCTTTTTATTTGTTTTACATTTTTTTGCTTAGTCATGTTACCGTAAGGAATTGGCAAGTAGTGTCGCAAAACTTAAATTTTTATAGTGTTGGAAAGTGTTTCTAGATGATCTGGCTACCCATGCCTATCTTTTTTTTAGCCAGATATGGCGTATACTGTATATAGGTATGTGTTCGATTTTCCGGTGATTGCCATTTTTTCGTTTTTTCCCATTTCTTTCAAAATTACTACGTACTAAGGAACTATCACAGAGTAATGATTCCTCTAGATGTTTATTTGTCGGAAAATTTTGTTTACTTCTTTTTTGATTGAATATCATCAAATTTTTTTAGCTAAAATATTATATTGTTTCACATTTTTGTTTTTTTTTCGATTTTATTTCCCTTCAAAAAATTTTTTTTGGGTCAGAATTTTAATTTTATAGTCGTAAAATAATCGACAATGATCCAGCAACCCACCATACAATTTTTATGCATATCCAATAATAATTAGATTAGTAAATAACACCTTGAAATTGACATACCCTTCCTACATTTCAAGTGGCAGATTAGGGAGTCTGAGTCAGTGTGGTTGGCGGCCATTTTGTGAACATATCCGAAGCGTAAGTTGCCCTATCTATATATATTCTTGTTCCCTATAGAATTTGTGATATTTTGGTATATTTTTACCTGCATAAATATCATATTATATATTAAATATATGTATTTTTTTACGAAATTTCTAAGTACTCAAAAAATTACCTTTAGATATGGCCCCTGATATAAATGTAATTTACAAAATAATGAAGATTTTTTTACATATTTCTATTTTAGGATAACATATGTTTATTCCCTAAAAAAATTAGCCACTTCCTATTTCATTTGGGTACCCAAAAAAATTCATGAAATTTGGACAAATTTTTTTGGCCAAAAAAAGTTACCCTTTTTTTCTCATTTCAGATCTTCACCTCCATGGGTCTGACTTCATCCAAAATACATCAAGATGTGTCCTAAACATTCAAGAATCAATTCCTAAAAGGATTTGTGTATATATGTATAAACTTTTTTTTTATGAATTTTTATGTCAGGTCTTTTTTTTTCTACTTAATTTTTAAAAATATTTATAATAAATAGTTTTTCTGCAGATGAGTAGTATTAATCTTTACAGTTGCTTTAAGCATTCATTGAAGTTTTTTTTTGGCAAAAGAAAAAAAGAGGTTACTGCAGAAACTGATTTTTCAAGAATTTTTTTTGGCGTCGGGGTCGTTCGCGTCCGAGTATACCCTTAAAGGGGTGTCCGAGGAGCGTACCTATCCAGGGTTAAGCAAAATATATCTCTGCAAAGTATAATGGACGCAACCTATTGGAGAAGCAAGTCAGTGTTCGCGTCATTTTACTTGAAAGATGTCCAGTCTCTTTATAAGAACTGCTACACACTGGGACCATTCGTAGCAGCGAGTGCAGTAGTGGGTGAGGGCTCAACCACTACAATTCCCTAATTCCTTATCCTTTTAATCTGTCTCTTGAAATGTTGTTTTTTTATGGGTTGTCCGGAAGGCTAAGAAGCCTTTCGCATCCTGGTTGATTTGGCGGGTGGTCAAAGTCATTTCTTGAGAGCGCCTAGATTAGGGGTTTTGATGAGGTCCTGTTGTATGGGTTGCAACCCTTGATACTTCAGATCCTAGGGGTCGATCAGCATCCTAAGAGGATCGCGAGGCTCCATAAGGAAGACGTACTTAAAAGGCAGAGTAATTGTTCAAGTCGACTTCCTTACCAGGTACCTATTTATTTTGTTTTTGTTATTTTGATAACTTCTAAAATGAAATAAAAACTCTTAGCTCATAAAAGTGTAAACATATATTGCTGGTCTCTACCCACCCCCCTGGGTGTGAATCAGCTATATAATCACCGGCTAAGTTAAATATTGAAAAATGTTATTTTGATAATAAAATAAATTTTTGAATATACTTACCCGGTGATTATAAATTAAAGGACCCTCCCTTCCTCCCCAATAGAGACGCAGTGGGACGAGGAGAAAATTGAGTCTTTGTTTACATTGAGTACTGGGTATCTGGACGACAGATGGCGCTGTTGGGCACACCCGCAACCTGTGTAGCGATCGCTGGCGAGTTTTTACCGTAGAGTTGTCTGTCGAGCAACAGAGTTGCAGCTATATAATCACCGGGTAAGTATATTCAAAAATTTATTTTATTATCAAAATAACATTTTTCATTAAACATGTGACTATTTATCCTAAAACAATTATTGTAACAGTAAAATTAAGATAAAAAAGACTTGACAGTTCACATACAACACCACATCATTTATGAAGCTCTACGCAGGGAAATCTCGTGATGCACGATGTACTGTAGTAGTATTCAACATTAAACAGGAGGTGTATATGTATACGTACTCCTACATGCAAAGTACGTAACAAATTCATATGTAACTTGACACTAGTTGCTTGACGAACACTTATGAGAAATGCTTTCACGATGAAGGGTGCCAGGAGAATGAGACAGAGTGACCCAGAAAAGTAGTATTGTGCAGGGAGGGAAAGAAGTGTGGGTGGTTTGAAAATGTCCAGCTGCAATTAGCAGTCTTAACCGTAAGGTTTTGCAAAGAATTGAGACTTTATTTGAAATATTATGTGGATCTCAGTACCGTGGAATATTGTAACAATGATGTCAAAATCTGTGATTACGGCAGGCTGACTGTACAAACCTGAGTCCTTTAAAGTTAAATTTCCCACCTCAACCATCCTTCTCAGAATTGAGCTGAAGGCCAAAAGTCAAGTCTTTGACTTGTGTGTGTTGTGCCAGAGCTGAAGAAGTTCCCTATTTTAAAGGCATCTGGTTTGTTTAGCTAGGAAAAATATTTTATTTTTAAAATTTTATGTACTGTTGCATAGAACGTCTATTTTTTTGGTTTAGCCTTAAGTCATTACCTTGCTTTAACTCCTTAAGATAAACTTGCATCACCAATTCATCTTGATAATGATGGTGTATTAGAAAGGCTTGTATCTAGCGTAGATCTATGAAAGCATAAATAGTAAAAATTATGACTTGTACCAAAGGCTAATGGAAATATAATGTTATACTTATTTATTTAAATTGTTACCATTATTTAATGGTACATTGTAAAATCAAGAATTATTTTGACTTCGTAAAACTAATGAAGAGAGACATATATAATAGCTGTATTTTATAACTAAGAAACAAAGTATTTTGAAGGTTTTTATAAAGTGTTTTTATATATTTCACAGGTTGATCCTGCATCTTTTAGTGCAGTTATGAAATATCTTTACACTGGCCGGTTTGAATGTCCGCAAGAGTTAGTAGAGAGATGTATTATGATTGGTGTCAACTGCAAACTAACAAACTTCAAATCAATGTTAGAAGACGCCCTTAAGAAAGCTCTCAGTTTACGTAAGTTAGCAAATCAGTATTGATATTGTTTTAAAGTACACTATGTTGTTTGTATTTTTTTATCTTAGAACTAGACCAATTACACTGCAATGACTTCTTGAGACCCCTTGAGTAATTCTATTGAAATTTGATAATTATTATGCATCACGAATAAAAATCTTATTTTACTTATGCAGTACATAGTGCTTATCAGTAATGCAATTGAATATTCAGTCATTATTATGAAGTTTGGTAATTCAATGAGGTCAAAGTCAGGTTTTAGCCTCTCAAAGGTCTCGCCGAAGTAATTTCATCTTTACTGAGAAGTGAAAATTGAGGATAGAGCTGGACATTTTGTCTCTTAATTGGAAAAGGACTAAAAGGGAATTGATAAAAAGTTAAAAGTAGTAGGTGATTTAGCAGGGGCCTGAAAGGATGTTAAAAAGGTCCTTTAGTAATGGTTGCACAGATCTGCCTGCTGCTATAGAATTACAAGATAATGTCTTGTGCAAGTTAGAATCATCGAAAGTAATTAATATTTTTGCTCTACTTTGAATAATGTTTTAACAGTATAAAGGATAAGGAATATTTCTAAAATGCAATAATGCTTCCGAAACAAAATCAAAAAGAGAGAGAGAGAGAGAGAGAGAGAGAGAGAGAGAGAGAGAGAGAGAGAGAGAGAGAGAGAGAGAGAGAGAGAGAGAGAGAGAGTGTGTGTGTGTGTATGTGTGTATTAGTTTTCTTTTATTTGATGTCAGAAATCCAGAAAACTTCAGATCATTCATATTTTCTCTCTCTCTCTCTCTCTCTCTCTCTCTCTCTCTCTCTCTCTCTCTCTCTCTCTCTCTCTCTCTCTCTCTCTCTCTCTCTCTCTCTCTCTGTAATAAATGAAATCTTTGTTTCTTTGCTAAGTTTCTGTTGAGGCTTTATAATCAAGTACCTCAGAGCTAAAAACTATAAAATATCGTGCATCGGCAACATGAATGAAACTCCGGTTAACATTATGTGATTCAACTCACAGTACAAGTAATAAAATATGAGAGGAGCATTTCAAATGAAACTATTGAAATTAATATGCTCATTGGAAAATGATAGATCAAATAATAATTGTTTCTTTTAGTGAATATGAAATATCCTTTGGTAGCATGCCTTAATAATAAGGGAGTTATTTGAATTGAAAATTGAAGTTGACGATAGACTAGGTAGGGTTGATCAGCTGATTTAAATGTAAACAATACATAAGATTATAATTCGCTATGTTTTTAATTATAGATACGATACTAAGATGTGAATATTAAATGCATTATTATTGGATACAGTTAAGTGAAACACCAGGGAGAACAGGGAGAGAGAAGGATGAAACAATATGACAAAGAGACGAGACAGTGGGAGGCGGTAGCCAAGTTCCTTCTCCTTGCACATTCCCTCCGCCAAATCTATGCTAATTCAAATAAATTAGCGAACTCAATGAATTTGGGAAATGCGAGAAGGAATGAAAAATAGGAATGGGAGTACGTCGAATGAAGGATAAGAAAGGGGTTTAAAATGATTAATAAAATGAAAATGACGATTGAATGCTAGAAAAGAGAAGATGAATGAAATCACGAAAAATAAAGAGAATCAAAAGAGTTGTAAAGATAGTTTTAAATATTTAACTTAGCCGGTGAATATATAATAGCTGCTACTCAGCGGCTCGACAGAAAACACACTCTAAAAACTCGCGAGCGATCGCTATGAAGGTTGCGGGTGTGCCCACCAGCGCCAACTAACGGTCAGATACCACTCTTGCATGTAAACAAACCCTTCAATTCTTCTCTGTCGACCTTGACGACAAGACGTATCAATACTCGCTGTAGAACCTGGAGTTTTCTCAACATATTTGGTGAAGTACTGTACTTCATTTTGGTTTGAGCTTTCGCAGTGCAGGTGTTTTTCCTCAACATAAACTCTTGAACTCTTTATTGAATCAGATTAATTGTTGATGACTTGGATTGTTTTTTGGAATTTTCTTTGACTAATTCAAAATGGCTGACCCTTCACAAGTACCTAGATTTCGGAAGTGTAATGCTAGGGACTGTAATAGGCGTCTTCCAAAGGCATCTCTCGACCCACATACTGTTTGTTCCAATTGTCGGGGTAAAACCTGTCAATTGGGAGATCGGTGTGAGGAATGCGTGGGCCTTTCGGAATTCGATTGGCTCGAATACGATAAGTATGCACGTAGGCTAGAGAGAGATAGGGTAAGGAGGAGTTCATCTAGGTCTGTAGATTTTTCCACATGCCCCTGAACCTAATCCTTCCCCTGTAGTGGTTGTTCCTAACCCCCCTTCTAGCACTCAGGAACCATCTATACAAGACATGTTACGTGCTATTCATGCCTTGGGGGAAAGAGTTGAAGCGTTAGCAACTGATCGTAATCAACTCATGGCTGACGTGAAGGAACTTAAGTGTCAGAGTGCCACGGCGGAAAGTGGGAAAGTGATTAGTGCGCAAAGTGTTGTGAACAGTGTTGCGACCGAGGGTTCGTCTGTTCGTGCCTGTCGTTCACCTAGTCCGGGACCTCTTGCAAGCTCCCAAGCCCAGGGGAGAAGTAATGTCGTACGACTTATGGGTTCGAGAGGCCTTGATCAGCGAACAGACGTTCCCTCTATGGTATCAGGCGTATCTCACCAAGATCGCCCCTACCATAAGACGAGAGAGCCCATTTTCTCCTCGTCTTCCGAAGGCTTTTCACGCAAGAAACCGTGGAGCAAGGTTTCTAGGCCTCTTAAACGGAAGTCGGTCCCTTCAGGACAGGTCCAGCATCCTGGATGTAGTCATTGGGACAGTTCGGACCCGTTGCAGTCATCGGATGACTGCTCGCCGCCTAAGCAAGGCAAGGTTGTGCCGTCTCAGACGTTAACCCCGTCGGTTACCGCACCCATTCCCGTGGACCCTAAATGGGTTATACTGCAGGACATGCACTCTAAGCTTGCCTCCCTTATGGAAGACTATTCTGCCGATAAGGTTTCCGTTGAGCCTAGCCGTTTATCTCATCGAGATCCTGGCCTTCAGCCACCCAAACGTTCCTTTGTGCGTCCTGTTGACGTTGGTGTAGCCAAGTCACGTCAGTCAGTTTGTTTAGAACCACACTCGATGCGGTCTCGTGTGGATTTTCAGCCGCATTTGGACGTTAGGCAACTTGCTGATGCTCCTGTTGACGTTCAGGACGTTCGCCAACCATCGGAGTTGACTTGTTTTGACGCTGAGCGTCAACATCCGCAGTCTAGAGTTGTTTTGACTGCTCAGACTAGGCGGTCAAAGCAGTCTCGGGTGGACGCTGTGCGTCCTCATGCACCTGTTGTTGTTGACAGTTCACAGACTGTCAAGCAGTTACATGACGTTGCGTCCTGGTCCGCTACTAATGCACCAGTGCGTGTGGACGCTGCGTGTCAAGCATTGCCAACCCCTTTGCTTGTTTCTCAGCAGTTGTCAGATGAGGAACCTTCAGATGAGGACGTTGCTGACCCTCAGCCTGAGGATCATCCTTCAGATATTGATGAACCCAGAACAGTTCCGCCATCAATGGACTTTAAGAAAGTCATGTTAATTTTTAAGGAGTTGTTTCCCGATCACTTCGTCTCTGTTGCTCCTCGTTCGCCGCCGTCTGAGTTTGTTTTAGGCGTACCTGCTGACATGCCAGCCTTTACAAAACTTGTGCTCTCTCGCTCATCCAAGAGAGCTTTACGGCTTTTAGGCGATTGGTTGGAAACCAAGAGGAGTTTGGGGAAGACGGCCTTTGCCTTCCCTCCATCTAAACTCTCGTCTAGATCGAGCGTCTGGTATGCCACGGGAGAAGTTCTCGGCTTGGGAGTCCCTGCCTCTGCCCAGGGCGACTTCTCAAGCCTTGTAGACTCTCCCCGCCGCCTAGCCATGAGACGCTCGAAGATTAGTTGGTCATCCTCGGACCTTGACCATCTGCTGAAAGGCATTTTTAGAGCCTTTGAAGTTTTCAACTTCCTTGACTGGCATTTGGGAGCCTTAAGTAGGAAAATCTCATCGGCTGATAGAGATGTCTCCGTACTCATTATGTCCTGCATGGATAAAGCCATCCGCAATGGATCCAATGAGCTCTCCTCCTCTTTTACTTCAGGAGTCCTTAAGAAGCGAGAGTCCCTTTGCTCTTATCTGTCGGCAGTAGTTACTCCCTGTCAAAGATCTGAGCTACTCTTTGCTCCCTTATCGAAGTTTTTGTTCCCTGAATATTTGGTTAAGGACATAGCTTTGTCACTCGTGCAGAAGGACACCCATGACTTGGTAGCGTCCTCTGCTCGCAAAGGGACTCCTTCGACATCCTTTTCTGCAAGACCAAGGATAGACACTCCGGCGTCCAGGTTTATTCCGCCCTTTCGTGGCAGAGCTCCCAGCAGGGGAAGTACTCGTGCCGAGGGAAAGAGAGGAAAGAAGAGAGGAGCCAAGTCCTCACGTGGCAGAGTCTGACTGCCCGCAGCCTCAGACAGCAGTAGGTGCCAGACTCAAGAACTTCTGGCAAGCCTGGGAGAAGAGGGGCGCAGACCAACAGTCTGTGAGGTTGCTCAGAGAGGGGTACAAAATTCCATTTGTACACAAACCTCCTCTAGCAACTTCCCCCATCGACCTCTCTCCCATGTACCGAGAGGAATCAAAGAGACAAGCCCTGAAACTAGAAGTGTCTCTTTTGCTAGAGAAGGGAGCGGTGGTGAAAGTCTCGGACCTTCAATCACCGGGGTTTTACAACTGCCTCTTCCTAGTACCGAAGAAAACAGGAGGTTGGAGACCGGTGCTAGACGTCAGTGCTCTGAACGTCTTTGTCACGAAGACAAAGTTTACCATGGAGACCACGAAATCAGTCTTAGCAGCGGTCAGAAAGGGAGACTGGATGGTCTCTCTCGACCTAAGAGACGCATACTTCCACATCCCCATTCACTCAGATTCCCAACCTTTTCTGAGGTTTGTTTTCGACAATGTGGTGTACCAGTTTCGGGCCCTGTGCTTTGGCCTAAGTCCTGCTCCTCTCGTGTTTACGAGGCTTATGAGGAATGTGGCAAAATTCCTCCATTTATCGGGAATCCGAGCCTCCCTTTACTTGGACGACTGGCTTCTCAGAGCCTCGTCCAGTCATCGCTGTCTGCAGGATCTTCATTGGACATTGGATCTGACCAAGGAATTGGGACTTTTGGTCAACATGGAAAAGTCCCAGCTGATTCCATCCCAAACTATACTGTATTTAGGGATGGAGATTCGCAGTCCAGTTTTTCGGGCTTTTCCGTCTGCCCCCCGAATAGAGCAAGCCCTGCTCATAATCCAACGGATGTTGAAGAGAGAACGTTGCTCAGTCAGGAATTGGATGAGTCTTGTAGGAACTCTATCATCCCTGGAGCAGTTTGTCTCGCTAGGAAGGCTACACCTTCGACCTCTCCAGTTCCATCTAGCTTTTCACTGGAAAAAGGACAAGACGCTAGAGGCGGTCTCAATCCCGATCTCCGAAACAGTAAAGGCATGCCTGAATTGGTGGAATGACAATATCAGTCTAAGAGAGGGACTTCCCCTAGCAGTTCAGAAACCAAACCACGTTCTATTCTCAGACGCATCGGATTTGGGTTGGGGTGCGACCCTGGACGGTCGGGAATGCTCAGGTCTGTGGACCTCAAGTCAGAGGAGCATGCACATCAATGGCAAGGAGCTTTTCAGTCCACCTGGCCTTGATGAACTTCGAGAGTCTCCTTCGAAACAAGGTGGTGGAGATCAACTCGGACAATACCACAGCCTTGGCATACATTTCCAAGCAAGGAGGCACCCACTCCCTGACACTGTACGAGATCGCAAGGGACCTGCTCATTCGGTCAAGAGATCGAGGCATCTCCCTGTTAACGAGGTTTATCCAGGGCGACTTGAACGTCTTAGCAGATTGCCTCAGTCGGAAGGGTCAGGTAATTCCTACGGAATGGACCCTCCACAAGGACGTGTGCAAGAGGCTTTGGGCGACTTGGGGTCAACCCACCATAGACCTCTTTGCAACCTCGATGACCAAGAGACTTCCAATCTATTGCTCTCCAGTCCCAGACCCAGCAGCAATACATATAGACGCTTTTCTTCTAGATTGGTCTCATCTAGACCTATATGCATTCCCACCATTCAAGATTGTCAACAAGGTACTGCAGAAGTTCGCCTCTCACGAAGGGACAAGGTTGACGTTAGTTGCTCCCCTCTGGCCCGCGAGAGAATGGTTCACCGAGGTACTTCGATGGCTGGTAGACTTTCCAAGAAGTCTTCCTCTAAGAGTAGACCTATTACGTCAGCCCCACGTAAAGAAGGTACACCAAGGCCTCCCCACTCTTCGTCTGACTGCCTTCAGACTATCGAAAGACTCTCGAGAGCTAGAGGCTTTTCGAAGGAGGCAGCCAGTGCGATTGCAAGAGCGAGGAGAGCTTCTACCATTAGAGTATACCATTCGAAGTGGGAAATCTTCCGAAACTGGTGCAAGTCAGTATCTGTATCCTCGTCCAGTACCTCTGTAGCCCAAATCGCTGATTTTCTCTTACACCTGAGAAAAGTTCGCTCCCTTTCAGCTTCCCCGATCAAGGGCTACAGGAGCATGTTGGCTTCGGTCTTCCGGCATAGAGGCTTAGATCTTTCCAACGATAAAGATCTACAAGATCTCCTTAAGTCTTTTGAAACCTCTAAGGAACGTCGTTTGGCTACTCCTGGATGGAACTTAGACGTGGTCCTAAGGTTCCTCATGTCAGACAGGTTTGAGCCATTACATTCAGCCTCCCTGAAGGATCTCACTCTTAAGACTCTTTTCCTGGTGTGCTTGGCCTCGGCTAAAAGAGTCAGTGAACTTCATGCCTTCAGCAAGAACATCAGTTTTTCTACAGAAAAAGCCACTTGTTCTCTTCAACTTGGTTTCCTGGCCAAGAATGAACTGCCTTCTCGTCCTTGGCCTAAATCTTTTGATATTCCTTGCTTATCAGAGATCGTAGGCAACGAACTGGAGAGAGTGTTATGTCCCGTTAGAGCTCTTAAGTTCTATTTAGCTCGTACTAAGTCATTACGAGGTAAATCTGAAGCGTTATGGTGTTCGGTTAAGAAACCATCCTTACCTATGTCAAAGAATGCTTTGTCATATTTTATCAGATTTTTAATACGAGAAGCCCATTCCCACTTGAATGAGGAAGACCAATCTTTGCTTAAGGTTAAGACGCACGAGATTAGAGCTATAGCAACCTCCGTGGCCTTCAAGCAAAATAGATCTCTGCAAAGTATCATGGACGCGACCTTTTGGAGAAGCAAGTCAGTGTTCTCGTCATTTTACTTGAAAGATGTCCAGACTCTTTACGAGGACTGCTACACACTGGGTCCATTCGTAGCAGCGAGTGCAGTAGTGGGTGAGGGTTCTACCACTACACTTCCCTAATTCCAATATCCTTTTTAATCTGTCTCTTGAAATGTTTTTAATATTGTTTTATGGGTTGTACAGAAGGCTAAGAAGCCTTTCGCATCCTGGTTGATTTGGTGGGTGGTCAAAGTCATTTCTTGAGAGCGCCCAGATTAGGGGTTTGATGAGGTCCTGTTGTATGGGTTGCAGCCCTTGATACTTCAGCTCCTGGGAGTCTTTCAGCATCCTAAGAGGATCGCTGGGCTTCGTGAGGAAGACAGACTTACAAGGCAGAGTAATCGTCTAAGTCAACTTCCTTACCAGGTACCTATATATTTTGGTTTTGTTATATTGAAAACTGTCAAAAACTCTTAGCTTATACGCTGTAAACTTAATTAACTCTGGTCTCTACCCACCGCCTTGGGTGTGAATCAGCTATTATATATTCACCGGCTAAGTTAAATATTTAAAAATGATATTTTGATTATAAAATAAATTTTTGAATATACTTACCCGGTGAATATATAAATTAAAGGCCCTCCCTTCCTCCCCAATAGAGACGCAGCGGGACGAGAAGAATTGAAGGGTTTGTTTACATGCAAGAGTGGTATCTGACCGATAGTTGGCGCTGGTGGGCACACCCGCAACCTTCATAGCGATCGCACGCGAGTTTTTTGAGTGTGTTTTCTGTCGAGCCGCTGAGTAGCAGCTATTATATATTCACCGGGTAAGTATATTCAAAAATTTATTTTATAATTAAAATATCATGTTGTAGATGTATGTGGGAAAGCAAAGTAAATGTACGAAAGGGATTTGTGAAGTAATTGGGAAAGTGATTAAGGATATGATAGTAATAAGTGAAGGAATTAATAATGTGAAGGAGATATTCACTTTCTGTGAAAGCGAATGGTCATATCAGTGGGATGATATTGTGTAAGTGAATACTGTATAGGTTGATTAAGGACTACGCAGATTTGATTTGCAGATTTGAGTCTAAACAATCCATGAGATTATAATTCGCTGTTTTTAATGATAAATAAAATTTGGATATTACATGCATTATTATTGGATACAGTTAGGTGAAACACCAGTTTAATCAAAATTCGGTTTATTTAAAATATAGCTGTAATTTTTTACCACAGTAAATGGATACGCACTGTACAGAGAGAGCTAGGACCATCTGGGTGTAGAGATAAGTAGGGGCGTGCAGCGGTCCCAGTGTAAAGGATTTGAAATCATCGCCCAGCTTGAATTTAATCGCAATTTTTATGAGAATTTTTATTTAATAGGTATTGCATTGTTCTTGGCCATCTCAATGCTGTAGCCAACTATTAGAAATCAAATTTTTAATGTTAGGTAAACAATCATCACAAAGAATATTTTTTTTCTCCTTGGCCACGAAAAACAGAAACCGCGTAGCCAGAAACCGCAATTAACGAGGTTCGACTGTACATGACATAAGTTCTCATTCACCTTTCTCAAGCACTTGGTTGTCGTTCTCTCAATCGAGAGAAAAGGCTCCTCACCAACCTAAGTACTGTATGTTGGATACCTAGGATAGAGAGGTGTTAGAGTCAATTAAAAGAAAATCAAAGGCATTTAAGAACAGTAAAGTAAGGCATGCACAGGGTGCAGAGGAACGGTATAGAGAAGAGATATTCAAGGAGGAAAGTAGGTACTGTATAGCTATTGGAAGAGTTGGAAAAGCAGTAAAGCAATTGAATGAAAGGCTAGGAACAAAGGAAGGAGAAAAGGATATCTATAAGATTGTAAACTTGAGGAAAAGTAAAAAACAGGATTTGGGGCCCAAGTGAGAGTCATCAAAGATAGAGATGGAAATATATTGCATTGGGATGAAGATATTAAGAGGAGATGGAGAGCAACTATTGAATACTGAGAGAGAGAGAGAGAGAGAGAGAGAGAGAGAGAGAGAGAGAGAGAGAGAGAGAGAGAGAGAGAGAGAGAGAGTGTGAGTGTGTGTGTGTGTAGGGGCCAGTCATGGAAATGCGGATTACACAAGGGAAAGGGGGTTAGGTAAAATTGAAAATGTTAAATCACGAGGTACATCATACTTTCAAATTAAAATGGTCAAAATACCAGCTAAAGAGGGGGAAAAATGGATGCTGGATTTATTAAGAGTGACATGGGAAGAGAAAATAATACCTAAAGACTGGGAAGTGTGTCTAATGACATCTATTGTATATTTGAGGAGAAATGGGATGTTATGAAATGTGGTAACTAAAGGGGAATTAAATTAACGGAACATGGTTTGAAAGTTTTTGAAAGGGTACTAGATGAGAGATTGGGAGAGTTTGCAAAGATTGGGAAACAACTTACGAATTCATGAGAGGGAGAGAGAGCTACTGTGGATGCCATCTTTTTAGTAAGCCAGGTACAAGAAAAGAGGCTACAGGGAAACCAGAAGGTCTTCTGTGTTTTTGTAGGTCTAGAGAAAGCTTATGGTAGAATCCCAAGAGAGTTGATTTTTGGTACTTAAGGAAGATGAAAGCCTCAAAGAGATTGGTTAGAATGGCAAAGACGATGTACAAACGAACAAAGAAAAAAGTAATAACAACATTTGGAAAACCAGAAATTTTTGAAGTAATCATTATTATTATCATTATTATTATTATTATTATAATATTAATTATTATTATTATTATTATTATTAGTAGTAGTAGTAGTAGTAGTAGTAGTTAAACTACAACCCTAGTTGGAAAAGTAGGCTATTATAATATATACATTCCCAAAGGTAGAATTTTATATTGAATGTCACTGAGGTTGATATTTGCATTGATATATATATATATATATATATATATATATATATATATATATATATATATATATATATATATATATATATATATACATATATATATATATATATATATATATATATATATATATATATATATATATATGTATATAGGTATATATATGTATATATATGTATGTATGTGTATATATATATGCATATATATATATATATATATAAAACGGATTTTGAGCGAAGCGAAAAATCTATTTTTGGGTGAGATAGCCATGGCGTCCTGATGGAAGGTTCCTTTTTGGTAGCTTCCTTGGGTAAATAACTACTAAGATATTCCCAGAGAATTTAACCACAGGTTATCACAGAATTCTAACTTCTGGAGCGAGTATCCTAAAGGTTTCCCTTTGAAGACATCGTATATCAACAGGGGACGCATGTATTAACGCGCCACATAGCTATCTACACCCCGAACAGAGTTAATGCTTCGGTGTGTAAAGGCGGAGAATAGCTGGGAGCCGTTCCATAGCTAATCTCATCCGTGGCTACTTTTGGTACTCGAGACGTAAACAAACGGGCGCCATTGCTTAAATGACGTCACGTCCGTCTTCATCCTGAAGCCAGTTGCTTGCCGATCACCATGATACAGCAGAGCAGGGTGGGACCTAAAAACTGGACGAAGTAGCAGGGAGGGTCCATCAGGACGCCATGGCTATCTCACCCAAAAATAGATTTTTCGCTTCGCTCAAAATCCGTTTTTTGGGCTCAAGCCATGGCGTCCTGATGGAAGGTTCCTTTTTGGTAGCTTCCTTGGGTAAATAACTACTAAGATATTCCCAGAGAATTTAACCACAGGTTATCACAGAATTCTAACTTCTGGAGCGAGTATCCTAAAGGTTTCCCTTTGAAGACATCGTATATCAACAGGGGACGCATGTATTAACGCGCCACATAGCTATCTACACCCCGAACAGAGTTAATGCTTCGGTGTGTAAAGGCGGAGAATAGCTGGGAGCCGGTCCATAGCTAATCTCATCCGTGGCTACTTTTGGTACTCGAGACGTAAACAAACGGGCGCCATTGCTTAAATGACGTCACGTCCGTCTTCATCCTAAAGCCAGTTGCTTGCCGATCACCATGATACAGCAGAGCAGGGTGGGACCTAAAAACTGGACGAAGTAGCAGGGAGGGTCCATCAGGACGCCATGGCTATCTCACCCAAAAATAGATTTTTCGCTTCGCTCAAAATCCGTTTTTTGGGCTCAAGCCATGGCGTCCTGATGGAAGGTTCCTTTTTGGTAGCTTCCTTGGGTAAATAACTACTAAGATATTCCCAGAGAATTTAACCACAGGTTATCACAGAATTCTAACTTCTGGAGCGAGTATCCTAAAGGTTTCCCTTTGAAGACATCGTATATCAACAGGGGACGCATGTATTAACGCGCCACATAGCTATCTACACCCCGAACAGAGTTAATGCTTCGGTGTGTAAAGGCGGAGAATAGCTGGGAGCCGTTCCATAGCTAATCTCATCCGTGGCTACTTTTGGTACTCGAGACGTAAACAAACGGGCGCCATTGCTTAAATGACGTCACGTCCGTCTTCATCCTGAAGCCAGTTGCTTGCCGATCACCATGATACAGCAGAGCAGGGTGAGACCTAAAAACTGGACGAAGTAGCAGGGAGGGTCCATCAGGACGCCATGGCTATCTCACCCAAAAATAGATTTTTCGCTTCGCTCAAAATCCGTTTTTTGGGCTCAAGCCATGGCGTCCTGATGGAAGAATACCAGAGAATCAATGTATCGTGGTAGATTTTCCCCTATTGGTAAGTGCCAAGGGCTTTGAACAAAATAGCATAGTAATCTTAATAAAGAACCGTAGGGAAGAATCTTCCTGCCCCCCTTGGCAGTGAAGTTCCCACGGGCCATGCCGAGATCAAAGTGGTTATTGAAGGGCTATTCACCTTGTTAGAAGAACCTGAAGAACTTGGAGACGAGACTGAATGGTTGGCATTTGTATCGGAACATTCTGGAAGGCAGACAAGTGGTGGTTGGACACTGTGTGCTGAGAAGGTTGGTTTCGTCTCCAGGGTATGAAGAGTAAGTATTCGTATTGGAATATTACGTTGTAAGAGTGAATATAAAATAAGGGTTAGGACCTTAAAATCTCCATGAACCATAAGGAAAGGGGATAATAAAACTATGACAGGCATGTATTTCATAGTAAGTAGGAGCGGATTGAGACGCACAAGTAATAAAATAGAAATTTTATTTCACAGTTGCAGAAATTAAATGAATTGCAGCAATAAGTAAAGTTAATTTACAGTAATTATAATGTACATAGTAATAAAGACTTGCTCTTGAATCTGAAAGGGAATTTCAAATTTATTAGTTGGCACTCGTTCTCGAGGAACGTTAGTCTTTAATTAAAACACATCATGCTCTAGGCATGCGGCACTTGTGTGACAACTATGACATTTCACCTGGGATAAGAACAGTTATAAGAAAGCACTAAGGGTTTTCGACATCACTATGTATCGCTCGAGGGTCAACATAGGCACCCGAAGAGTTAGAGTCCCAAGTAACTCACTGTTCTATGCAGAGTTAGGTGCAGGTTTCATAACACTACCTGCGGCTACCACAAAATGTTTGACTTTGTGCACTTGTTTCGCATAATGTTTGAAGAAAACACGCGAGGACTTCCAGCCTGTGAAGCTTTTAAGGCTTTCGAAGTCCATACTCTGAAAGAAATTCAGAGACGATGCAACTTTTCTAGGATCGTGACCGGCGGGTGTACTGTCGGGATCCGCTCTGCGAATGAAGTAGGTGATTTTTGCTCTTAGTTGTTTCAGTGACAGGTCGCTGCCCGATGTTTCTCCTTTGAAGAGTTGGCCTCCACCAAAGTTCGAAGTTCTGCGAAGATAGACCTTGAGGCTCTCTACTGGGCATAAAGAGGGATCTTCCTTCAGGGGGCATATTCTCCAGGGGCCCCATCTTTTGGTGGGTAATTCATTTTTGGCGAGAAACGTCGGATCCGGGGAGAGGGTGATGTCTCCTGAATCAGTAAACAGGATATGACCCTCTTCTCTTGACAATGCCACTATTTCGCTGACTCGGGCTCCTGAGGCAAGAGCAAAGAGAAATATAACTTTCTGAGTCAGATCCTTGAGAGGGCATGAATCATTATCTAAGTTGGAGGCGAAATGGAGCACCTTGTCCAATGACCAGGAGATCGGTTTCGGTGGGGGTGCTGGGCGTAGACGAGCGCATGCTTTCGGCAGTTTATTGAAGATGTCGCTGGACAGATCAATTTGGAAGGCATACGATAGTGGTCTAGTCAAGGCCGATTTGCAAGTTGAAATCGTATTGGCTGCTAATCCCTGTCCATGAAGGTGAATGAAGAAGGACATGCAGAAATCAATTGTGATTTCCTTAGGATTTTTTGTCTTGACGAAAGAGACCCATTTTCTCCAAGAAGATTCGTATTGCCGTCTTGTGGATTCGGTCTTGTATTCCTCGAGGAAGTCTAGACTTTTCTTCGAGATCCCAAACCTCTTCTTTGCGGCTAGGGAGAGAAAATCATGAGATGAAGGTCCTTGATTTTCGATGATGAAGCGAAGACAGTCGACTTCTGTACTTGTTGGGAGAGAACTGGGCCCGGGAGAGGGATCAGCTTGGGCTGCAGCTCCAGGACCAGGGGGTACCAGTTGCTCCGGGGCCACTTGGGAGCCACTAGGGCCGCTGTCCCTTTGAAGGTTCTCAGCTTGGAGAGGACTTTCAGCAGAAGGTTGGTGGGAGGGAACAGGTAGATCTTGGACTATCTGTTCCAGTCCAGTGACATGGCATCCACTGCTTCTGCCTTGGGGTCCTCGTACGGGGCCATGTACCGAGGAAGTTGATTGATGTCGCTCGTTGCGAAGAGATCTATCTGAAGTTCTGGGACTTGGTGAGAGATGAAGGAGAATGATCTTGCGTCTAGAGACCATTCCGACTCTATCGGGTTTGTCCGAGATAGAGCATCCGCTGTCACGTTGCGGAATCCTTGTAGGTGAACTGCAGACAGGTGCCATTTCTTCTTCTCTGCCAGACGGAAGATTGGGAGAAGCACCTGATTTATCTGGGGCGATCTTGAGCCTTGGCGATTGAGACATCGAACTACCACCGAGTTGTCTAGGGTTAGACGAATACGGATCGAGGGAGGCGGGGAGAGTTTCTTCAGAGTTAGAAGGACCGCCATGGCCTCCAAGATGTTGATGTGAAACGTCTTGAACAGGGGAGACCATGTGCCTTGAGCCTGTTTTTGGTGGGAGTGACCTCCCCAACCCTCCAGCGAAGCGTCCGTGTGGATGTTGAGTGATGGAGGTGGGTGTTGAAGAGGCATGGACCTTTTCAGGGCCTTTGCTTCCGACCACGGCTTGAGGAGAAGTCGAAGTCTGTTTGGGAGCCATCTCTTGAGGTCTCTTCGAGCGATGGATGCAGAACGTCTCCAGACTTCCGCGGCATCCTTTAGCTGTGCACGAAGCACTGGGTTTGTTACTGAGGCGAACTGTAGAGAGCCTAGAACTCGTTCCTGCTGGCGTCTTGAGATCCGCTTGGATTTCAGTAGTCGCTTGACAGACCCTGCTATTTCCTTCCTTTTCTTCTGGGGAATGGAAAGGCGGTGTGACTGAAGGTTCCATTGGATTCCTAACCATTGGAACTTCTGAGCTGGAGAGAGGCGAGATTTCTTCACGTTTATCTTGAATCCCAGGTGTTCTAGGTACTGGGTGACTTTGCTGCAGGATTTTACACAATCCTCGGGCGATGGAGCCCACACTAGCCAATCGTCGAGGTAGGCCATCACCTGGACGTCTCGGAGGCGGAGCTGTTGTACTATGGCGTCCGCCAGCTTTGTGAAGATCCGAGGGGCCACATTGAGGCCGAAGGGCATGGCCCTGAAGGCGTAGCTTTTCCTTTGGAGTCGAAATCCTAGGTAGGAGGAAGCGTGATGATTCATCGGAACGTGCCAGTAGGCATCCGCCAGGTCTATGGAGACCGTGTAAGAACCTCGAGGCAGAAGGGTCCTTATCTGTTGAAGAGTCAGCATCTTGAACTTGTCGTTCTCTATGAACTTGTTGAGGGGGGATAAGTCCAGAATGACTCTGAGTTTGTCGGAGTCTTTCTTGGGGACACAAAACAGTCTCCCTTGGAACCTGGTGGACTTTACCTTCCTTATCACCTTCTTGTTCAAGAGATCTAGGACATATTCTTCCAGAAGGGGGGTTGATTGTTGGAAGAATTGCTGGAATGTTGAGGGTGGTTGAGTCCAACTCCAGCCTAGACCCTTCTTGACGATGCTGTGTGCCCAGGGATCGAAGGTCCAACGATCCTGGAATTGGCGGAGTCTTCCTCCCACCGGAAGCACTTCATTGCTTCTGGTGTCCCGAGGGCTTGCTGCCTCGGCCGCTAGCTCCCTTTCCTCCTCTGCCTCTGGAGGGACGGCGAGACGCGTCTCTGCCTGCACCTCTGCTTGAGCCTCTACCTTTGGGACGAAAGGTAGTCGTCTGTTGCTCGAAAGCAGGGGTGAAAACCGGTGACTGTGACAAGACCGGTTGGGTGACCAGCTGAAAGGTCTGCTGTGGCTGAGCTGCCACTTGGGAGGTAGCGGGTCCCGGAAACTGACGTCTTGGTTGACGTTGCTGGGGTTTCTGTTTGGAAGATTTCCTCTTAGGTTGAGGTCCGTCGTCCTGAGAGGATTTCCTCTTTTTTGACATGCCCCACTTGTGGAGAAGGTTCCTATTCTCCGTGGCGGCTTTGTCGGTGATCTCCTTCACAAAGTCAGAAGGAAAGAGGTGTTTACCCCAGATGTTGGAGGAAATCAGCCTCCGGGGTTCGTGTTTCACAGTGGCACCTGCGAACACGAATTCACGACAGGCTCTCCGAGCCTTCATGAAGTGGTACATGTCCTTCACCAGGGTTGCCATGTGGGATTTGGCAAGTACCATGTAGTGGTCTGGTACTCTGGTGTCACAGGCCATGATGTCCAGTTGGACCTGGTGGGACATGGATGCTGCGAGCCTCTCCTTCGTATCTTGTTCCCGACGAAGGAGGTGATCGTTGAGTTTCGGGAGGTCTTCATTAAACTGACGTCCGGCGACGTCAGGATCTAGCTTTCCCACCACGAAAGTATGCTGGATGTCCTTCCAGTGTTGAGCGTCGGGGGGAGTGACTATGGAGAAGGGTCTGCACTCCTCCAGTGCAGGGCAGGCTTTTCCCTCTTCCACAGCCTTGAGGCACGCAGCGAAGGCCTTTTCCATGAATGGAAGGACTGCATCCTCGGGTGCGACGTAGGTAGGGTGCTTCTTGCTCAGGGCCGGAAGCTTAGAGCAGGTAAAACCCCTACTTTTAAACGTGTTGGCTAGCATAGCCTGGGCCTCCGTGAGATCGAACACTATCTCCTCTTTTGGTTCGGTCTCTTCTTTAGAGGCAGGTTCAGAACGAAGCCGGACGTAATAGTCCGGGTAGGCTTTGAAGTTTGGGAAGAACTCCACGTCTTCCAGGGGGACCGTGCCGATCTTGTCGCTGACGAAGATCCTGCCGGTCGCAATAACCATATGCTCAGCATACCTCCATGGGTTGGCATGTGAGCAAGCGGGGAGATCCTTAACCGAGATCTTCTTCGGTTCTTTGGATCCTATCATGGACCTGATGAACTCCTGATTTTCCTTCAGCCTGTCGTCCATGATGGCTTTAATCATCCGGAGCATCTCTTGGGTGGATGGCAAGGGTTCCGGGGTAGTGGAGGTAGACGGGAGAGACACTTCCGTCGGTGTAGGAGTAGGGGCGGTGATGGAAGGAGGAGCGACCTCTTGCTCCGACTCGGTGTATTCCACCTGGTCTTCATCATCTTCAGCACCTTGAGCCATAAGGGTCTTCTTCGTGTCCTCCGAGACATCCGACATGTGTTCATCATCTTCGGAATCCAGGCGGCACTCGTGCATGGACTGGGCCATGACTACATCTGGTTCCACCGTAATTTGGACAGTGGGGATCAAATCCTTGGGCACCACAGAATCAGGGGAGGCCTTTGGGAACAGAAGTGACCTCAATTCTTCAGTGGCCAGGTACGGTCCGGTGGCATTCTTCTGGAAGCCACGCACCCACTTGCGTAGCTTCTCCCGAGAAGTGTCCCTGACCTCCGCTGAGGGAGGGTTATGGAAGGCATCAACTAGGTGAGCCTGGCAGACCGTACAGTTCAGCGGGTCCCAGAATTTCAAATCCCCTTTCTTGTTAGCACAAGGGGCGTGAGTCCTGCAAGCCGTATGCCTGTAGAAGTGCGGGCGTTTCACAGCGCAGAAGTCGAAGTCACACTTCATCTGCTCCTCCTGTGGAAGAAAGAGAAAATGAGTATGGGGGGAGTCATAAGAATGGCTCTTAAGCTAAGTTAATATTAATCATTAATTTTAACTTGATAAAGGGTGTGATGCACAGAGGATTGAGATAGTAAAGAAACATACTCCGTGCATCCCGCCCGGCTGGTTACCGCAAGCTTCATCCTTGGATAATCCGAGGTGGCCGAAGGCGCAGGATAGAATTCCCGTAGAAGTCCATAGGGCAACGGAATTCCATGGGAATTGCCAAGGATAAGTTTGGGACTGAGGCCACTCAGTCCCAAATTAGGGGGCTAAAGGATCCCCAAAGGTAACTGCTTCCGGCAACCAGCCGCGCTAAGATACACGCAGCATGCTGGAAATCTGAAGAATGCAAAAGGACAGCATGATTACCAGTAGAACAGTACCAAGGTACTGATCCATTAACGTAAACAGGCCATCTGGTTGCAGTGTAGGGCTATCAGTATCAGATGATAGCTAGTAGAAGGGGGTGTAAGTCGTCTTGACGCCTCCGGGAGGTTCCGGCAGACCTCCGGCACGCCGGAGGCCGCTCCAGCAGAGTTTCTGGCATTAGGACAGACAATATAAGTCAAGAGTAATACCAGGGTGGCGGCCGCCGGCACAACGGCAGCACGCCGGCAGAGGGAGCGGCGGCTCCGGCAGCCGGAGGATGCCAGATTGGTGACAGGAACAAGGATGGTTATAGCAGAACCGGGTTGCCGGCAGTGGATGCCGGCACTCCGGTGGCCGGCCGGCACTCCGGTGGCCGGCCGGCGGGCGGACGGCCAAGCTATGAGGAAGGTGGAGAGCCATCGGCTGGAATCCGGCGGCAGGCGGCAGTCCCCCGGCACACGGAGGACTGGCGGCCATGGGGGTATGGGGAGAGTCACCAAGGTAGTAGGTGGGTATCGCCGACAGTGGAGGCGGCAAGGGACCGGCACCCGGATAGTGAAAGAGACAGAGAGAGGGATGTAAGGAGTCCAGCCATGGACTCCCAGACATCCCCCCCTGAGAGGGAGTACCCATGATAGAGGCTGGCTCTATCACCCAGAAGCAGGGGCCGCAGAGGACCGGGAGCTAGGGTAGCCCAAGGGAGGGCTAGGGGACACCCAAGAGGGGGAGACCCCTGTATACAGAACACATCCAGTGGCTAACCCCATAGGACACTATGAAGGGTATATGTACCAGAGCGGACTGTACACAGAAGCTCAAGGTAGCCCTATCACTCCACCCTAAGGAGGAGTTTTAGGACAGGGGACAGATGGGTATAGACTAACCTAAGTATAGGCTAGGCTATACAAGAGATAGGTGGGGAGGGGAGAAGAGAAGAGTCTTCCATGGAAGGGGTTCTGTACCAGAGCGGCCACTAAGGAAGGGAGGACACTCCCTAACCTAAGGTAAGGCAGCCTGACTGAAACGGTGCATGGGTACAGTTTCAGCAAGGAACAGAATACCCTTCCAAACCTAACCTAGAGCAGGGATGAACGTCCTGAACTAGGAAGGATAGAAGACATATCGCTATCGCAGGACAGTCGTAAACTAGTCCTAGCAATAGAGGAAAGGCTAGCCGTTCCTCACTCTCAGGCGCAACCCTAAGGGGGGTTCATTCCCTTAGGGAGGACAGAGAGGCGATAACATACTTTGGTAAGAGCTTGATCCCCTTACGTGGTAAGGGGAGCAAGGCTACACAGAGGGAATGCCCAAGGGCAGGGGGATGAAGGAAGCATATAGGGGTCCTACATGTAGGTTAGGTTAGGAAGGCACACTAACTAACCTATCCCCTATATGGTCCCTGAAGGCGAAAACACTTGCATCACAGTCAATAGTATTGTAAAATAATGCCACTATCTTCAAAAGTTAGCCTAGGATCACTGATAAAATCATGCATGAACACTAATATATAGGCGCTCTGGCCTGGGGGCTATAGTAGCCAACTGGTATGGGGTCAATCGATGACCGGTAAAAAAGCGTCAAAACACGATATAAAAGTTCCTAGCTATGAAGACTAAATAAACTAATGTT